>NC_079904.1:13944229-14269919 GCF_024868665.1 Triplophysa rosa | reverse complement strand
TTATTTTTAAGAGTGTGGATTGTAGGCTTGAGCATTCAATCGAATAATCTTAAGAGAAGCAGTCGTTTTTTATCTAGTGTCAAGCATTGGGTTATCTTACCAGCTGATTGTTTTTAATGGATCTCCAAGTATCTCCGCGTGTATCTCCTTGCGCACAGAGTGTGCCCTTGACAATGAGCACAAGCCAAGCCATAAAGTGAAAATAGCAATCTAATCACCTGTATGGCAATTATACTCTTAATTGCGGATGCATCTAAACAGACACTAATATGCAATTGTTGTTGTATTCTGGAATAGAATACAATGGAAAAGAAACGCATCCCCTCCAAAGTTTATAAATAAAATAATCTTCGTCTGTGTTCTTGTCTTTATTTTCAAAATTACGATTTAACGTTGGCAAGGACGTTGCCAAAGTTCGCTTAATAACATGCAAAGGCTTTATGTGAAATATGAGTAAACGCTACCTATAGACAGTTGCTATAATTGATTAGTATCGAGGTGCCCGTCTCCCTCAGGTAGAACTGGAGACGGGGGATCCAGTTTCAGACCACCGGGTCCCCGTGGGAGGAAATGGAAGCAGAGTTCTCTCCACACTGCTGCTGGGGATAGGGCAGATGGAGAGCCAATCAGCACACGCGCACTGCTCTTTTAGCGCGACATGACTCGATAGTGAGCAAACTGTCTTGAACAAACACCCAAAACTTCACGGCTCGCGCAGCGGACGTCGCCAAACGCAGTGACCTGCGCAAAAATCTCGCACGACGACCTCATCGCTCCAATTAAACGAAGACAAACAGAAGCTGTCACCCATTCCGCTTCCTTCATAGCATCATAGCAAGGAGAGCGGTTTGGCAGTTGGGATTCAGCTCACTGACCAGACGTCATGTCAATGTTGCCTTCTTTCGGGTTTACCCAGGAGCAAGTAGCGTGTGTGTGCGAGGTGCTGCAACAAGGGGGGAACCTTGAGCGCCTCGGCCGATTTCTGTGGTCTCTTCCGGCTTGCGACCATCTCCACAAGAACGAGAGCGTCCTTAAAGCCAAGTCTGTGGTCGCCTTTCATCGTGGAAACTTTAGGGAGCTTTATAAGATATTAGAGAGCCACCAGTTCTCTCCGCACAACCACCCGAAACTGCAGCAGCTATGGCTCAAGGCCCATTACATTGAGGCTGAGAAGCTGAGGGGACGACCACTGGGAGCGGTGGGGAAATACAGGGTGCGCAGGAAATTTCCTCTGCCGCGCACGATATGGGACGGCGAGGAGACCAGCTACTGTTTTAAGGAAAAATCCCGCGGTGTACTGCGCGAATGGTACACTCACAATCCCTATCCATCTCCCCGGGAAAAGAGGGAACTGGCCGAGGCCACGGGGCTGACCACCACACAAGTGAGCAACTGGTTTAAAAACAGAAGGCAAAGGGATCGCGCAGCTGAGGCGAAAGAAAGGTACGATGAATCACCTGAGCGGATGAGGATAAAAATGTGTTTTATATTCAAAACAAGCACTCTATTACGCGTTCTACTTATGACATTTTGATCATCACACGATTTTTAACGATGCTTGTTATTGTTTGTGGAGCCATGATGCTATTGTTGACAAACAGAACACGTAGACATTTTTAGTCCACGAGTGCTAATTTATTTTAGGTCTAATAACAGGATAGACATTCAAAAGTCAGATTATTATTACAAGAAATTAACTGTGTAAAATAAAGATTATTTCTCTTTTTGACTTTTTAGTTATCAATCAGAATAAATAAGGTATTCCGTGAAGACAAAATGCTTTTTCGTGTAAACATTTTAATTTTTTACTGCTATTTTGCTTTGGAAAATATATACAAGATTGCATTTCAATTCTGCATTTCATAATTAATTCTGTAATTTGTCATTTTTAATATAAGGCTAAAGAGACTATAAATAAAGGATATTTCATTTTAAAGATAAAACTAAATGCGTATTCTTCACATTCTGTGCATCTCATGATTTCTGGCAGAGAGAACAGCGAAAACAACAACGCGGGCGCTAACAAACAGAACCAGCTGTCACCGTTGGACGGCGGGAAGTCCCTGATGTCAAGCTCGGAGGACGAATTCTCGCCCCCGCAGAGTCCTGACCAGAACTCCGTGCTCCTGCTCCAGGGTAACATGAGCCACCCCGGCGCGTCCGCGTACCCCATGACCGGCCTCGGCGCCGCACAGTCGGTACACGGCATGCAAGGACACCCACATCAGCTCCAAGATTCATTATTGGGACCTTTAACTTCAAGCCTAGTGGACCTTGGTTCTTAAATGATTAAGACTGCGTTTTTATTTATTTTTGTTTATTTTGTACCGAATAGACTGAGATCTGCCACTTTTACTGTATATATGAAAAATGAACAGTATAAATCTAATGAAAAACCCTTAGTTATTCTCTGGTTTGCAGAGAAATGCTCATGTGATACGCTTTACCATGGTAGGTTATACGGACTGACATTTGCCACGTCGTTAAACTGGTCAGAAGACAACCCAAAAGCAGTTAATAAAACAATTCTTTTCTTTAAATTCATACGAGTTTCTTCTAGCATTTCATCATGCAGTGTACTGTTTTGCACCAATAAAATCCGTTGAGACAAAGCTAAATCAGTGGAATTTTATATTCGCTATAAATATGGGATATGGGGAGGTCGAAAAAATACAGATAGAAAGCACGTTTCTATTAAAATGTAATTGTTATTATTATTATTTTGTACAATGTACAATTTACTAAGCAATAAAATGGTAAATTAAAAAAAAAATTAAGATAATATTATAGGTGCAAACGGTGCCAGATGTTTGTTTTTTGAAAGCATCGGTCCAAATGTGAAATGTTTACCATTTTCCTTTAACATAACACACTGCAAAACTATATAAATATATTATTTTACAAAATCACGTAACCTCAAAATATATAGGCTCGAATAGTGTTTAGCAAGTATAGGCTATTGTAAATAATAAAACTATTGTGGACACTTAAATATGTAAAATAAACAAATATATAAAATATTAAATCAAATATCTGAATTTTTACGTTTTCGCCTTCCTTTCAATAAATCACCCATTTTATTCACATATCCATGTCACAAACGTTCTCATAATAATGCGGGTCAACAAAAAAGCTGGGAGTTGTTGATTTTCCTTTAGCCTCAGGAGGCGCGTGTTGCTTTTGTGGTCTCAGTGCATCGTTGGGTTTGTAGTGGGGTGTTTACTTTGCGCTCTCTCAATGTTTGTTCTGGCGGTTCTGGGCCAAAGAGAAGACATACCAGCTGCGGGAGGCACACTCACGTGGCTTCATTCATAAGTTTCTTTTGAGCAAAAACGCAAACATGCATTTCAGACAGCTGACCCGTGTTCTTTTATTTATTATTGTTATTATTGGATTCTGTGTATTTACTGTGTTGGTTTATATCATATGAGGACCTATCTTCAGATGATGATAATAACAACATCAAAAATAGGCTATTGTCTCTATGCTGTACAGGTGGTAGACTACATTATTTGGTATTGCTGAATATTGGCTCACCTAAAAATATGTTCAGATGGAAGGAAAGATTTTGCAAGGACCCCTGATATTAGTTCTAACGAAAGGAGGCAGCCTCCCACCCATCTCCACGCACGCACGTCAGGGTAATTGTTTTTAACAGAGAGTACCGAGGATTTCCGGTCGCTAATCGGAACCAGTTGCTCGCGCTAGCTCCGCTTTGTAGAGCACTGGAGGCCCAGAACCGCCCATAGAGGGGAAACTGCAATTTTGCCCCAAGGGTACGTGCGATTTTGACATTGAATGCAACTTTTGTTTAAGGCTGTAACATGCTTTTTTTTCATTTTTCGTTTTTGACTGTTTACCCTGCTTTATTTCCTTCTTAACATTGTTTTTATCAAAAATTGTAAATTACTTGTAAACGACTTTCTAAAACTAATTAACTGGTTTATTGAAGGTTCAGTGGTTTGGGGTTACGCAGTAAAGTATAGGGCGACTGAAGATATTTGTAATGACTAATTTGTACTTGATTACTTCATTTAAACTGTAGGTTAATTTATAGTAAAACAAAATTGAGCCTATCACCCCATCTTGAGCCAAATATCACAGTCTTAAGAAACAAGAAAACGATTTAAAATCTGTATACTTGCAGTTTTACTGCGTTATTTAAATCAATTATACTATAAAAAATATTATAGCTACATGAAGTATTGGTTAAGATAATTGAAAAAAAATAACAAAATAATAAGCATAACAAACATTTCAGAAATAATTATTTGATTAATTTAAAGTCAATTTGAAGCCAAATTTGCATGCAGGTTCAATGAGTCCCTTTAAATGTGGAAGGAAATAAACAACGTGAAACATAAGAACATGCAGGTGCATGAGAGAAATTAGAAAACGTAAAGCTTTATTTTTCACTCTTGTAGCCTGCTATTTAGCCCTCAGAGAGGGTGGGTTGGGAGTGTTTGGATCTGTAGGCCAAGGCTGCTTTTAAAAGGTTCATGTTTCTAGTCCCTGTTCTCTCTCAGTGCATGAGCTTCGCGCTAGGGCTAAGCCAAGGTGAGGACACAAAGCACAGGCCTGTGCTAACGCTGAATGAGACAAATCAAGTTTTTTTATGTGGGAAGAAAAAGGGTTCGGCTGTAATGTGAGCAGCCTTCGTGGGGTTTAGGAGGGGGAATGAGTGAGTGCTATTTTCTTCATAGATAATAGTTTAGACTTTGGGGAGTTGTTAAGGGGGGTTAGAGAGAACAGGTGGGCTTCATGGCTCTCTGCCCTCTCTCTGTATTACCTTTTGTCACCTGAGCTCAGGTCATCCTTCGCCTGGAGGTTCGGCTCAATGAGGCATCATGGGATTCTAGGATGGAACAACAAACAAACAACATAAAAAGTTTGGACAGACTGCAAAGGTTTTGAATGTCTGCGTTCTCGCAGCTATGAATTATGCGTGTTAAAGAAGTAGTTCACCCAAAAATGTTAATTCTGTAATCATTTAGTCACCCGTTTGAAAAACCGTTGGTCCCCATTGACTTCTGTTGTATGGACACAAAACTAATGCAAGTCAATGGGGACCAACGGTTTTCTTTACCAACATTCTCCAAAATATCTTCTTTTGTGTTCTGCAAAAGAAACAAAGTCATACAGGTTTGAAATGACAAGTGGGTGAATAAATGATGACAGAATTTACATTAATGGTTCAAGAGACAGGAGGATATGTAACCTGTTTAATGAATCTTGAAATTGGGAAGATTAAGACAGCTTTTCAAGGAAAATGTTAGTTTGTGCTAACAGCTTATAATTCATCACCGGAGTGCCGGAGAGAGGTTTGGGTATTTACAAGGAAAGTGAAAGCGGTTTTCCATATGGTTGTAATGTTACAGAACCTGGCCTTGGAGAGATGTTGAAAATCCCTTATTAACTCTAGTGGACTCCAAAAACCCAATGGACCATTTATTACAAAACAGAGTCATAAATCAAAAAGGAAAGATGATCCAATATCATTATTCAAAAATCATGTATTAATAATGTAGAATAACAAAACAAACCAACATGTTTGTTAATGCATTAGATTAGCAGTGGGCATATTTAAAAGATTTGTTTTGCACAGTTCTCCCTGAAACAAACAAAACTAAAAAGAATTGAGCGATTTGAACGAGCCCGGTACAGTACATTGTATCCCTTTACAGGAAGTCATGACTAATGGCACAATACCACAGTGACTGTGCGTTTCTCAGACTGCCGATTAACCAGCATTGTATTGCATTACAAAATGACATCAATTTTACATTAACTATTAAGTTTTAATTCTGTTTATTACCTCATCAGACTGTACAGTGCTCTCAGAGCGCATCACTCTGTACAGTAAGGGGAAAATAATTGTCTGCAAAGAGGGACAGGAAAAAAAGGCTTCAATTATGAACAAACACATGCCACGTTACCAAATGCATTTACAAACTCTCAAACAAACACACGGCATGAAGTCTTGTGTACAAAAGGGCGGGACTAAACCTGTGCCGCACACCTGCCCGTCTGTGTGTCGTCTCTGTACACCACATCTACAGCTAATTTCAGGGGAAGCTTTTGTCTTCCGTCCTCTTTCCGCTATAGATTTGTCAAAATGCTCCATCAATTTGCAGTTTTTTCACGCTTTTATCAGTACAGAGTCGAGGGTCACACGCTTTCCCAGCACCCTCACTGGTCATGGTCTGTTCGGCTGAGTTGGGTAACGGATTACTTCCAAACGGTCACAGAAGCTCAGGTTTCAAAGCCAAGCCCCACTGATAAACGAGTGGAGGCAGTTGTCGCCCAGGCAGGGAGTCCTCCATCAGCGGTGTCTGAGGAGAAAGAGGGCAGGGGTTTTTCACAGCCTCTCTGCAAGCCTGGAGTCAGTCGCTACAGGGTTCATAAAGCGGGTATTTGTAGGTGATGGAACCACACAAACTCGTGTAAAAATACATGATGTGTGGATTCGGATGAACATTTTCAAACAAACCACATGCATGTTTACTTCCTAGCCTACTTTGTAGAAGAACTGTTAAGATAATAATATAAAATTATACGATATTGATTTTACCACAAATTACGGACTGTAAAAACCCTTTACCTGTAGTAATATCAAACAGTGACACACATCCTCTTGTGCCTTATTGCTTCCAGAAATGTTCTTCTGTTCCATTGACTTCCAATTATACACAAATGCTGCAGGCCGGAAATGCAAGTTCATACAAAAAAATCACATTTGGAGTCATCCATTAATTCTGATCTGAGACTTCATAGAATGTGAAGACCAACAGAAGATTGATATGCCAGCGTGACCTTTTCAAGTGCAGAAAACATTGAAAGTAATAGCATTATTGAACAATCTCATTTTATGCAATACAAATCTACAATATTTGTACATACTGTACATATAAGGACGCCCAGTTCACCCAAAAATAAAAATTCTGTCATTATTTTCTTGCCTGTATGACTTTCTTCTGCAAAACACAAAAGAAGATATTTGAAAGAATGTTTGTAACTGTACAACGGCGGTGCCCATTCACAAAACCAATGCAAGCCAATGGGCACCGCCGTTGTTTGTCTACCAAGTACCAACATTCTTCAAAATATCTTCTTTTGTGTTCTGTAGAAGAAGGCCATAGAGGTTTGAAATGACAAGAGTGTGAGTAAATGATGACAGAATTTTAATTTTTGGCCAAACTATCACTTTAATATTTGTTTTGATTGGAATTTACTGGAATAGATAAACATGTTTATTAGAAGGGGGTGTCCCAATACTTTGTCCATATAAAACGCTTTGGCGTTGTGATATTATATTCGGTTACTGCCCATATGCACAGGGGTCTGTGTAGAAATTTTGCATGCTAAGTGTAAACGCAAAATAAAACTTATTTCGATCTCAAATTTAAAGAGACAATAAAACCTAAATTGAACAAACCTGTTCACACTGGACATCTCCACACTGGGGTTATTGAGCATAGGCCTGACAAACGCCGAAAGCAGACCCTTCCTGTGAAGACACGCACGATTACAGAGGTGAAGAGGGGCATTGTGGGAGGAGACTCCCAGGTGACCGGTGCTGACAGACACCTTGTCACAACATCTTGATCTGAGAAAAGGTTAATAATTTCAATTTGCACTATCACTGCTTAAACCCATATACTGCTATTAACCAAATTTGGAATAATATCACTCATCCTGAACTGATGCTTTTGATCTGCTCAATGTATATTATAATACAGTTTGGGAACTATATCGTTTTTCTGAGTGCGTTTTGAGTGCACCCTGAGCAAAAACCAATTATAACGGGATGGGGTACGTACTCAGATCTCAAGTCAAAGAGGGAGTCGTTTGTTCACTGATGGCTAAGTGACTGGCCAGGTAACTCGAGCTCCTTTACCCCCCACCCCCCTCTCCTCACCGAGTGTAAGGGCCACTGATAAAACCCTGGATGTTCCCTCAAACATTTCAGGAAATGAAAGTTTGAAACATGATCTGGCTACGCCAACATCTCCTCCTGCTCTGGGACAAAAGAGGCTCACAAACCTGGCGGATACTGTTCACCTAACAGATGATGGAGGGAAGAGTGAACTGAAGGAGAGAGAAAGGAGGATGCCAGAGAGGTTAATCAGGGAGAGGGTGACAAATAGGAGAAGCAAAATAGGTGTGTACTACAAATTCACATTGTGAACTTTTCACTGTCCAAAACAAAAGGATTTTCAGTAATGTCATTTTTATATGTACCATTTTTGTCTTCATTTAATTCACAAAGAAATATATTTTGATTTGCAACAATAGCCAGAAACTAAAACCCATAATATTCATATATTTAATTTTGATGGAAAATTATGATATGATGTATAAACAAAAATTGTCAATCCATTTTCAAACCTACTGTATGTTTCCAAGTCAATCACAATTTTGACGTAAACGTAACTGAGCTACATAACTTCACAAAACTTGCTGAATTCACAACAATCTCTAATCATTAAAAGTGCACAAAAACACATGTGGAGTACAAGATCACTGTAATAAAAAGTACAAAGCAGCACTAGCCCGATACTGTCACTTTTCCACTAGACTCGGGTTCTTAAGTCAACCTGATTTTAGCAGTCACACATCACAAAACCAAGCACTCTCTTTCTATCCCTTTATATCTATTTCTAATTCACCCACAAATGAAAGTTCCGTCATGAATTACTCTCGAGTTGTTCTAATCCTGTATACATTTCTTTGTTTGGTTGAACCATATAGCAGGAAAAATTACAATGGAGTAAAAAGTGCCCCGGAACATTCTTCAAAATATCTTCTTGTGTTCAACAAAACAAAAAGTGATAAAGTATTTTTTCCTACTATGGTAGTCAATGGGGCCCAAGAATTGTTTGGTTATAAGCATTCTTCCAAATATCTTTCTCTGTGTTCATCAGAACAAAGAAGTTTATTCAGATTTGGAACAACTCGAAGGTGAGTAAATGATGACAGAATTTTTATTTTGGGGTGAACTATCGCTTTAATACACGAACAGCTGTCCCGTTCCCTACTGCTCGGAATGTTTAGTGTTGTCTGTCATTGCTTACTGCAGAGCTGGTCACGCTTCACTGAACCGTGTCTTGAGAGTTAAATGAGTGACAAAGCATAAACTCATAAGGTGAGACAAAAACTGGAAACCTTTGATGTCCTGCGTGTCTCCTTTACTGAGACAGGTCTGGACATCTCTGTGCAGGAAATAACCTCACATCTAGTCCTTCATTGTCTCTGCACTGCATAACACCAGAAGGTAACCAATGTCCTGCCTGCGTTCCTCCCATTGCATAAATCACAACAGTCATAATTCAACAAATCAGCAATTTATTTAATTTATACTGTCAATGTGGTGTGGCTGAATTGCATAGAATTTGTGCATGTAGATATATAGGTCTGTATGCTGTGTGTAAATTGGTTTAAATAGTCTTTATAAAGTAAGTTTCCCCCTCTAAGGCTTGGGTTTACGCTTATCCACTAAAACAACTGCGGAATTGCATTTATAGAAGCTCCTCCAGTGTGATGTCAGAAGAATGAGACAAAGCCCTGATGCGCTACTGAACATTCAGATCCCTACGGAAGTGGCTGCTTTAGCCTCATTAGCACCCGGTATCATCTAAAGGCCCACCGGGATTCTGTGTGTGGGACAGGAATAACAGCAAAGAGCGCAGAGATTCAGTGGCTCAGTCTGTATCCGTCCATCCTCAAGCAGAATTACTGGGGTGCATTAACACACCCTAACCGGGGTTTATTTCAACCTGCAAGCTGGGCTATACCCTTACGAAAATTTACCATGGTTTTACTACAGTTAAAACCAAAAAAAAAACATGGTTACTGTAGTAAAACCATTGTTTTGCCCTAAGTAATCAATGCACCTAAAAACCATGGTTACTACACTTGTACCACAAAAAAAAACATGGTTAATTTTCGTAAGGGTAAATTATGAATACAGATCGAGGAACTTTAAATGAAAAGTAATCGTATTCCTCCTTTCCAAAAATGGAAAAGAACACTAATCTTTTATACATTGTATTTTTGAGCTACAATATGAAAACAAAATGATCTCGCACAAATCTGTTTTTGCACTTTCTGTTTTGGGGCGATTCACATTTCGCGTCTTTTGCGCGCGCTAGTTCGTTATTTTAAAAATAGACACGCGGCAGGCGCGCTCAAATAGGGAACGACGCATTGTTCTAGGTGCGTCGGCGCCGCATCGAGGTGGAAATAGCTCAACTTTTCAGAGTTCTGCGCGCACACTGCAGTCGTGGCTCGCGTTTTCCGCGCGGTTTTAGACGCGAAATGTGAATCGCCCCTTATAAGGGTGATATTTGGATGAATATTGAAGAGTTTATTTCCAAAAAGGTAACTTCGTTTTTAAAAAAAATTCAAAAATCATGTTTTTTATTGTGCATTCCAATTAATTTCAATCAAACTGCAGTTGGTTTGTTTTGATTTAAGCCATAATAACTCCAAAAATACAGCAAACTAACACAATAAAACATGATAAAATAATAAAAAACATGGTTTTAAATTTTTATTAAAACGGAGTTATCTCTTTTTGAGAATAAACTCTTCAAATAGACTTGTTAGTGTTTAGTCTTTTTAGGATTTAGAGTGTACACAGAGAGCTACAAGGAGTAGGAATTAACTGTGGTGACAGCTGCAGAAACCAGAGACTGGAGTTATTTATAAACCCTACACTGCAACATTTCAAGTCAGCATCCCTCTTTAGACAAGTGCACTTATTAATTGGTGCCATTAATCATACGCTATCTATACATTACAAGCATCAACATATAGGAAAAAAATCTTCAATCACTTAACCTGTGGTATAATTTTGCATTGCATTATTATTCCAGCATTTGTTAAAAACAGACACAAAATAATATCTAAACATGCTTTTACAATTTTTAAAAACTTGTCCAGAGCATCTGTTGTGGGATCAATTGTGTTTTTGGGCCACAGTCACTGCATCATTAATGTGTTGCCATATTAGCAAGACGTGCTAAAGGTACAGTCCATCTGGACTGCAGGCCCAAGGTGAGTTTTTGTGTCCTGGGCCATCAATCTAAAAATGAAGACCAGGGTCATTTTACAGCTTTTCATCAAGATCAATGGGTCACATGTATACATGATTGTTTATAGGGGTGTCGTGGTAGAATGCAATCAAAATGTTTTATGTTTTCTATCAGACAAATGTAATTTTCATATTTGTTTGACAAAATGAGTAGTGCCCATGCACCAATCTGTAAAAATATAAGAAAAACTGTTCTATGGCTGTCAGAGAGATAGTACCTTTGCATAGGACCATGACGTTACACCCCTCCCACATGGTTCTGGATAATGAATTCTTAAGTATTAGTACCCCACATCATGGGTAGACCTCCATCTCCTGGCCATTACCAGCACTTTCTAAAAGTTGTTTCTCTTGCAAAAAAGCAGATATGGCTCAATAGACAGGATTTTTCAATAAATGAAAAATTAGATCGTTTTTTAAAATTCTAAATTACTGAGACTGCAAAAATAAATTAAATGTGTAAAAAGGTATAACCCTGCTTGGGAAATAACTAGACTTCGGAATATCTTTTGAGAAGGAATCATTGCAATACTGAATGTGTTATATTTGCTGCCATCTGGTGGACAGTGTTTGTATACCCCTCCACTAATTTACACTAATATAACAGCCTGCAATTGGGAATAAAAATAGCCCTGTTAGCGTTGATAATGTTAAAATCCCTATGCAATCAAATTAAAATAGACAGTCCCTTGTTACATTGTTGATTAATAGATTATGCTCTGGAAATCAGCTATCTTTGGGTTATCATATTAAAGGGATAGTTCAGACAAAATAAATTTATTCATCGTTGTATTACTTTCGTCTGCAGAACACACACACACACACACAAAAAAAAGATAAAGATAAAAGATCTTGGCCCCTATTGACTTTCATTGTATGGAGACAAAACATACAAAATATCTTCTTTTGTGTTCACGTACAGGGTGAATTACATAGGGTGAATAAATGATGACAAAGCTTTCATGTTTGGGTCAACTACCACTTTAAGATATTCTACAACAGAATATGACAGTAAAAAATCAGAAAGCATCGCTTTTTGTTTAAAAAGATCATGGCCCGGTTTCACAGACAAGGTTTAGCTTAAGCCAGTACTATATGCCATAGTCAAATTAGTATATTTAAGTTGCATTAACTAAAATGCCTTATAAAAACATTACTGAAACAATGGCAATGACATGTTTTAAGATATGTCAGGGCAATATATCTGATTGGGAATCGAAAATCAATTCCAATTTGGAATCGAAATCGAAAGGCTAGGAATAGGATCAGAAACAAAAGGAATAGGAATCGGATACTTGAGATTAAAATTTGAATTCCTCTTATCAATTCCTGTGTGCATATTTTCAGAAAACTTCACACATTGCGTGATCTGCTGATATCTCAATAAAGCCCTTATGAAAATTAACAATATTTTTACTATAGTAAGCATAGTTTAACTATAGTATTTGCATTAAAAAGCACAGGAACCACAAATTAACCATAGTTTCATTATAGTTACAACAGTTGAACCAAAATGTAGTTCAACTATGGTAATACAAATTATAATAAATAAAAAACATGGTTCTATGTGTATATATACACAAAACGGTGCTCATAAATATATATATTTTTGCAAACAAGTCAATAAGCAGGCTAAATGACCATACAGGTTGATATCTAAATGTTTTACTTCAACTGTGGAATCGAAACTGGGAATCGATAAGAATCGAAATCGATAAGCAGAATCGTAACTGGAATTGGAATCGATAAAATTCAAAGGATTCCCAACCCTAACAGCTCAAACATTCACTTTAGTCTGGGACTAGTCTAATCGCTGTAGCTGTTATACTTCTAACATAATACATTTTACACAGACTGAGGAATGAATATGAGTAAAAGACCTTCAGTTAGTAACAAAAAGGGTCTTTTTTAAAGTATGGATCAACCTAATCTGGGGATCGGATTAAATGGGTATAGTTAGAGTAGGGGGCCAGTTAACTTGTGTTGCACATTAGGGGGACGATTTAGGGAAACAGTTCTAAACTTTCCATATAGAGTGTTCCCATGATTCCTCAGAGAGGAATATTAACACCATAAGACACATGGCTGCAAAAATGGTGTGAGGTTACACAGGCACTGGCCGTGGTGCTGAAACTGTGAAAGACTGTCTTGCAAATCAATACATATACTGGTTACATGTGCTTAAAGTGAAACATTATCAACAGGCCTTACTACAAAGTACTAGAGTTAAGATCCTTTACACAGTTTCATCCAACATTATCTAATCACATGAAAAAATGACAAAAGCTTGTTTTCAGTAGTCATGCTTGTTCAATACAAATGGTAAAAATATTATAGGACTTTATGTGTAAATTCTAAATCTAATATCTTCCTAGATTTCAAGGTGGGGTACATTTCGCTAGCCCAAGACAATGGTTTGTAGATTGTTAAAATTCTTATCAAAAGCCATGTCCAATTTTGTTATTCTAATCTCAGATCAACCTAATGCCGCAAACAAGAGATCACTGAGCTAGAGAAGCAGTTTACTCCACCCAAAAATGAAAATTCTGTCAGGGATTACTCACCCTTCAAACATGTATGAATTTCTGTGTTCGGTTGAACACAAAGAAAGATATTTGGAAGAAATATCTGACTAACAGTTCTGTGGCACTATTGACTACCATAGTAGAAAAAATAAAAAGGTGCCCCGGAACTGTTTGCTTTCCTCTTCAAACTATCTTCTTCTGTGTTCAATAGAACAAAACAATTATGCAATACATTTTCCTACTATGGCAGTAAACGATGCCCCAGATTTGTCAGTTGCTAAACATCCTTCCAAATTTCTTTCTTTGTGTTCAACCGCACAAAGACATTTATACAGGATTGAAACAACTAGAGGGTGAATAATTCATGACAGATTTTTTTTTGGCTGGAGTATCCCGCTCACACAGCCTCCACAAAAAGTGGAAAACTGTAACAAGAACTATTTGAACATTCATATGTTTGCCTATTAAGTGATCAATATGGTGAAAGTGATTACAAGAAATTCTCTCTTTTTATTTTTCTCAGCAAACATAGACTTGTCTTTTCATCACTAGATAATGATAAGATGTAGGGCTGGACGATATAGCCAAAATTGATATTGAAATATATTCATGCATTTCGGTCAATACAATATAATTCCGATAACGATATAAACAAATATTTTAATTACGAATTATCTGCCGGACTCCTATAACCGAGCACATTACTCACACATTACAACACCTGCATTGGCTTCTGGTTAAATATCGAATTAACTTTAAAATCCTTCTCCTCGCTTATAAAGCACTCAATAATTTGGCTCCTCCCTGTACTTAGCAGAACTCCTTCGCAACTACACTCCGAGTCGCACTCTCAGATCATCTGCTGCACTTAATCTTGTTCTTCATCGAACTTGCACTACTATGGGTTCTCGAGCTTTCAGTCATGCAGCTCCTTACCTCTGGAACTCGTTACCGCAGGTCCTTAAAAATAGCGAAAATCTCTGTGTTTTTAAATCTCGTCTTAAAACATACTTTTTAGGTAGGCTTTTTTGTAATTTTGTATTAGTTTTGTGTGATTATTTTATGCTTTTATTTAGCCTGTATTAATTGTCTTAAATGATGATTGTTGTTATTGTTTACTGTTTGCTGTATGTGTCCTTGAGTGTCAGTATTACAAAAAGTAAAATGTACGATAGAAGTTGAGAGAGCCCTCTGATATGAACAATAAAATGCTGATCAAAATCATTCTATGCCAGCAGTGTGCAAAGCTACATATGATTATTAGAATAAAATATTTTTGTACTGTGCCCTTACCTTGTGTAGTTACCAATAAAATTGAGAATAACTTTTCTAAATGTGGTTCAAAGCATAATTCCATAACTTCAAATGTGCTTTAAAGCATTGGCATATTTTCAAAGCTCTACAGAGGCACAGGCCTCCCATTGCTTGAAACTTTTTTCTTTTTACATATTCTTCTAAATTAATCATTTTCAATTAGTAACGTCCACTGAATTTTATGTATGACTGTATTTCCAGTTTTTTTTTTGGTCAAAACTTTATACAAGATCTGCCATGCTCTCCTGCAAGCTGACATTATGAACCGTTTTCATTCGTTTCAGTGTCTTTCAAAGGCCCTACAGTGTGCTTCAGTTAGCTATTAAAAAACTACGAAATTTGCCATTCTGTCCTCGAAATTGACATTGAGAACTGTTTAAACTTCGTGTTTATTTTCCGAAAGCAAGCTGCAGATCCGTTTTGTAAATGAATATACGGACAAAAATGATCAATATTAAACTTAAAATAAAACAATATTTACACTTGACTTCATTTTCGTAGCTGCTAGCGTCTGTTTTACATTATAATCCTATGAAGTGAACCGTGTTTTCAAAAACGCCCTCAGCGCATTTTTAAACGCCAGCTCCGGCGTCTTTTTCTGCAGCTCAGAGCGTCTTTTGAGGTTGAAAAAAGTTCAACTTTTCTGGAAAAAAAACCCCGCCCACGTCAATCTACTTTTCCCCAGCTAATCAATGACAGAGACCTGTCGTTTCCATAACAACGTGCGAGGAACGTGATTGGTCGAGAAGGCTCCAGCTCGAAAAAATAAATGGCGGCCGAAACGCCCGTTGGAGCATAGTTTTGTATAAATGTAAATTTAACTTCTGATTGCATTTCTAGCGAGAAATTAGTAATATGTGATTAGTTATTGCAAATACGCTGTCTGTTTATAATTCAAATAGACTTCCGTTACGCTGCCTTTCTGTTTTTCTGGGCTGCCTGCGTGCACAGACGCTGACGACGAAGTCATGGCGTTCGGCTACTGTTTGTAACCAAACGCTGCCAGCGTTTTTTTTTTTTTACTAAAAAAGCACCCTGGTCAACTTTTTCTTCTCAAAAAATAAGTTAAGTGTGAACACGGTGACGCTCCACAACACCGTAGCCACTGCCGCGGAGCAGAGCGAGGGCTCAGACCCGCACGTGCAATGTATATTGAAATATCGAAAATGTGTTTAAAAAACACATCATCGTTATCGAAATCAATTCTAAGTTATTGTTATTGAATTATTGTCCAGCCCTAATAAGATGTACATTTTAAGTACAACTTGTGCTTCTCAGACACCCCCACGAAGAATAACATGGGCTGGATTTTACATTTTCATCCTGTCAAAATATTTCCCAAAATAACTAACAAGAGCCTTGGATCACCCTTGGCCCATTAACGGTACCCTTAATAACGGATTTTCAAAAACACTCAAGTGTGAGGACAACCGGTTTAAAACAACACTCATTGTGCATGCCACATGACGGGCCCATATTCACATGAGACACAGGACAGTCTCTGCAGACTTAACAGGACGTGTTTGACATCTATATCAAGTGAAGATTATCAAAAAAGTAAAGAAAAACTTACGGATTATAACTGGAGGAAGCAGCAAACTGCACCCTCGCTTGATCGCGCTGCCCACAGCTCTGCTCGTCGTTCCTCGCCCCGTTTGATTATGGGATGTGTGTCTGCGTCAAGGTGAAAATGGAAAATAGTCGAGAATAGTAAAATCTTGCGGATGATATACACGCACACAGCCACCATAGTCTACCCATAGTCTTGCAAATGGTTGAAAGTGAGTAAAACTGTAACAAAGCTGCTGCTTCTAAGGAATGTCTTCAAATGTAGGCCTGCTTGATTCCCACCTTCGGAACAGATTAAAAACACGCACATTTGATTTACTTTTGTGTAACTTAACCCACATCACCTTGAGGCTATCATATATATATTTTTATGAATTACATGAAAGCCATTTTGAGCGAATTTAACACCAAGCAATTGACGATGCGTCATTTGAATGACGTCATTTGATCACTGTTATTGCAGCAATTTTCACATATCCTTCATTTGAAAGGCTACATACAATTGTGACTCTGGGTAATAAAAGTACTTTTTGTTTGAGGTAACACTGCCAACTTTTAACTTAACCAATGTTTAACTTTAAATCTGGGTCCTTCGTAAAAACAGCAGAGGGCGCTCTTTTCTAACAAAGGAAAAATCATGCATTGTTCTCGTTTGTGTTCGTCAGACGTCAAGGCGCTTAAAAAGGACTTTTAACGTCCTAAAACTTATTTACTTAATTAATGTTGTCCATGTACGCAGGGAAAGGGAAAAAACGTAAATGATTAACACCACCAGGCAAATGTGTGATATGTGTTTCTGCAACAACCACCACACGCATGTTATTGTGCGTCCAATAAATTACGAATAGGCCTAGTAAAGAAAAGCATATAAGCATATTTTGTTTTTCGATGTATTCCTAAATGACGAGATTTTGGTAAATATCCAACAACAGGCATACAACACAGAATAAGGAACCCGAACCCAAACATAGGCTATTATAACCAGATGCCAACTGAAATTAAAACGAAAGAATAGCTTCGAAAATTACGCAAATATTGTTTTTGAGTTACAAATCCGACATTTGTGAACCGTTTGCCAAAAGAATGACTGCTTTCATGTTCCAAACATATAATTTTGTCATCAGTCGCATATGTGGCCTTATGCACAACAACTTTGTATTGTGACATTGTAAAGATAAACGTATAGGCAGGCACTGAATAGTTTTCTCATTGGTATTTTTAAAGAGCCAGCTTAATGCTAGGCTTCCAAAAATGTACGTTTAGTCTTTTAGCGAATTTTAAAAGAATAATTGTATAGGCCTAACATTTTACATTTTACGACGATTGTTGGTTTGTGACCGCTAAAATATCAGCATTGACATTATGTTATGCATACAGATTGTTACAGTATACAGTTTCAATATTTTAACATTGGATAAGGGTAGGCTTCTTGTTAGTGCACATTGGGGAGAAAGCTCCCCTTCAACCCCAACAGAGTTTGAAGAGCTCACTATTGTTCCAGGGTTTGAAAAGCGGTCATTACTGCTGATTAGCGCTGAAGAGTTTGACAACCATATTGACTGTGAGAAACACTGTTCACCTAACCTTTCCGCTTTTGTCCCTCTGCAAACTCAATAACCCGCACTCTCCTTCCTACCTCAAATATCTTTCCTTTTGCTTAATAACAATTATCCGAGCATTGTCAATAGATTTTAAGCAAGTTGTTCTTTCGCTCCTGGGACAGGAGTGACATTGGAATTTGAATATGACATGAAAAATAAAACAATTAAGTAACAATTTATAAGACAAGTGTTATAATCATAATAATAACAATAATGCACGTCATATTAAGGCTGAGTCTTTTTGGTTACCTTTCAAATGCCAATTAGCCTAACTGTTTATCGTCAATAGCTATACAATATACTATCAGTTTCTCAGTTAAACATTCACAGTTTTGCAGTATTTCTGGGTCAAATCAAATCATGGAGCATTAGGCCTTTATATTTTACGAGTCCGAATTGACTGCATCTAGAAGCTTTTCCTCGTTTGCTCGTTTTGAAAGCAATATTAGGCGCTATGCCCTCTCGTTGACCTTCTCCTGTCAGAATGCATTACCGAACTGCGAAGCCAATCACTCGGCGCGGTTAAAGCGTCTGGACACGCAGTAAGATATCTGGTTAAACACACCACTATAGCCTACATTTACCGATTACTGGCTGTGCATGGACCTCACAGCATTTAAACCAGGAATACAGAGGCAAAAGTTCAAATGGTTTGTATGCCTAATAAAGGGTGGCAGACAAATTTCATTCACACATGCTAATTCGTT
Source organism: Triplophysa rosa (assembly GCF_024868665.1). NCBI lineage: Eukaryota > Metazoa > Chordata > Actinopteri > Cypriniformes > Nemacheilidae > Triplophysa > Triplophysa rosa. The sequence goes on along the minus strand of NC_079904.1, from coordinate 14,251,108 downwards.
TGTACATGCTAACAAAATATGGTTTCTGGGACAAGATCAGTTGACAAAATAATACGAAATATGTAAATAAGAACAGGTGGTAGAATTTGGGTTGATAATAAATTAGTAGGCTAAATATAAGCCTCTGTGATACTTTGATCATCAAACATTTTATTAACTTTAAGTCTTGCATTCATTAAAACATCTTCACTATGGCGCACATGCTTTAAAAATCGACCGGTTTTCATCGAAAATGACCAGACTTAAAATGACCAAAAGTGTCCAAACACTTTAAAAAACCTGGTAGGGAAAAACATTTCGACAAAGTCCTTAGAAAATAAACAATAATTTGGACAAATTATTTTAGGGGCACCATTTGCTTGAGGCAATCAAGGGCACCTAATGGCTTACAAACGTGGTTTTAATTTTTATATAATATTATTTATTCGTGTTTGCACCAATTTGCTCTGGAAAAACAATAATAAATACAATTGAAACAAAGCATTCCATGAATCCCACGATTCCGGGCTGGTGCCCTTCAAAAAAAAGACGGCCTCTGATACGTTAAGGCAGGCACTATTGTGCTTGTTTATCTTGCTGATTGTCTGAATTTCCTTCGTTATGTGTTAATTTTCTCATAGTCTTCCTGTATAGCCCCCGGGGCAGTTTGTGTTGCGATGTTAGATGTCACATTCGCTGTCACTTGAAGTGATGGAGATAGCCGAAGCAGCGGCTTTGCTCGACAGGCTCGCTTCAGGGCTGGACGCGTTTCCCAGTCGATCCACAGCCCCATCCTCTCCAGTTAAGGACCGAAGCGAGCCATTTGACAACACCTGCTGTTGTAACCTACAAGGGTAAAATAGTTTTAGATTAAATGTGTTCTTTTTAATAAACTTAAAAAAAACATTTCAGTGTTCCACAGTTGGATTTATGCATAATTTTGGAATAAACGCGGAACAAATGTGATGCATGTTGCTTAATGTTACAAAACGCTATGCTAAACTCGTCGTATTCAGCTTTGGATTTAGCCTACTAACTTAATGCCCCGGAAGAAGAAGAAATTGAAGCGAATCTGTACAACCAAGCATTTTAATCTGTGCTGGTTATTTAAAAAAAATTAGATGAAAAATTACACTAATAAATATAGTCTATTTCTAAACAAAGTTTTGCCCTAAACATAATCTAAAGGAGAATTTAAAATCTTAAGAGTTTTGAATTTCTGTCATTTTGATAGGCGTTACCAACCAAGCATTTTAAATATAGGCTACAGCATAAACGTACAGCACAATATTTGTCATTTTAAAAAATATTTGACATTATAGGTGAATTATTTTGTGGATAAATGCCATTGCGCATGTCACTGACATCACACAACACAACAGCTAGTAAAACAAAATGCATAGCCACACTTAATAGATTAAAGCCAAAGAAGTGTAGCTATTACAGTAAGTTAAAACTGAAAACCAGCAATTCATCTTAATGATTTTTTAATCGTTGTGATACATCGAAAATGATTTTGCCCAGTGATGTAGACTAGGCCCAAACCATGAAACGCACACAAACGCAAGCGATTATTTTTTTGGTCAAAAGCGACGAGTCTGCCGTTTTATGATCTATCCTCCCTCTAAAATTAAAAATTACATTACATGTCCAATATCTTCGGTTAAGATTAGAAAATAAAACACCTCGTTATATCACGTATCACGTTATACAACTACAAAGATTTACTCATCACAATAATGCGGGGCTCACTGCGATTTTTAAACCCAGCGCGGTTTTCTATAGGAATGCGTTTTGTTGGCCACTTTATTACCAAATAACACTGACGAATATTTGTTGTTATACTCCTCTTTCTTTTACAGCAAGCACATCATGTCTTCTGTGGTCCAAATTTATTGTTTAATGCAAACTCCCTTAAGGAAAAAACCTAGCTCAATTTGCCCTCATGGATGAAATCTGGTAAATAAAACATAGGCTACCTGTTTTTAGCTGCTGCCGCTCTGTCCCTTTGTCTTCGATTTTTAAACCAATTCCCCACTTGAGTGGGAGTGAGTCCAGTAGCTTGTGCAAGCTCTCTCTTTTTACTTGGGTTCGGATAAGGGTCCTGCAGATACCATTCTCGAAGTAAATGTCGGGTCCTTTCTTTAAAGCAGTGTGTCTTTTGTTCTCCATCCCAAATAGTTTTAGGGAGAGGAAACTTCTTTCGTACCCGGTATTTGTCCACTGGTCCTAACGGGCGGCCTCGGAGCTTTTCTGCCTCCTGATAGTGTGACTCCAGCCATAGTGCTTGCAGTTTGGAGTGAGACTCTTTGGTGAACTTGTGGTTCTCCAGAATGTGATAAAGCTCACGGAAATTCCCAGTGTGAAAGGCTACGATCGCCCGAGCCCTCAGCACGGACTCATTTCGGTTAAGCACCTCGCAGGCAGCGGGCGCGACGGGTAGCGACCAGAGGAATCGGCCGAGACGCTCGATGTCTCCGCTCTCTTCCAACGTCTCGCATACCCCCGCTACCTGCTGGGGACTAAAATTCAAGATTGGCAGCTGAAACATGAAGGCTTTTCTTCCCCCCTCGGAGTCCCCTTTACATCTAGCACAGCCTCGTTCTTTATGTGCTCTCTCTCCCGAATCCAGACAAAAAGGCAATTCCAGACTCAGCTGATGGACACTAGACTAACGACGATGCAGAGGAATAGAAACGACGCTCCGGCTGACTGCTGCCGCCTCGGTTGGGAATACCGAGAGTTCGAGGGCACGAGATTATAGCACGAGAATGAAGATGTTTTTTTGTTGTTGAGGAGGGAAAAGACGTGCTGCCCACTTCTGATTTTCTATTGGACTTGGCAGATTGGTTGCCTAGTTTCCACGGACGCCTGTCAATCACTGTCAAGTGTGCCAATCACGCGGAATGGAGCGAGAGTAGATTTCAGCACCTCCCAGACTTCGACAGCGCCTTAGATTGTTAACATCAGTGAGATTTGCTTTCACGCGTTATTTACGCTCAAATGCATGTTTTTACGCACAACTTTGACTTAAATTACTTTTAACCAGAAATGAAATCCTAAATAAACAGGATCGAGATATCCGCTTACAGGTCGACACAGTCTAAATTCAGGAGAGAACGCGATTGTTTTTTTTTTGTTGCATAAAGGCGTGCTCACAGCAGCGTATTACGAAGACACGGACATTTTTAGAATAAAATAAAAAATGACATTAAATAAGATTATTCGTGCGCTGTGTAGATTTTCAGTGAAGTCTATAAATAGAGCATCACTTGACAGCCACTAACGGGAAAAGGAAAAAATTAAGCAAGATTCTTTCAGATACGCATTCACTGCTCTTACACATCTGACAGCTCAGCGCAACACTCATTGGACTGTCAAATTTAATATAGTGCCGTTTAATGAAACGAGTCTTAGCTGGACACACCATTCCGCTTTACGCACGTGGATATGAGTCTTTTCTTTTGTTACCAATAAGTGACTTCATTACATAAGCATTTCTAATCCAGTATTTTATACGTTATCACTTAAAACAGATTACAGTTCAAATCATTTTTATTACGGAATCCTAATGAGATGATTGTATTCCTAAACCTGCAGTGTTTTCATTCCGCATTATTATCATCATCCATATTTTCAGTATTTTTGAGAATTGATCGGCATTTGACGAGTGGTATCAATGGACAGACCTGTCACCCTGCAGTTTGGAGATGCGACAGAAAAACACTGATGCTATGGTATCAGCCACAACTCGTTCTGTGATCCGGCTGGGGCAATAAATAAGAAGGCGGATGGATAGCGCAGATGGTTTGAAGTGTCGGGTCAGATTATTTCACGGCTGACTATAGTGGAAAAGTTCATTCTGACGGAAAGCCCCTGATATTATTTTCACAGACCCACACAGTTCATTTTAGAAAACCCTTCTGGTCCTTTTTGCATGATGTATGAGGTGCCCGTAGCTCCGATTATAGAACTACCGTCTGTGTGTACGGGAAGCTGCTCATTTTCATTCACTACAGTCATGTCACCGAGACTGATCCTACTTTACACCATGATCTAGATTTGTACCATTACGTAGAACAATGTTTTAACCTTAACATCATTAGCAACAAGTTACATTTTATCTAAAATCTGCAATAATAATAATAAAACAAAAAACAAAGCATTACCTATCTAAAAAGTGAAAAAATAAAAAGCTTTATTGACACCTTTTCTTAAACAATAAGTTTAGAAGAATGTCATGACACTAGGTAGATAAGTCCATTGGTGAAATATTTTTTTAATAATTTGGTTAACATTTTCATTTTGTTTTGCATAAAAATATGATACGTAACATTTAAATGGCTTAAATTTGTCTGGGGAACATTTGAGAATTCAACAGGGAGCTGTTGACTTTTGTCTCGTATAACGTATGAAACATGCATTGCCGGCCGTACGAGCTTCTGAAACAAACAAAAACGATGTTTTAGGGTTAACATACTTCGGTCTTCAAACATTTAAAGACGCTTTTATTTATATTATTAAATATTAATAATAACGTGTTTGAAATAGCCCAACGAAAGACCTTAAAGCGACATTGTTCCTGCAAAAAAAACAGATCCTCGGTGTCTTGATGTATAACGTAGGCCTAAATATGATTAAAATTATTAAAAAACGGCGTATACATTTTTTATTCATATGTAACATTACAAATGAAAATGTAATAATATTGATCTAGATAGGATTCAAATTTATGGCATTTCAGATGTGCTTACATCAGTAAAGAGTTGTGCAGGAAAAAGACGCATAAAAAACTGAAACTATTTAATTTGACTGTAGTTTTAAAAGTCATTCCTTTCATCATGGGCATGACTAAATAAATATGAAGGTTCCATATCCGAGACAATAAAACAATTCTATTCTATTTATTGTTATATGGGTGTATTTTTGTTGCACATTTTTCTAAATGAAAAAACGCAAAGGCTGTAGGTCTATAAAGTGAAAGATAGTCTTTTTTTAGGGCAGTTGAAGCCATTTTCTGAGGATAGATATTCCCACGGTGCAGGGTCACGGCATGGCCTGGAGCACAAAAAATAGGGAGAGAAGGAGTGAGAAAGCAGCGATAGTGGGTGAGGGGCCATTAGGTGTCCCAGATTCCTCTGGCTGTGCATCATTCATAGACAGTAGGAGAGCAGACCTCTCTCTCTCTCACACACACACACACACACACGCACACACACACGCACACACACACACACACACACACACACACACACACCACACACACATCACACACACACACACACACACACACACACACACACACACACACACACCACACACACACGCACGCACACACACACCACACACACACACACACACACACACACACACACACCATAAACAGTATCTATCAGTGTATATTCCCCTCTTTAATCCATACTAAAATATGCTTAAAATATATCACCCTGCCTTTATACATGCCATCATCCTGTTTCATATATAGAGCCCTGGTGTTCATGGCTCATTATCCATGTCCCAGTCAAACTAAGGATTATCATTAATCAAACATGTTAGATCAGTGACCATTAGATTGTGAATACTGAATAAAATCCACAAGGGAACAGATTAAACAAACATGGGTCTAATTTTGTCAGGGCACCACAGAATTTGCGAATGACAGGCTACAATCTCTGAAGCTGGAGGGCTATTGCAATGGTTGGATTATGTTGTAATTAAGGTATCATGCCAGAAGTCATATTAACAACCCCTCTGGTGGTCTAAATATGCACAGTTAAGCTGTAAATGGGCATTTAGAGTGACCGAGATCCCAGGATGATTTGGAAAGTTGAGGATAATGTAATGGATAAATTTGCTGCTTTGGATGGTGCCATCCAGTATTATAAAAGGTGCCTTTTTATAAATCATAATCTGCGGATGTACAGTAACTATCTAATCTTCACAGGCCACAGACACATATTAATCATTAAATCACTTTCATAGCTATCATGTGGTCGTAATCCTTTATATTAACAGGTTTTTGTAACCGTTTTTATTATAATTCTTGCAAAACGCTAAGTGTCAGTTCTCACCAAGCAACAGATTTGTTCAGTGTTCTATTTTTTTATTATTTCATCATATGTTTAAATCACATTCACATTACATTGAGATAATATTACAGAAATCTGTACATTTTTCAGAAGGTAAAATAACTAAACTATTTTTGTGTCAGATATCCCACACACAGCATCAGGTTATATTACCTTGGTGAGTTTGTTAACTGCCTCAATTCAAGCAAACGGCACTGAAAATAATGCTAGTGCAACTGTGAGGTTTGGCATCATCTATTCCATTTATTTTTCCACATGAGCTACAGCTTTCCTGTAGCTCAGTTAAGAGCAGGGCACTATCAATGCCAAGGTCGTGGATTCGATCCAAGGGGATTGCACATACTTAGAAACAAAATGTATAGGATAATGCAATGTAAGTCTGCCAAATGCATAAATGTAAACATGTTGAATATAACCTTTAAATGCTTTCACACACACATAAATACACAAACACTCTGAAGGTAACAGTGAATGCACTTTCAGTTTGTCAAGTCGCAGGCAGCACAAGGAGACGGGTGATTCAGGAAGAGTGAAGCCCAGCCGTTTGTGTGATGACTTTATAACCATGTTTACTGTTATGACAAGACATAAGAGCTTTGAGCTCCATCAAGCTAATCGGCTTATTGGGAACAAATGTAAATCGGCTCAGAAGGCATGGTGGTAAATATGACTTGTAAACACATGCTCAACAACACACCAGTTTGAAATTAAATTTACATTTGTTTAATTCAGTTGGGTATCTACTTTTTCATCTGGGAAGGAGCGGCAGTATTAATGTTATTTTTATGAGAATTCTTAATAAAAATATTCTGCTCATTCAGTCAATCACATCTCTAGATCCAGACATGGTAGATTTGCTGCTACATTGTTGACAGATCAGCGCTAAATTGATGCTTTCGTTGTGAAAGTCTAATACACTCAAGCTGTACAAAGATTAAAGACATGCTCGCTTGACCTTGAGACCAGGAGTTTTTAACAGACCACTGCTTTATATACCACACAGACAGCTCAGGGTCATCCCCAACTCTCCTGATCCAATTGGAATGAGCTGTAAAGTGTTCAACAAAGTAGATCACACACTACTTTGAACTCTAAAAAGAGCCTTGTTTCCTGATTTGGTGTCAGTGCATGTTGTGATTCCTATAAAAAGAAACTGGATTAGGAGTTTCACTAGCCCATGAGGATTCCAAGAATAAATTGAAGAAGTTAAAAATAGTGTTTTGTAATGGTTTGTGCTTAACCACAAATATCATCTTGATTTGCCTAAAAATAGCATGTGTTAAACAGAGATGTCGGGGAAGAGTGCATAAGAGCTTGAGCGGGTTACGAAATAAATAAAAATGAGAGAACTTGAAACTAGCAGAACAGAAAAAATTGACTGCAACACCTCAAATTCTTATCTTGATTTAAGTAATCTGGAGAGAATACCTCCCCAACAACAAGTTAAAACATTTGAATCGTTACATAACAATATATGTTGTTATTATAATATACATTAGGGACCTGTGGCATTGCAGAATAGGCCAAATCCAAAAAAAGTGTTTATGATGTGATTTCATTGTCTTGAAAAATATCTAAATATACTAGGTATCAGATTCACCAGAAGTATTATTTTTAAGAGAGGATCACCATAAACTGTAGTTATCTTGTCAGTTCTCCATTTCGTCCCTCCTTAGTGTGCATGTTTAATACAAAGACGAAAGTGCTGTCATCGAGGTGCCATATGTGGATATGAAGCTTTTGAATAATGAAGAGGGCCAATGGCACCCATGCAAGTTTCATGATGCCTGCTCTCCATGTCCGTGCGCAGGGAACGTCAAGAGCGCCTCGCGGGTGTCGTCTTGTCAGACGGTGAAGACAAGTGAACTTTCATTTCTGCCTGAATGAGCAAAACTCCCTCTCTGCCCCCACAGAATCACACAACCTGATTCCACATTATAAATGTGCTTGCTTGACTGTTTTTTTATGATGTGGAGTAATCTTAACGAAGTCAAACTTCTTATGAACGCAATTTCGCCCGCTCACTTTTATTCCACCGATGTTTAAATATAACCTTACGTCACATGTTTAAAATTGATTAATTATATGAATATTAATATGTCTTATTACTTATAAGATGTATGTGCTCAGCCCAATTTTACTGGACTTAAAGACCGTTTGCCAAAAGAATATTTGCGGTAGGCCTAATCGTAAAACTATGAGCTTCGTAAAACGACAGAATGCAGTATATACCTGCAGGACAACAGCAAAATTACACCTAACTTAACCAAGTTCATTTTGATATTATTATATATTTATAATATGCACCACAGCTTCATAAAATAATATTTTATTTAGATAATATTGCATGATAAATAAAATAATAAAGCGACAAATAAAAAAGATAAATAAGTAAATATTAGGACTACACTGAGTGGACGAGAACGCACATTTGGTACAAACAAGTGTTGCAGAAAACGGTATTAATGAAATGTAAAAGATTAAAGGAACACAAAGATGTGATTTTCAGTTTGAAAAAAATAGGGATTGTCTGCCGTGCGTGTGAAAACGTAGATTAGCGTTTGGACATTTCAGCACATAACGAACGGACAGCGACACTGAAAGCGAACACTCGCACGTTCGTAGTATTTGCACGTGCGTAATAAATAATGAACGTTTGTCAATTCAGCCACAGAAAACACTCACAAGCGCTAAAATTCAGCGCTATATCGGAATTAGCGACAGTGTCTGAGATCCCGGATTTAACACATAAAGGTCTTATAAAATTGAACCAGGGATCGGAATGTACGTTCTATAAAATAATTTAAAAGACCCAGAACATTGATGACGTATATAGCAGACAATTTTGCTTTTTGTTCCTTGAATATTCCTTGACCTTGCATCATAACATGATATTATGTAGGCTACTTAAATGAATAAATGTAGGCCTTTGTTCTACATCTATAGATACATTAACCTATCAAATACCATTAGGTAATGTAATGTTTAGTAAAATTATAAAAGATTAACAGTTTTACAAACACATTCTCACTCCCGACTCGTCACATATTTACACCCGATCAGCGCCCTTCGGCGTCACTTTTGAACGCGCAGGGTACTCCTTTGGCGTAGTTTTTCGACGTGAAGGGCACTCGAATTTCACCGTCATTATGAAAATGTATATTAGATATAATTTGCAATGATGATGTTTCGGGGTTTAATTTAAGTTTAATGGCCAGGATAATTGTGTTTACATGGCACGATTCAGACAGTTTGAGCAAGTAATGTAACAGTTTATTTATAATATAAAACACATAATACAAGCAGTCACAATGTCGTTCAAAAATACAGATATTCCAAGGGTACCAGCGCGAAACGATCGATTTGTACGGGGAACAGATGCGAAAGCGATCACCGTCCGCCATAAATCTCAGATCCGGTGTGAAGAACGACGTTCAACATTTGCCGCCAGAGGAATCTCGTAACCGATCGCGTCATTTCGTTGGCTTTGAACGTGAAACGGTTTTGGCTCCCGCAACCGACTGCGTCTAGCTGTTCCGGGTTATCTTTAAATGGGTGCCACTGCCGACCTCATGCATTCACGGTCACGCACGGCATATTAAAGTTATCGTACGGCTTTGGTGCAAAAAGGTCTTCAAAACGAGTTGTGTGTTATATTTTGTAATGCTTTTGGTCAGTTTGTGCAATAAATGCCCGTGACTGTACTTTTATTCGCGTGCTGTGTTTTATATGGCTGAGAAGTGGTTAGGTGTAGGGTGAGGGTGGGGTTGGGGTTAGGTGCTACAAAATATTAAAACGATAAATAATTATGAAATCCTAAGAATTGCAGGCATCTCGGTCTGAAGCGTTTAGAAAACAGCAAGGCAGTTCCCTGTTCGTCGAAAAACGACGCCAAATGGGTACCCTGCGCGTTCAAAAGTGACGGCGTGGGGCGCTGACCGAGCGTAACTATGTGACGAGTCGGGAGTGAGAACGGGTTTGTTTTACAGTTTTAAGTGATAACTGTCAAATGTTTTGTATTTTACAAGAAACCAGTCCTGCTCCGACAAATGACTGCAACATCACAAATTAACAAAACATGAGCTAAATTATTAACCCCTATTTCCAGCTTCCCATACACACAGACGGTAGTTCTATAATCGGAGCTACGGGCACCTCATACATCATGCAAAAAGGACCAGAAGGGTTTTCTAAAATGAACTGTGTGGGTCTGTGAAAATAATATCAGGGGCTTTCCGTCAGAATGAACTTTTGAAAACACGACAGGGCAGGGTCTTGGAAAGGACAAAGTTCCAGACAAGGGTAACAAGACATGCACTTTAAACAATGAACCGGCGAGGGACAGCGAACACGACGGCATATAGGGAGACTAACAAAGGATAAATAACAAGGGACAGGTGACCGGAATGAAACACTGATGGGAAGCTAAATGAGTAAACGAGGGGGGCGGGGTCAAAGACGAGACTTTTTGGTATCTTTTTTATTTAGTAAACAAATTACAGATGTTCTTCCAGAGCAACCCAGAAAAATGTTCTTAATAGCCACATGTCTAACAGGTCTCAAGACAAAAAGCATTCAGACTGTAGTCTGATTTAAACAATATGCTTTTGTTCCTACAATTTACATATTCATGAAAACTGTATCTACATACTGTACCTACATCAACAATGTTTTGCTAATAGCAGTGAATGATCACGACAGAAAGAAAGTACTGTACGGTATTTTAACTGTGAGCAGCATGCAGCTGAAAAAGTTTAACCAGAGGAAATGATTTATGATTTATCGGCTCTAATATATATCGGCCTAAATTTTATTATCGGCCGATAACATAAAAAAATGAACAGTTATTGCCGATACTGATATGGCCGATAATTAATCTTGCATCCCTAGTCATCACATGTTTAACCTTTTTGACTACCATGAGCCAAAGAGGAAAATCCTTGTGTGAAAGTTTGAGAGAGCCAGAAGCCCTGAAGTATAACAACTTGACATTGCATTTCTGTATTTTGGCAGAGGTGGAAGCTATACATATGCTCCACATGTGCTTCTTTGGGAATCAAATCCACAACCTTTTGTGCCGCTGACGCAATGCTCTACCAGTTGAGCTACAGGAATACACTGCTGTACATCATACAAAATAATACAACGTTTTATAGCACCTATAAAAACCAAAAGCTGACCAACAGTCTAATGGCAAGTACATGAGCAAAAAAAAATTCCATGTATAGTAAATTACAATAGTCAAGGGAAGAGGATATTGAAGCAAGTATGTTATGCTTCGAACAATAATAGCACAATATGGGTAGTGTGTGTGTCTATACAGGTTTTTATATAGTGTATACATTTTATACAATGCAGAATGGTAAAAGTCTGATCCACCTACATTGTGGCGACCAGCCAGCGTCCCCATAATGGAAACTGATTATTAAATATACTAAGTGATGCTTATTTGAAAATGTAAAAAAAGGTTTCTGTGAGATGCAGTATTATACAGTATAAACGTCATTATGTCTTTTTTCCTACATTGCGAACCTGGCATATGTGTGTGTTAATACCAAAAATCTCCACTTTCATTGCAGAACCTGATAATCGGTTGTTTTGGGGGGTTGGCTGCCCTCCCCTTAACACTGGACAGATTGACTGTGTGCCACATGTCCAGGCAGCCTAGAGTAATGCCATCTTAGTGCTGCTGAGCCTCTTATGAACTCATGAAGTTGAGGCCAATGAAGTGATGGAAATCAGAAAGCTATGCATATTCCACATCAAAAATGACAATTCGAACAATTGAGATAGTTCCCATTGTTGTAGAATATAATGTACATACAGATTTCTTTACACTGACATGTACATTTAATGCATGCAGTGCATATCAAAGAACTGAAATGTTAACAATGATGACATTTTTCTGATAATTCACTGCAAATGCCTAAAGAGAACACAATACAAAATTACAAATGAAAATATATTAACTTTCAATATATGACATTATTTAATATATATTTTAATAATACATTGTTAACATATTACAATAGGCCTATTCGAAGTAATATTAAAAATTTAAGCACTTGTAACCACAGCAATATATGAAAATGTATTATATAATATACATAATACATTTTATTTTTCAATATATTCCAATATATTTAGAGTTTTGCCTATTATTTATGTGATGGTCCGATAAAAATAACACTCTTTGTGCATATGGCTGCAATGTATATCACTGCTTTAACAATGGGTGAAGTAGAGCTTTAGAGACAGCACACCATGGATATGGAAAACATAGCTTAAGGAGGGATTGTGGGAAGGGAGTGGAGACTTTGCTTGCTAATATGATCAGTGTTCGTAAGGATGAGTGGCTCGGGGCATAAGCCCATAAAGGGGCATTATTGCCTAATCACTTTGACAGATAGGTAAAGAGACTTACAAGACCAATGTTTTGGGACCTTCCTAATAACATTGGCTTCGTACTGGAATAATGTAATAAAATGTATTTACGAGCAGAGCAACAAGTGTGCTCATCTAAATAAATAAAAGGTTACCAACCATCACTGGTAGGCCGGGCATGCTGAGAGTAAAAGTGAGGTGAGAATGACCGCCATGATCATCTAAACTCTGTAATTCCTCTACTTGTTTGTGTGTTTTTATCTTTATTTGTGTGTTTGCTTGTAAAAAAATATTATGTATTTGGTGACTTCTCTGTACATTAGTTGGTTTGCTGAAGATGTTTCACATAATACATAATATATGCTGAATATATATTATGAATAGTCAATGTTCATAAAGGAGCTAGACGTGCCATGTGGTCATGTCAGTGTACTGTAAAAATGTCACAATACAAACTAAACAGTGAGAGATGTTGTAAAACGTATATGAGTTTGCAGTAAACGGTTACTGGTCAGGAATTTTCTGGCTATGGGTAGACAGATGTCACAGTAGTCCACATCATATCAGGTCACTTATAGGCACTGGTCCAGTCTTGTGTTTTTGTCTGGCATGCCAAGGTTGATTTAGCTGGTCAGATGCTTGCTGTCACCAGACCGGGTGGAGGAGCTTAGAGTCCCTCTGGATACTGTCTTAACATGGATGTGTAATAGTAAGTGAAGCCAGTGGCAAGCACTGCTGTCTGCATGCAAATATGGAGACTCGAAGACAGTGACATGCAAGACCTAGAGGGGCGAAAGAATCATTCTGACCTCTGTGAACATTCTGACCCTGTAAATCCCTAACCCCATGCATAGCCTCTCTTCTGTATCTTCAGGATATTCAGTAAATTTTTTCGCTTTATAATTTTTAAAAAGCAATTTTTGCATGCAAATAAAGGGATAGTTCAACCCAAAGTGAAAATTATGTCATCATTTACTCAATTTCATGTCATTTCAAACCTGTATGAATTTCTTTCTTCTGCAGAACACAAAAGAAAATATTTTAAAGAATGTTGGTAAACGAACAATGGGCGGTAGTCATTGACTTCTATTGTATGGTCAATGTCAATGGATACCACCATTGTTTGGTTACCGACAATCATCAAAATATATTCTTTTGTGTTCTGCAGAAGAAAGAAAGTCATACAGGTTTGAAATGAAAAGAGGGTGAGTAAATGAAATTTACATTTTTGGGTGAACTTCAATATTTATACTGTATAGAGTATACCAGTTTAGATTTGAACATGATTTTGGCACAATAGCAGAATGCTCTACAAGTTACTGTAACCTACAGGAATGTATCTGAGCTATAGAAATGTTACAATCTAGAGTGATTTGATGTATGATTGATGCACTAGTTACACTGAGGAGAATCAATGCTCTATTTGTGTCACTGGGTGCACTGAAAGCTTAAACAATACAAGCCTTAAGACTGTGAAATCATGCATGAGCTCAGAGACGGTTGTGTACTGAGGACTGTGATGTCATCCAGCTAGAGAGACAACAGAAGATGTTTTTTTAAAGTAGAGATGAGTGAAAATTACATCAAAATGAGATTACTGTAAACATATATGATCTTTAAATGGGTCATATGGCGCGAATACGTGTTTTTCTGTGTCTTTGGTGTGTTATAAGTTGCCCATGCATGTATTAGACAAGTAAAATTGCAAAAATGAAAGTATGGGAACAAAAGATGCATTCTATCTAAAAGCGAATGCTCACCCAGACCTGCCTGAAATGCCTCGTGTAACCACACCCCCACAAATCTACGTCAGTTCGTGGTATGATTTGACTAAGACCGCCCAGTGAAAAATTCATGGGTTATGGATGTGACAAAAAAGGATGCACTTTTTTGAGAGACTACATACTTCGTAGGATTTCTGTGAATTAAAATGTACAAGCCAGAAGCAATACCCAACAAATGGAGAAGGGATGGCTGTTCATAAAACATAAGAAGTTACTATATTTTAATTTTTATGTGCCCATTTATGAGGAATATGTACAGTTATGGATGTGACAATTTATTTACCTGACTATGGAAAACTATGTTCTAAAAACTTCACACTTTAAACCACAAAATATTGACATCTGACCTATCAGAATGGTGAAAACCTTTGGCAAAAACTTGATTTTTCTAGATTTTTAATTTTCTCAAGGTCGACATTGGCATGGAATTGCCCAAATAAACTATAACTGGTTATGTAGCATCCTAAAAATATTAGCAAAAACATGCAGTTACTACAAGCGCATGCTTTTATATTGTGCTGCTATATTGTGTTCTGTCAGTTGGCTGTATAGACAGAATTTCTGTTCAATAGCTTATTGAGAATCACTGTAACCAGCACAGAAGAGCACAAGGAGGGTTAAAGACAATGTTTCCCTCTCTGGGAACTCTTTATTTCACAGTAAGTGGCAGTAGTAACGACAGGATGCGACGAGAAAGAAAAAAGCAATCGGACTATCTGGGAGCGGAACGGAGAATTGAACAGCGCATAAAGGAAAAGAAAAAGACGGACACGCTGCGGTTGTTAGTCACCTAGCAACAAGTCTTCCATCAAACCCCCCCCTTCCAATTCCCTCAGCCTCTCTTCCGAAGTCTCCCCACTGTGCTTCCTTAATTCAGCAAATGTGCTACGGATGTACCTCCCCCCTCACCCCGAGTGGCGGCGCGGTCGCGAGCCCGCACCTCACACACAACCACTCAGCCGCCCCATTGACCGCTGAGGCCTTTTTCTCAGCGCACAAAGACCCAAGGCACAAAGCCCTGAAAAGAGGGGTAGGCCCAACAGGGAAAACATTTGCTTCTAATTGTGATTGACTGCATAATTAAAATGATGTTCTTTTTTTGTTGGGGGGGCCCTAAATGCTGAGGAGGGGCAGAAGGATGCTTGTTAAAGACAGCACTTTGTCACCAAGTAATGAGGAGAAAGCATTCCTGCCGGGTAGAGTGGCCAAATATTGAGATTGCGTCTGGAACAACTCCGAGCGCCTCTTCAAGTGTTTGCACAATGAGAAGAGAAATGCAATGGGGTCTCACACATGTGCACACGATTAGAGCCGTTTTAGGGATACGGTATAGAAATATGAATGCACGCCAAGAAAATGCAGACTTGAGACGCACTCGCAAGACGTAAAGACTCCGCAACGACAACATTTTCAAGAAACAATTACATGCGTGCATTTTATCATTTGATCAAATTCGGATTTTCACAATTTGTGGATATGCTGAATGTCTAGTGCCTTTGTTGTTAACATGACAAAATACAAGATGGTTTCTGCCCTCGAAAAGCCAGACTGCAATTCAGACCTCCACGCAGGCAAACTGGATGGTCATCACAAGTCCCACCCAGGGTGCCATAATAGAGACATTCAAACAGCCCCAAAGGTCAACTTGTTTTCACTGCTTTTGAATGTCAGAATCACCTTGGCTGCCGTTCTCCCCTCACCTCCATCAGTGGGTTGCCTGTTCTGTCTTTTCCCTTTGTCTCCTGCCTCAGTGGGTATACGATGGGTCACACACCATCAAAACAAACAGACAGGAGTGTGGCAAACCTGTGGGGCACCAACGGGGAAGCATTTTAAAATGCATGCGAATATACGTTTTGCAAATTTGTATAATTGACATGTTTATTGACACATTTTGCTCTGGCGTGTCTCCATGGCGATTAAAAAGAGATACAATGCACAGGGAGGTTGAAAAGCCATGAGAGAGGCACTAGTTGTAAATGGAAATTATGCACTAAGGGTCATGAATGTAAAGGGAAGAATGTGTTGGAATATATGGCTTTGGATCAGAGGTACGAAACGACTGACCCTCTCAGTGAACAGTGCAGAGATTTTATTTCTGGTTTTATTTAAATCATGTTTCTGATCCCACTGAGTTCAAACTTTTCTCAGTGGTGCTTCAGAATACATGTGACCCAACCGTTAAAGGGACTTATTGGATGTACATATATGTGTTATGTACAATAACATTCTCATCTGTCTCTTAACAAAACCATTTCATTGTAATTCAATGGTGAAGATTAAGTTGGGTCTCGGATAAATAGAAAGGCATACTGCACATTTCTGTCATTCAAGAATTTGTTCAATTTGTGGTTAAAAATGTTTTATATTTATGTTTCTTCAATAATTTTCTTTATTTTCTATCAATAGTTAAAGGAAATCAATGGCTAATTCATTAACTGTTATTAACGCTTGTTAACTTTTAGTCAGGCCCGGTATTTGAAGAACTTTTCTGGTTGGGAAAACATTCTTCTAGTAATATTATCATAGTTCGGTGCATGTAAATGTTCTAATTGTTTTACATTAATTGACCATTATTATTTGATACATAATACAAACAAGAAATACCTGATATTTATAAATGTCCGCTGCACATTTCTGGAGTGGCTCAAAGAAAATGTGAGGGAGAAATCTCCCCATAGCCCCCCGGACTTGGCCCTGCTTTCATTAGGTAAATATTTACAGCCTTAAAGGGATACTTCACCCAAAAATGAAAATTCTGTCATGAATTACCCCACCCCACCCATATTGTTCCAAACCTGTATAAACTTTTATTCTGTTGAACACAAAGAAAGATATTTGGAAAAATGTTAGCAACTGACATTTCTGGGTCATCATTGACAACCAAAATTAAAATGGTTAACAAAGGTGCCCTAGAACATTTAATTCTTCAAAATAGCTCATTTTTTGTTAAATGGAACAAAAAAATATAAAATAGTTTTTCCTACTATGTTAGTCAATAATGTCCTAGAAATGTCAGTAGCTAACATTTGTTATAAATATCTTTTTTCATTTTTTTGGTGGAGTATCCCTTTAAATATCATTTGAAAAAGTTAATTCTTATATTATAAGTAAATTTTAGTATAAAAAATTACACTTTAATTGTAAACCAGGTTAATCACTCATGGCATTTTCTGTTCCATTCAAAATATTGTATGTTTAATAGATATTATGGAGTGAAAAGGTCTATGCAAATTTGTTTTAAAGAATATCTAGATACCATTACACCAGTCACATTGTTTAGATTTAACATTAATGTCCTTTTTGCTAAAACGTTTTACAAAATGCTTTATTAAAACACATTGGACACAAATGGTATCTTTTTCCAAAAATGCCCCATGAACTAAAATATCCAAATCAGCCTTTGTTTAGACTATTCTTGCAAGCTATCTGTCTCGAACTAATGAGCTTGAGTTCATTCATAACCGTGCCTTCCAACGCAGAGTTGAGATGAGCTCTCCACAGGCACCACTCAGGCCCTCCCATCACCTTTAGGTTTAAATGATGTGACAGAGCAGGGACTGATCATCCCGGGCAAATTCAAGCGAGGAAAGCCCAGTCACTGCAGTCTTTGCAGTAACAGTTTGTAAAAGGTCATGAAGACTGGCTATCCTCCCAGAGCCCCTCAACGTGTCTCTTAGCTGCAGAGACTATAAGCTGACACCAATTAAAGAAATTACATCTCAGTTTAAAAGGAATGCTGAAGTCCTCCATGCTAGTGATTTTATCTGACAAGGTTACCAGATGCCAGGCAGGGAGGGCACGACCTCTGAGGGTTTCAAATGGCTTCTTAAGAGTGTTGATTTTACCACTCGAAATGTCAGTACCCAACAGGCCTGGCTCCAAAGGCTGAAAATTTAGCATGAATGTTGCTTCTGGTGGGAGTCAAATATACATTTATGCTCTGTCACATGAAACCAGCCTACAAATACGTTTTGAATTTGTGCTAATAAGTGCAACACAACTAACTTTGTCTACGAATATTTTACTAATTCAACCGACAGATTTTATTAATTATTATTAAACTATTTAAAAAAAATGAAATTTGCTGTTAGCACGTGGTAGTCCTTTGTGCAACTCTTTCATTATTTACTGACTCTCATGTCATTCCAAACCTGTATGACTTACTTTCTTCTGTATTACACAAAAGGAGATTTTTTAAAGGATCAAAGAACACCATTTACTTCCAGGGAACACAAAAGCACTGAGACTTAAAAATAGTTTATTTTGTGTTTAACAGACTTTAAATGACATGATTAAACACAGACAGAAATTTATTTCTATAGGAAAACTACCCTTTAAAAATAAAGTTCTTTGTAGCCAAGAAACATTTTTGTTCCCCAAAGAACATTTTAGGTAAATGTTCTATAAAGAACCATTTACCTTTTGACAATCTGAAGAGCTTTTATCCACTACAAAGAACCTTTTTTGGCATGTTAAAATGTTAATGGCTCTTTATAGAACCGTACAGACCAATCAAAACAATTTTTTTGGAACCTACATAATAAACCTTTGGCATTGTTTAGTAGGCCTATAATAAAATGACAGCTGAAAAAGAAGAAATGATTTCAACATTTTCATTTTTGTCAATTTCGTGAACCACAAGTCTCTTTTCCAGAAAGCATAAAAGCTATTTTAATAGTTTACAAAAAGCTAATTGTAGAGCAACTGATTCTTTTTGTTGAGTGTATAAACACAGATGCTTGTTTCATAAAGGACCTTGTGTGCACAAGGCTGATGTAATAATCTATGAGAGAAATCACTGCTGTGAATCTGCTGCTTGTTGATGAATTCTTTAACATATTTGACTGCTTTAGAGTTCAGCTCCATGGGGCAGATTGCATTAAAATCTTTTTAAATGAAGAATTGAAAGCCATGAAAAATGTAACATTGCAGCATGTTTATGAAAACAATTATTTAAAGGAATGTAAATGTCATATTTTATGATTTAAAAAAGGAAGTCAGGAAGTTCTTAAAATCAGGAACTGAAGGTGATCAATGGAAAAGTGTACTGCATCATTTGAAGAGTATCTGAAGAAGACATCACTTTGTATTGTACAATAATGTGTGGAGGATTCAGGAGGATGCTGTTGATTTGTTTGGCTGTGTGAGGCTGCTCAGTTCTTTGTCTGTCTTCCCTTCATTGAAGGCTAACTGACCAGCTGCAAAAGTCAATCCCCCAGCCCATCCTTTTCGCAATCACATGAGTGAAGAGTTTTTCTGCTTTACCTCCGGAAACAACACGATGCAGTGCATATGAGAGGCAGGTGCACAGAGAAGGTTTGTTTATTTGTGTGTTGGAGGAACAGGTGGAGAGGAACTTGTGTGTGAGAAGGGGATGGCGGCCTTTTAGTCTGCAGTGCTAGCTTGATGTCTGTATATGAAATAGCCTAGTTTAATGTGACCTGCTATATACAGTAAAAGATGCATGTGTGCAGGCTTTTTTGGTAAATTATAGATCTAACTTTTCGAGAAAATTGGACTAGTTCAGATGAAATTGGTGGAAGTACGTGTGGGTATTCAACATAGACCATCTTTTATTTTCCCATTTCAAACCGAGGAAAGGCACGCGATTACTAAAATAGACCTATTTCAAAACCCAAGAAAAAAAATAAGTAGCCGACAGCAGTCGTAATGCGTTGAACAGCGATCCCGTTTCGATTTTGTAAAATAAAATAAAATCAAAGCAAAACGAAACGAAACGAAACGAAACGAAACGAAAGCGCATTTTATTAAAATGGGGGAAAATAATCAATACAAGAAAAATAATTTAACCTATCTTCTTTGACAATATTATTTGCTTATTATCACCCTCAATGTCCGCATCATAAAACTGTACAATATTCCAAAATATAAATCAACCAAAGCATTCGCTTTAAAAAACGCAAGGAAACAAATACAAGCTTTTATGTACACGTGAAGGTCTTTACATTCCGCTTCTTGAATAAGATCATGGCAATCTCGTTCAGGTCACGGAATGTGTTAAAAAAGCAGCGGACGACACAGCAAATATTAAAAATTTATCCAGCAAAAAAATGTATGGTGCTGAAATGTCAAAGGCAGAAAATGCGTTGGCTGTTGTTTTGGCCTTGAATTTAATTTACTTATGTTTTAATCGCCCACGATGTCAATTTTGACGTCTTTATTTTTCCCAATTAATCTTTCCTAATTAATGCTTTGGGTGACCTTTTTCAAAAGCAGCGTTTTCCCACAAATGCGGCTAGAGTCCAATCAGACGCGCACTGTAACTCCCATTGTGGATTTAAATGGAACATTCACGATTGGCTTTGCCTCTAAACACTATGGTTTTTGAGAAAAACATTGAATGGGAACACGCTTGCACAGCTGGGTCCTGTTCTGTTAGTTCGTGTGTAGTTTGGGTGAATGTGTGTCTATTTATGTGTGTGTTGTTCATTGGGGAGCAAAACTGTTCTAATTGGAAAGCAAAGCTAAATAATAGAAGCAGCATTCGATTTGTGTAGCCTATGTTTAAATGTGTAGGTCAACCTTGAAAATATGGACAATACTGGAACAGGCAGCTACAGAAATTTGGATAAAATGACATGCTTGCACTTAAATATTTAAGCCACATATTCTATCTAAAATGTAATAAATCTATCTTTAAAAATATCTAGTATATTGATCTTTATGAGCATATTGCCCATTTGTATCTTTCAAAGTTATATTCTTTTTCATTTAGGCTAAATGTCACTGCTATTGTCACATATAGCGCTCACACTATCTCTCAAATCAAAAGAGTAACAAAAGCTCTCAAAACAAGGGGACATAAAGCCACACCTAAGGACCTTGAGATAAAAAGTAGCTCTATTAAACCAGAACTCTCAATACAGCCATGGAACAAAGATGTTATACTTACATAAGGTAAGAGACTATTTTTTTACAAAGACAAACACCAGTGGAATGGCAGGGGCAACTGCAATCATTGTTGACAATAATTGATTTCAAAATAAAAGGCAGATTCTAGAAATCAACAGAACCGATAAACAAAAGAGAGAGCGAAATAGAAAAATTGGAGCCATTTCCTGATATAAATAACAGCAGCAGAGCAGAGGTTTTTCAGGATGGTGTTCAGACTGTTCCACCACAAGGATTAAATGACTTTCTGTGATTCAGTGTGTATGTACTTTGTATTTGTCGATTATTGTTACTTTTTTAAAACGACAATCTTGCTGCAAAGACAAATTATATTTTTGTCGTTCAAATGAACATTCCTGACATATATGTTAATATCTGAGTAATATGTTCTCTGTATTTATTTTATCGTTAATTTATTGAAAACCATAACTGTAAAAATTGATTTTGTTGTTTCAACATAAAAATTTAAGTTACCCGACAGCCTTAAAATGTTGAGTTAATTCAGTATAAAAATATTACTTATTACATGAATTTGATGTTAGGAAACCAGATTTTTGAGATTTTAGGAATTGTCTTTTTGCAGTTTGAGGGCCATCTGTAAAAATATCCCATGTTTGACTGTACAATTAACTGGAACCAATCAGTATTTATCTCATGTCTGAGTGGTGGCCAAGCAGGAAATACACCAAATGATTGCGTCTGAGGGAGCACACACGTAAATAATTTCCATTAATCACATAATTTCCATGAATTAATACTATCAGTATACAAATATAAATGTTACAATAGTTTGGTGTTCCTTTGTTAACTGTAAAGCATGACACAATGCCAAGGTCCTGGGTTTGATTCCCACATGAACATGATATTCACTAATGTCATGTTTCCATACTACTCAAATAAAATGATTACTTATTACAGTATTACAGGTAATACTGAAGATTTAACCTTGCACTTACTGTAGGTCAGGGGTGGGCAAACTTTTTACCTCGAGGGCCACATCAAGTTTTCGAATTCTTGTTAAGGGCCGCATATTATTTGCACATTAAATTAAATCTTTTTTTGTTTATTCCAAACTGAAATTTGATAACTACTGTGGTGTATGTACATAGTATACATAATAGTTATTCAGTATAGTTGAGTACTTAAAGGGATAGTTCATCCAAAAATAAAAATTCTGTCACCATGTATTCACCCTCATGTTGTTAAAACCTGTATATGACTCCTACTTCTGTGAAACACATGACAATATTTTGAGAAATGTCTCTGTTGTTTTCTTTCTATATAGCATACAATGCAAGTCAATAGGGGCCAATGTTGTTTGGTTACCAACGTTCCTCAAAATATCTTTGCTGTTTTGCAGAAGAAAGCATAAGGTCTTTTCGGACCCCCAAAACATCGCAAGCTTGATGTGTCCTGTGCCATTGTGAATGCAAAGAACTGCAGCTAACTGTAATATTTGTTGCTAGTTTCAAACACTTCAGTGCATGCAATACAACCTTTAACCCCTCATAGCCTGTCAGTCCCGTCCCGGCTCAAGAGAGCCCATGCAGGCAGAGCAGACAATGGCAGTCCAGTTCCAGATGGACCGCAGCTGTGGTTCAGTGGAGCGTGGTCAAACTACCCTCGTCAGCTGCCTGCATTGCAGCTCTGCCGCATGTTATGCAGGCCACTCGCTCTCTTAATGGCACTCCGGCACGACTCAGGGGAGAAGGAGCGAGCTCTTTTACCCAGCAAGCCAGTTCCAGCATAAAGTCACAACAGCAGGCGTCTCTGCTGACCCGGCCGTCGTGACCATATAGTGGAAGTGTGCCGGGAGAATGCACATCTAAGAACCTGAATCATTTTGCCACTGCAGAAATGGTCACTGGAGAAATTTATGTCGTGCCCTGTCAGGATGTCTTTTGTTCCTGTAGTTTAACTGGTAAAGCAATACATCGATTCGGTGGCAGTGAAAACATGATGTGACATATGCTTTTTAAAGGTTGAGTAGAAAAACACATCAAATTGGCACAAGTTGTTGTTGAATTTTATTCAGCCGTATATAAACGAGGATACCATACAGAAGGTTTTGCTTACCTACAGTCAAATATTGCAACCCGTTCTCACTCCTGACTCATCACATATTGACGCTCGGTCAGCGCCCCTCAGCGTCACTTTTTAACACGCAGGGTACCGTGGTGTCGTTTTTCGACGAGCGGGGCGTTGCTGTTCGCTAAATGCTCCAGACTGAGTGCAATTCTTAGCATTTCATAATTATTCAAGGTTTTAACATTTTGTAGCACCTAAACCCACCCACCCTAAACCTATAACCACTTCTCAACCATATAAAACACAGCACACGAATAAAAGTACAGTCACATGTATTTATTGCAGAAAATGACCAAAAGCAGTGTAAAGAAACAACTCGTGTCGCAAGACGTTTCTGCACCAAATCTGTACGATAACCTTAAATGAAGATACCGTGACCTTGAATGTACGCAGTCGGCTCCGGTTTTGACTAGAAGGGATACCTCCACCGTATAATTTTTGTCAAGCTGAAAACGGTTGATTAATATTTTTTTATTATTGTAAGGTTGGGTTTAGGGTTGGGGTAGGTGTTAGCTAATGTAATTTATTGTAATTATATGGTTTTGTAAACCTGGTGTTGTGATTGGGTTGGGGGAGGGGTAATTTAGGTGTAAGGGTTGGGTTGGGGGAGGGGTTAGTCCTGGTTTGTATGGAGGTAGCAAAATTTGACAGGGTAGCACAATTTGTTAGAACACCGGTAGCTGTATCCCTCCCATTCAAAAGATCAACCGGAACACTACAGTCTTTTGAGGGAGCCAGCCAACGAAATGACGCAATCGGCCACGAGACATCGAAGCTTACGTAAATCTTCTTCTGGCGGAAATTTTTGAACGTTTGTTGTTCACCGGATCTGAGATTTACGGCGGACGGTGATCGCTTTCGCATCTGTTCCCCGTACAAATCGATCGTTTCGCGTTGGTACCCTTGGAATATCTGTACTTTTGAACGACAGTGTGACTGCTTGTATCTTGTGTTTTATATTACGATAAATAAACTGTTACATTACTTGCTCAAACTGCTTGAACAGAGTCATGTAAACGCAATTATCCTGGCCGTTAAACTTATCATCATTGCAAATTATATCTAATATACAAATTTCATAATGACGGTAAAATTCGCGTGCCCCAAAGTGACGCCGAGGGGCACTGACGCTCGTCAATATGTGACGAGTCGGGAGTGAGAATGTGCTGCAACATTAAGAAGAGAGTCATGGATTTAAGAAGCGCCAGAGAATGTAAATGATCAGAGTGAAGATTGCAGCGCTAGCTTCTGTAGTCTCTGGTTAGCGAAAATGAGGTCAACTGATATGGGATACAAACGAGACAATTTAAACAATATGGATAAAGCCGGAGGCTGAGATGTGACAGAAAATCCCAGTAAAAGAAAGTCAACAGAGCTAGATGTAACAAACAGTATTCATAATCATACATACAGTACACTAGGAATTCTGGGCTATTTTCAACCCATTGTTGGGTAAAAATGGGACAAACCCAAACCGCTGGATTAAATTAAAGGAACAGTTCACACAAAAATGAAAGTTCAGACATCATTTACTCACCCTCAAGTTGTTCCAAACCTGAAATATATTTGTTCTGATGAACACAGAGAAAGATATTTGGAAGAATGCTTATAACCGAACAGTTCTTGGCCACCATTGACTACCATAGGAAAAAAACGTTATACATTTCTTTTTGTTTATCCGACAAAATGTCCATACAGTATTTGACCCAACCATGGATTGAAACAACCCAGCCAACACAATCTCACAGGAATTCTTAACTACTGTATTTTATGATGTGGCTAATTCTTATCGTTTTACTACAATTTGCTTTTGTCCCAGTGATGTTAGGTATAGGTGAGGGGCTTCAGTATCGCTATTTTCTATCCTTTTGTACGATTCGTATAAATTCATTCAATTAGCCACCTTATAAAACAGTTACGAATTCCCGTGAGATCCCTCGACCCAACATTATCATCACACCCAACTAATTTTGTACTTAATATGCAAAAAAGAGTATTCAAGATAAACTAAGATCGACAGTAAATGTACTCACCTGTGCTATTTTGAGACATCATAAAAGTACTAAAGACTATATTTTTAGTATGTTTTGTACAAACTTAAACAAAAGAGCACTTTAAGTACACGTTTAGGAAGTGTAATTACATGAAGTGTATTTTAGTGCACTATTTTTACCTACAGCATAACCCAACAGTTGGGTTTGTCTCTTTATGACCCAACCATGCCGCATGCATTTTGTTTTGAGTGTATTGCGGGCCAACTGGCCAGTACCCCATAAAGGTCATATTTGGGAGCAGCTATAAAACGTCTATACAATGTGTTTGACCTTGAATTTGACCTTGATGACAATTGTCCTGGAGGCACAGTAGTACTTGACTGCGAATCGTAAAAACAAGTATACGCATACTACGCAAAACTCTCAGCAAAATACACACACACGCATTTAACCCATTAAAAAATGATATAATGGATCCCAAGACTGGAAGTAAACTGCAGGAGAGAGGGCTGACATCAGATCCCTGGGCTTCAGGGCGGAGCAGGCTAACTGCTGCATGGCCGCGTTAGTCACACTTAATGGCCTCAGTGAGATAAACAGAGCATGATGACATGGGCTAAATAACACATGCAGCCAGAGCAAACCCAGCACTATGCTGATACAACTGGTTTTTTAAAAAGCAGTGCTGGGGAGGATCATTCCACCAAACATACAGATCTCTATGTAGCATGGCATGTGTAGTTTTAAATATGAGAATCTGATGTAATCTAGTGTAAATTCTTGAGGAGGATATCACAAGGACCTACTCGATGTGGGACTTATGTTATATTTCTTCATGCATAATACAGAGAATGATATCGTTGAATCTTGGATACTTTTATAGAATGTTTTGAGTGACATGGAGTGAATTACGAAAAAGGCTCATAGGTTTTGATTCTTTCAGATCATGCAGAGTTTGATCATTTCAACTAAACTCAACAGTTACAACAAGTCACCACCGATGTTTCACCAGCCTTGCTGTCTTGAATAACAGTACAGTTGTGTAAACAGAGTAGAGCTGATGTTGAACAAGACAACTATTAGGTGAGAGAGACACAGAATATTATGATAAGTGCACAACATTGCAGCAAATAAAGCATCGCTGAGCACTCTCGTGTAGAAAATTGCGTTCCAAGTGACTAGCATGCCATACATCCCCTACGGTAACGTTCAGGGTATATAACTACCAATTTGTCAAAAAGCATTGTAGCTAATGAAGACCTATGTGACCTGTGTATACTTTAAATTAACAGCAGCAGTGTCCAAGTAAACATCAATTATAATGCATTAGACTCTCTCGCCCACTCTCTTAAAAAGCAGTTCAGCAAAACAACATGTTACAGTGGTAATATTACCTAATCTCTTTTGTTTCTCTCTCCATACCATATTACCTCCAGGGAAATATGAAATGTGCTATATTGACTTTGTTTTGTATTCATGCACTACTGTATATGAAATGCAAATTGGACGTATTATTCTTGACTTTTAGTGTACAGGTTGTATTATAGTTATAGTTACCTGCAGACTTTCATTTTTCCTATAATAACAGGCCCATAATGATAATATTCAATTAAACAGAAACAATAATAATAATAACAGCATTATTATTACTATTAGTATTAGTATTAGTATTAAATACTATAATTATAAATTATATACAATACTATTATATTAATAATACTATTATTATTATTATTATTAAACAAGGCTAAAATATCTATACATGAGAAAATAAAATACTCACACTATATAAAACCCTGAAATTACTATAAAGGAATTACATCTCATCTGCTGGAAAAAATGAAAACGGAAAGGGTTTTGTTCTTAATGGTACTTCAGACGAAATGGTAAAAACTACTTTAACATGTCAAGGAATTTTTTTATAAATCTGAGTAGAGACAAAAATAAGCGAATAGTCTTTGAACAAGCACGAATCAGATTCATGGTCAATCAAAATAATGAATCTCTTGAAGAATCTCTGGCGCCCTCTAGCCACAGTAGATAAAAGTCCTGTCTGACAGTGCCTGATGTTTATGCGAGCAGAATATTTGCTTTTTCTTTAGGCTAAAAACTTCTACTAAAAAGTGCACGTACAAAAATAAATAAAATAAATAGCAACACTCATGCATTTTTGCATGCCCGTTTTATTCTATTATCAGTAGTATAAATAAGATATGACGAGATAAGAAATATGATAAGAAATAAGTTAATTCTACAGTATACGGTAAAAAATTAATAAATTAAAAACCTATAAAATATTAATTATTACTCATAACTATTACCCATACAATAATAATAATAATGACATTTTTCTCATTTGCTCTAATTCTATAAATAAAACGACCTTCAAAACCTTCAACTACCCTGTACAATGTCTCTTATATGTTATTATCCCCCATTTTCTGTAAAATAGTCTTTATTTTATATATGCACAATTTAGAATCTTTTAGACTGTAAATCGTATTATATTGTATTGTCATTGTGTTGAATGTCTGTACTAGAAGCTCCAACACCAAAGAAAATTCCTTGTGTGTGCAAGCACACTTGGCAATAAAGCTCTTCTGATTCTGATTCTGATAATAAAATCGCAAGATCTGCTCACATTCGCACACCAGATGTGTTTATGTGAGTTTGTTTGCGTCCTTGCATGTGCTCTCTCTCTCTCTGACTCTTTGCGCCTGAGGGCAGTGCCAAGTTAGGCTAACCGCTCCGCACTAGGTCGCCATATGGCTGCCCAGGAGCTCAGAAGGCCAGATAGCACAAAGTATCATGCATGAATGATCAGTGAAGCTGTTAATGCTGTAATTAGACAGGCACAGTCAGGTCATCTGACCCGCATGGTTGGGACTGATGATCCTATCCTCATTAGTGATACTGAAAACAAAAGCGCCCTCAGAGAACAGCATCACACATATATTAACCCAGAAGCCCCATTTATATATTCTATACAGCACATTAGTGCCCGGTTTCACAGAGAAGGCTTCAGACTAGTCCCAGACTAAAATAAAAGTGTGAGCTGTCTTAATGGAAAATAAATTGCCCTGGCTTATTTTAAAATATGTCATTTCCATTGTTTTGTCTCAAGATGCACACCAGTAATATTTTTTAATAAGGCATTTTAATAAAAGCGACTTAAATATCCTATTTAACTAAGGCATAGTCCTGGTTTAAGCTAAGACTTGTCTGTGAAACCGGGCCTAGGAGTCATGGAAGATCACATGGTCATCCAAAAACAATTGAACGGTTACATTTTTCTATAGCTTCAATAAAAGTATTTGTTTGAATGTTCATGTATACATACATGTGTATATATGGTTAGTTTACAGACTCATATGCAAATTTGTCCTATGGTGTGATGGCAACTGTTTTGAAAAAAAAACTAACAAGATAAATCTCTCTATTTTATAAGATCATTATAAATACTGATAATATAAAACAATGTATATTAACTGTTTGTTTTCTACATTTTGCTATGTCACACAATAGGACACATGTACGATTTATTTGTCAACTACCCATATAGATTATAAAATATATAAAATAATGTATATACATTTTCATTTGACTAAAAGCATGTAATGGTCATAAATGCATGGGGACATATACATTGGCTCATACTCTAATGAAAAACAACATTATTCTAAATAATATTTTAAAACAAGCCAAATGTATTTCTTGGTCATTTTTCAAAAGGCATGAAATGAGAAAAACAAATAAAATAACAAACAAACGTTGAGCAGAGCAGGAATCAAACATTAGGTCTGAATTTATAAAACATGACTTTGCCTGCAGCGCTGGTAATTTGCTAGTCAGATAAAACCACTCTACAGTTGCATCCATACACAATGCCATTACTCGAAGGGAACAGCTGATTGACTGACACTTGCTATCCGGTGTCAGGCTCTAAACTACAGCCTGAGTTTTATAACAGATCCCAACAAAAACAAAGCCAAATCAAGGCCACAGTATGCCAAACAATTGATGGTTTCCAATCCAACACTGCCGATGTTGAGACACCTGCACCAGCAGTGAAATCATGTTCAACAATATTTCTGAACTTACTTATCCAGATTTTTGCATCTGCAACAAGTCTTTCAATTTCAGTAATTGTAAACATTTATGTTTTTTATAAATGTGTATTTATGCGTTTGTACATGTGTGTTTATGTGTTCTTGCATTGATTTTACAAATTATGATATTACAAATAAATAAATATAAAATAATATAAATAAAATAACTTTTATTGTGGATTATATTATTTAATTGAATAATTATTTTAATTTTCTTATTTAATTATTTTTATTTCAACTATACAAATGTCTATATGTAAAGCTCATCTAATTACATAATATAGCTTTTAAATGATTCAATTCACAATAAACTTGTTTTTAAACCAGTGGTAAACATCAAACAGGTTTGTACATCTCTGTCACACATTCAAAGACAAGCCTTTTCTATTTTCGGTTATTCTGTACCAGGGGTCCCTTCTTTGATCCTCAAAGCAAAGGGTCAGCAAACAGATGCAGTTTGATTCCTATGATGCTCAGATCTGACCAACAATAAATCTTCACAATTCACATCAATGACAGCTGTTCAGTTCAGTTCAGTTGCTGAACAATGTTAATTTAACCATCATGTTAAGGGCAAACATTGATGCAAAAAAGAATTGGAGCTCCATTGCCTAGTCCATAAGGTTAAAAATAATTATATAAATAAATATGAAAAAATATGCATAAATATGAAAAGAGAACACTCTTAGTAGTCAACCCTAGATATGCCCCCATTTACAGTATATATAAACACAAAACATAGCCTACACAAGGAGTGGGTCAAATCACACTAGAAGCATCTCACAATAAAGCGTTCTTGTGAAGGTCTATGATAGGGATTCAGATCTTCACAATGTATATACGTGTAAAGTGCCCAAACGTGCCCAGGTTAAGGATGTTTACGATAACATTCACCTACCAAAGACAAAGCCAAGTCCAATTGATTGGAAGCATAAAGAAGGGCATAGCAAGATACAAGCGGGAGACTAAAGATGATGCGTCTATAGATTAATGCAAACATTTTCAATAGAAAGGGAGTCAGAAATTAAATCATTTAAGCAACACATACTGCTGAAGGTTGCAGTCTGAATAGGCAGGTCTAAAGGCAGTCGGTCATTCATTTAGTATTCAGTCTCTGGCTTATAAATCCCTGCATAATTGGTCTCTGGAAGGTCAGACAACAAGAGCAAGGCCAGTGATTTATCTGCGTGTTCTTTTTCTCACCTGCTTTTCTCTTCTTAACACAAACCGCGCTGAATAGAGATATTCTCCTCTCCAAGGACAGCAGATGACGGTTCAGACTCTTCAACCATCCTATTTCATCCTCGCAGACCAAAGGAAAAAGAATTCCATTACAGAAAAGAGAAAATAAATCCTGCACACTGGTGTCTGATACATACTGGATAAGAGTTTCAGAGGAAAGCAACTACTAATCTATGAAAAAATAGCGGAGGTGTTCTTCTGCCTCCTTATACTAATGTACGTCTTTCTTAAGACTTACTCTATAAATGTAGCTTGAAGTAGTAGATCTTCGATAGAACGGTAAAGTACTGTGTCTGTGTTAAGTCTGAAGCACTCTTTATGGAAGTGTAAGGAAAACAGAAGAATGTAGATGATGACATTGTGTGGAGAGAGAAGAATCCAAACACCCTATTGGTGTTAGCACCACCCTATACATATGTTTTTATATATGGTTATTACTAGTCGAATAGTCATCTAAAAAAGATAGTCAACTTGTTTGGCGAGTAATATGTAAATATACCTAATGGCTTTCCTGTAGCTCAATTGGTAATACGTAGCATTGACTTCAACAGTTTGATCTCAAGCCCATTCAGTCCAATATTCATGAATTTATAGTTTTAATGCACACCAATTTGGATAAGTGTCTGGTAAATGTAAAACACACTCATAGAGTCTCAGTAATGCAGTGTTGAACATCAACTCTTGTTAGCTGGCAGCGCTGTACGTTAACTTATTTTGCACAAATAGCACCGGTGATACAGAGGCTTAAAGTTTTGTAGCACAGGCCAAATAGTTGTAGCACAAGCATAAAAAGTACAGTTCATTACACAAATAGGCAGGTAAATGACAAAGGACATTAATTTTACATACAGATGGATAAATTAGGGCCATATAATTTTTTGTTTTTTCCTTTTTAATTGTTCTGAGTTCTGTATTTTCAATGTTTTGCTATACAGTAGTAAATACATTTGTCCATTAAAAACTAGTACTATAATAAAAGTAATATAATTCTATAGTATTTATAATGTAATAATTATTTCATTATAGTGAAATTCATGGGTACTACAGTATTGTTTAACCTTACTATAGTAAATATTAAAGTATACTATTGTGTTTACTACGGTTTATGAATTTACAAGTAAAGATTTTTTTTCATCTGGTTTTAAATAGGACTTTTATTTTGGCGAGTCGTCGCAAAGATGCTTGAGGTTCGGTGTGTGTTTGATTGTGACTTCACTCAAACAGTGAAACGCTTGTAAAATAAATATAGTGAGATACAGACAAATCCACGACTGTCATGCTTGTAACATGTTAAACTGTGCAACTCATTCACGCAACACGCAGATTACATACTGTATTTAAATAGTAGAATCCCGCTTCCTTCTGTTTTCCCACATCGCGCAGATCAGGGCTCAAGAGAAATGGACTCAATGCAGTCGGAAAACAAGTTTTAATCGCAAAACCTAAATATAAACGAAAATAAATAGTGGTACGCCATTGGTTAACCTCACACACGAACAACCACAACTACAAATGCACTTCACACAAACAAGCGGCTCTGTGTAATGCACCTGCCAAACTGTATCACACGCGTGCTACACTGTTAAATTTATTCTTAGCACAGGCCGATTTTTTCGTAGCACGTACTGTACAGCCATGGCTGGATATTGTTCATGGTGGTGTGCTGGCTTGACAGTTTGTTTGAGTTCCCAAGCCTCATGTAACCACTTGCCAAAAATAATGTTCGACTTTGTGGCAGTGAGCATGAAGCATTTACAAATGTGACTGTAGAAAGGTTTATTTTTTATTATAAGACGGCTTACATTGTGATGGATAACCAAGAGCTCTTTTTCTAATATTCCCCTTAATCTGAGTAAATCTTAACCCACGATTTCCTGTTAGTGGATGCCATTATATTATTATCTGATCAATAGTTCAGTGACATTGTGACAAGTACTGTATTTGGATGGGAAGTGTGTATACATTTTAAATGTTCATGTAGCAGCTTGGAAAAAAATCTTACTTAGAAATTCATTTTTTCAACATAACCTGGAAGGATATTGACATACAGAAGAGAGCAAAAACACAGCATGAGTCACTGCGTAATCATGACAGGAAGTCTAATAATCGTTGTCCTCATGACTGAGTCATGCCTCTCTGCTCCAAACTGTCGAGAATAATGTTTTTAACTTTCCCCCGGGGGCTGATACCCATCCAAAGTTTATGAGCAACATCCTTTCACTACATCATAAACAAATCAAGCTCACAGAATCTGAGTTTTCGTAAATAATTTTATTTGAATCATCTTTGACAGCCAAGAATGACAAGATCACAGTTTGTCTACATTGCCAATACCCGGGTGCTAATGTACAAAAATAAAAACTAAAGAAATAAAATACTGGGTGCTCACCCTCTAATATTGAAATACTTTTCTATGAAATAGTATTTGAAAAATCTTTTAAAATGAGCTTTATAAAACAGTTACCTTCTGAGAGGTAAAATTGAACAACGTACAGACACAAACAGTCTGCTGGGATAAGAAAGGACCAATCATAGATTGTAACCTTAAACATCATCAACCTTGGACCAATCAACTCAACCAATCAACTGACAGAACAGTGAGATGTGTTTGACTTCTGAAGGTTTAGAAACTACGTAATGTTATTTAACCTCACATAACTTTCAGGTAACATGGACCAATAATGACACGGTTGTTTAACTCACAAATAACAATAAATACAAGGAAAAAAGAAGAAAAGCTTTTAATTGCATTAGTAGTGCTTATTTGGCTAAATAAAATGGAATGCATGGACAGTTTTGTCTAGAGGTAAAATATAAAGGCAATAAATAATTAAAATAAATAGTGTCCTCTGTTGCTTGTCAGTTTGGACCTGAGAGGTAAAGTAAAATGTAGGAACCTACATCACAATACAACACAGCACAATTATTTGACAATACGAGGGCCATGTTTGCTATTAATACTCCAGATACATTTTGAATACACATGTTACAAAAGCCTGCTTTATTTGCCGGCTGGTTACTGACATGCCAATGAGTCAAAAAATTTGTAGAAAGACAGACAGACGTGTTTACTATTCTTATGTTTATCCCGATTCAGTGGTGCTACAGTGTCTCCAGGAAACTACCTGAAAACAAGGCAACCTTCTATACAAGGCAGATAATGCCGGTCTTGTTTATCAGGAAGGCAATATTTCTGTAAAGAGTCCCACCCAATGGTTGACTTATTGGGGGTTTGAGTTGTGCTTTGCGCAGCGATAATTTAAGTGAAGTTTATGTAACTTGCCCGGACAAAGTGTGCTTGGACCCATTTTGCTTAAAATCATGAATGTATGTACATATGCCATTAAAAGAACAAACAAACAAACAACTAAAACGTCAGATGACCGAAAAGTCAAGTTAAATGCTACAATTGGCCATAGAATCACGATCATAGGCACAATTACAGGCTCTCCCAAAAGAACCTACTTGCTTGTTGTAGGTATATAAACACAACGCGTCTTGTAAATTATGCAAATGTAAAATGTGTTATTTTGGAAGAAAATAATTAAGGCTAATTTAATAAACAGTGGATTATCTTTTCAAGCTAAAGATGTCAAACAGTGAGGAGACACGACAGCAAACCCAAGCATATGAAACTGATATGGTACTGAAGTGACTTACAATCATTTTAGTCTCAATACTTCTCTCTTAGAGCAGGCACAGTTTTTTCATTCAGTTTAACACATCTTAAAGCTAAAACATATCTTTAAAATACATGCTAGGAAGTTGTTGGAGCTTTCAATTATAAGGGGGAATTTAGATAAAAGAAGTCAATCGATTTCTGTTTTCACATTACGTATTACCAAGTTTGGTGGATTCAAATAAAAATCAATGAACTTTCACAATCTTCAAGGTATGGCAGTAAAGAAAAAAGCCTTCGCCAAATTTTGTTGCCAAAATCAATGTTAAATCGTAGTACTGACAAAAAAAGTACTGACTGCCTAAATCCAACTCTATGCACCAAAAGGGAATTTGTTTTACTCTATAGTCACATAGGCAAACCAGAGGATTGACAAATTGTCAGTTTGAGGCAACAAGTAGTAAACTCGGAAAGCATTGTAAAACATCGGCACCATTTTTCAAAACCTGTGTTTAGTTCAGACGAAAGCTATTCCTTAAGGGTTATAAATGTATACTGTACAAATTCTCAACAGAGTATAACTTCTGTCATCTTAATAAGAGCTCTCCCTGGTTTTACTTAACTTTAACGTAGCATACATGCAGGAGGTGCACACAACTTATCGTGCTATCTGTCCATTGCATGCTCGAGTACCACGTCTCCACTGGATTGAATTTTACTCTTTCAAGCAGTTGCGGTGCCAATGCTAGCCTATCAATTCTAATTAGGGTAGTCGCTGTAAATTAGGACCAAGGCAGCGATGTTCCATAACACGGCTACAGAACAGGAATCATGCAGAAGAAAATCCTCATGGCGACTGACGCTGCTGTAGACATCTGCATCATCAGGCCATGTATGATAAAAAGAGTTTCTGCTACAATTTCAGGTAATCAGCAGCAGCCCAGACATTCACGCACATTTATAATGACTGCCATTTTTCAGATGCTAATGAATAGGAGCCAGAACACATGCTTGTACGACTGGAGGACTAGAACTATCCGAAGCCATGAGGACAAACTGACGCAAACGAAATGCATTACTGCACTTCGTATCATGTCTCTTTGAACAAACATTTGTATTCTCGCAAATTTGGTCTCTTTTATTAATAGAAGATGCCTCTACTTATAGCAGCTTTTAATGAAGAACAAAATGTTGGGTTTCCACAACTCAACCATCCTATATCCTATAGTCTACAATTGCACTTAACATAATTTAGTAGCTAATAATAATACGTCAATACTGGCATACAGTATGCACTGGAGCACTGGATTTGGGATGCATTAAAATAAAACCTCTGGTAAAGCTACAGGTTATACCTAAATCGTGTAGGTACTTTTCAACATTGGCAATAAATATTCCAAGGCCTCTAATCCTCAATATAAACTCAAATTCATAGTGTTTCTTTAGACTCCTGGATCTAAAATGGATCCTGTGCTAACTGTGTTTAGTACCAGTGAGTCTGTCCTCTCCAATATGGGGATTCGTTATTTGGAAACCCTAACTACGTGAAACGTATTATATACTCGTTCAGCGAGCGTAAACTGCCATCTAACAATCTCACCTAACTCTGTAAGAATGCTCACTTCTCTAACTCTCTTTATCGTTGCAGTACATTTTATTTATTCGCTTTTTTACATGCTCCACCTTCTCTGTTCTGGAGGTACTTATCCAGCTCCGCCTCTCTCTTCACAGCTTCCGAGTTGATTTTCGGAGCACCGGGAAAACATACCAAAACCACACTCATGTTGTCGCGACTACCCTGTTGACACACAAAGAAAAATAGGAAGAGTGGAAAGAGCAGGTTAGGGTCACAGACAAAAAATTCAATGTTTGTTCTTGAAGGGATAGTTCAAATGTCATTCCAAAACCGTATGACTTTCTTGATCAGACACAAAAGAAGATATTTTGAAGAACGTTGGTGCCCCAACAACATTGGGGTCCCATTGACTTCCATTGTATGGACCTAAAATCACCAATACATTTCTCAAAATATCTTCTTTAGTGTTCCACAGAAGGTTTTGAATCACAGTGTGAATAAATGATGACAAAACTTTCCTGGCAATAGCTAACACAAGAGCCACAAAGTTAAACACAACAGTTGTCTAGACAACCAAGATGGGGGAAAAACACATAATCTTGTATCTCGAATTATTAGCATCCAACTCATTCTGTTTAAAGGCCAAGCATTGCTTATCTGATTGACCTTACCTTGTACAAACAAGTGTCCACAATCTCATTACACACTCTCTCCAGGTCGTCTGTCACCTCCAGACGTGAGCGCACAAAACCACATAGTTCTTCATTTGCCATAACGTCCCATATGCCATCGCAAGCCAGGATCACGAATTCGTCCTCCGTCTCTGAGCGTTCAATCTCATAGACTTCAGGTTCTGGGGACACCAGCTGCTCGGTGGGCCCTTTCCCATGCACACACTTGTAGTCGAAGTCACCAAGAGCACGCGAAACGGCGAGAGATCCATTGACCCGCTGGATCATGACCGAACCGCCCGCGTTCAGGATCCGCTCCTTTTCGAGGGGGTTGCTGGGCTTGTGGTCCTGGGTGAAGAAGTGAACGCGTCCCTTGCGGCTCAGCAAGGCTCTGGAGTCACCACAGTTGATGAAGTAGAAATGATGAGGGGACATCATGACGCCCACTGCCGTGGAACCGCTGCGGTCCGTCCCGTGCTTGCGTTCAGACATGGCCCGCATGTGCTCGTCAATCTGCAGAAAACCAGTGCGGATTCCGGACTTTACGTTTTCCACGGAGGGCTCGCCTCCTGTATCCGTACCTGCTCCCCTGAAGTCTGGGTTGCTGGTGATGTGCTCCAACAGATGCTCGCAGCAATACCGAGCAACCTGAGAGCCTGCGTGTCCATCGTACACAGCAAAAAAAGACCAAAGGCTGAGGCCGTAAGGCAGACCTATCACAGCTGTGTGTGCATCCTCCATCTCCACACGCCAGCCCTGCATGCTGCTAAGTCCATAGCGCAGGCCGTTCCCCTCCCCATGAGCATTGTGCTTCTCCATCTTTGGCTTGTCTAGGAACGCACCCATTCTTCTTATTTTGCTCTATTGGCCAGCAAGACCAGAAGACAAAGTGAGCATAAGGTGGTTTTATTTGGTCATAGCTCACTGTCACTCATCACTGACACATTACAACATGTTCACACACGTGACAGACATGGCATTAGGATTTATATGATTAGCTACAGGTGCTCTTGCAGCAAATGTTTAAGTACATGCATCTTATGAAACGGGTCATGCAAGTTTGATCATTGCAATGTAACGCTGTGTTAGTATCGCTTGATATTATTTCAATTCTGGCTTTTTAAAGTCTTGGTTTCTTCTCAGAACTCAAAAATAAGCCGTAACAACAGAACTGTACGATGTGCAAAAGCCACTGCCCTCTTCAGCGTAACGTAACTGTATACAAACTGCTGCAAATCGTCATAGCAATAAGAAGCTAACTCTCACCATTAAACATACGTCAGTGTGTCATAATATCACTTACCCAGCTTCCCGGTGTTCTCTGCTGAATGAAAAAACGCACAAAAACCGCAGACACCAGTTTTAACGGCACTTTGCCGGACCAGGGAGAAAAAATATAAAGCAACGGTTACGCTGACAACCACAACACTCGTAAATCGATGGCTAGCCAGCTAACTACCTAACGACAACAGGCTGAGAACGAACGCGCTGTTGTTTTACTAAAATAAACAAATAAAACCATGCACGCTGTTTGGAAAGCATCATTTGAACCCATTAAGGGAGTCCGCAGCTGGGCGGTGAGGCATTTTCTGGCTCCGGTGTTTTTGTTTTCCCAAGGGGGGGCTACCGGAGCCTCTCGCTCACTCTTTTGCTATCTCTCTGAGCGCTGACGGTTTTTGTTGGAGACCCGGATGCTGCAGCGGCTCGCGCGCGTTCCCTTTTTCACACAATGTTGCATCACTGCCACGCAACTAAGGGCTGAAAATAGATTCATTGATGAGAATAAACGACTGGTGTGTTACAGACTATATGTCTGTATCCAAACCCTTGCAGCTCACGCTTAACTGTGCTTTTGGTGCATTTCAAGGTTTACAAAAACAGCAAGTTAGTTCGTTAATGAGATGGTGGTTAACATCAAATAAAGCAATACAACCATTATGAAACAATCCATGTAATAAGTTATCAGTTATTATTGGGTCGGTTTTAGATGTAACAGAAATATCACCCAACTGTACTGTAGGTAGAATTGTGTGAGTTTCCGCTTTAACAATGTGCCCAGTCATAACATCTCTTCATGGTTTTGGCTAAAAGGGATACATACCTCCACTGGGCATGCGCACTTCAACGCCGAATAATTTTTGTCACGCTGAAAACAGTTAATTAATTTTTTATTATTATTGTTGTAAGGTAGGTTTAGGGTTGGGGTAGATGCAGGCATTACCTAATGTAATTTATTGTAATTTTATGGCAAGATTTAGGCCGTAGCTGTATCCCTTCTCGCCACAACGTCTCTTCAAAACATTTTTTTTTCACAACGTCTCTTCATGGGCTTTCCAGTACCTCAGAGATGACGTATTTTTGTGACAAGCCCCAGTGTGCAGACTGCAGATCAAGGCGTGGCAACCCCTAGGGAGGGGCAACCTATAATGCTCCGCCCACAGGCCTTTTCATTGGTTAGTGGCAAAGTAACGACGATGATATTCTGATCCACACAGTAGGTGGCGGTAATGCGCCTTAACGTTGGATGCCACCTGCCATAAAATAAGAAGAAGATAAGAAGAACGAAACAGTTGAACATGTGTTATTAAAGTGTGAGGCATATTTAAGAGAAAGGTTTCAGTTATCCCAAGCTTTAAATGTTTTGGGAGGTAGGGATTTAACTATTCAGACACTGTTAGGTAATGGGCCAAAACAGTATAAAATCTATGAAGAATTATTCAATTTTTTAAAAGAGACTAATTTGATGAACAGAATTTAGTTTTTTTTTTAAATTAAATTAAATTAATTTATTTTTTATTACTATTATGTCACCTATCGTGTAGTGCTCCACACTCCAGTCCAGTAGGTGGCGGGAATGCACCTTTTAAGTTTGGTTTGTCAACCGCCATTAAAAATCATAAGAAGAAGAAGAACGACATGATATATAAATTCGTTTTCGCTGTTCCTGTTTGATGAGTACGTCTTTCGTTTTATTTATTTAAATATAACGCTTAATTCTAAAGTTGTGCTTTTAGTGTTTTGCTGAAAGGAGAGGACTAGTTTTAAAATAAGATAGCCCTAGTGAAACTTGTGGTGTTGTTGCATTTGTGCACCACTGGATAGCGCTCGGGTTTCTTGAGTTGTGTGGAGGTTTATAGAAAGAAGAAGTACATATGCTGAGCGGATGTATGCATGTTATCCTGAATGTGTTAGCTGTAAATAAAGTTACTGAAAGGAATCTACAGTCTCCAGCTTCTTGTCTGCAATAAGACATAACAAAACTGTATAACGTTACTATTCCTGGCTTGACAGTGTTTGAATGTGTAAAGTTTGAATGTGAATAATGAAGAATGCACAAGGCCTCCTTGGCATAAAGGTTGGTTTTATGTAATCTTGCTTATTGCATTTCTAAAGCAATATCATGGCTAACAAATAAACTTAGATGTGTATATGGTGTAAGTTATATGAAAGAATTCTGCATTGTGAGAATCATCCAAGGCTGAATTCAGAGTGCCTTTTCAGATCAAAGTGTGTAAGATATGTGAGAAAATCTTGAAATGCTGCAAATACTTTGGAAAGGGGAAGCTCGGTTGTCTTGAAGGATTTTATGGCTGCATAGAGGCCCAGACTGCTGCTTTATGTGCCAGGGGGAAGTGATGGGGGATTAATAATGTACAATCAAATGAACTGCAATCAAATCAGTTTTAAATAAATATCAATGAAATAATAATATTGTTGCATGTTATTTACAAACAATTCTAATGTTGATACCATAAGCCTTGTCATTATCTAGGAAATTCATAATTTAATAACATCTGAAGACTTGACACTCTTGCTAAAAACACTAAACCTTTATTAAGACATTAATTACTTACATGTGTAACCTTAAAACATATACATAAATAACATGCAGATAAATTGTAAATAAACAATAACCTGTTCGTTTGACATGATTTATAGTTCATAATTGCCAAAAATGCGAAGATTTGAAAACGGTAAGTGAATTCTTATTACATGTGAATGAAACGTTTTCCAAACACAATGATCAAATTCAAGGTGTTTGACACCATGTTACCAGGTATTAGGATTCACTGGTGTATATAATCAATGCATACCCTCTATACATCTCAAATGACGTAAACTATGCATATCCGTTTTCACTCGGAAATGTGTCAAAATACGGAAGTAAACGTTTTTGATGCATTTCCGAGTGAAATGGAATTTCTAATGAGAAAAATAGTGGGCGTGGCTGTCGTCTTTCTCTGCGATCTGATTGGATGTATAAAAACAGGCGTTGCATTTTGAAATGGAACTGGCAGCAGACTGATAGTTGAAGGGAATGAGTTAAGGGATGCGTCATTTAAGATGGATAGTCATTACAGGAAGGAAGTGCATTTTCAGATTTTAGCTAAAGATTATGAGGGCACACAAATTTTAAAAAGAGAATGGCCCACATTGATAAACTATTTACAATAAACGCTGCATGAAAAAATAGCATTTCATGAAAAAATAGGCATTGTAATATTTTATTTCACTGGGACTTTAAGGTCGCTCGATGTCAACTAAGCTGTTCTACCGTATTTATATGCCAGCATCAGCATGTAGACAACCACTACATTTGGTTATCTATGATCAGGCTGTTAATGACGTGCCCGAGAGCCATAGAAAAGATCATATTTTAGGGTTAATATGTTTTTTATTAACACAATATAGGATTTTATAGAGTATAATGTCTGTATGTGTCTTAAACAGTATTAAAATCCAATAGTCATGGTCAAAGAAGTGTTGTGCTGTGTTGTCTTGCCATGCTTTTGTGCCATGGTGGAAGCCAGGCTTCACCGTAATGCTAATGACCTGGGTAAATAATTCATCTAGGGCTGGAAGTCCAAATTAAAAGCATCTTACATTAAAGATATGCTCTCTGCAGGGTGACTTAAGTGTCTAGTTCATAATGCGGCAAGCACTTAGGATAAGTAACTCCCTGCTCTAAACACCAGATGCATTAGGCCCGAACGAAAGAACCTCAAGCTAGATTTCCATTGTGATTCTGAATTGCAAAAACGTATATGAAAACAAATAAAACCCTATAGCTATAGCTAGGCTTTCACACTGATCTGTTTGTAACCAATTATGCTAAATTGTTTAGAGCTATAGAACAAGCTAAAGAAACACTGCTCCTCTTGATTCTTTGACCATTTCTCAAATATAAAACATACAGCAGGAGTCATGAAAGGGATGGATGAACACCAACAACTGAATTGTCACAGGTGAAATGTTTAGAGCAGTGTGCCACAACAACATCCCCCACTTTCTGAATCCCAGACGATGTATTTGGACTCTGTTGTCTGAAACAATAACAACAACAGCTGCCATAAATCTGGGAATGTGTGAAGCAAGCGAATCACAGTTCTGTCACCACATTTCAAAAACATCTTCTGTCTCAGGAGATACTTGAAGCAAACAGGCTTGTCACATAAACGTCTCTAAATTCACATCTGCAGCTCCTCAGCCACTTAATACTAAAACCAAAAGAAAAGAGGACAGTTTGTTTTTCTGGGTGATTACAGTTTTTTGTAACCTTGGGGCACATTTGTTTAATTGATTCAGAGAGAACATGGTGCTTGCTTTCGTGTAAGCCACATTTTGTTCTATGGATTGCCAACTGAAGTGGGATTTGAAGGATGTGTTAATTCATAATGTCACTCATTTAATGCAGCATGGTACACATATTTACATCTCTTTTGTATGTTTAGTTTTCCAAGCTCTGTTTAATTTTAATACGTGAAAACAGCACCCGCGAGGAGCTGTTTCTGTATTTCCCAAAGCAAAGTACTTCTAAATATGTTTTTGTCAGTCTTCTCTTTTTTCCAACATTTCTCAAGGACGGAAAGATGATATTTTTGCCAGTTTACTCCACAGAAAAGCTGTCAATTAGGTTGTTGTTATTATTGTTCAACAAACAATAAACATGACACACTTATCTTCCAGTTGTCTCAGGCAACAGGCAATGTATTTGCATTGTAAACATGAATGTTTATGGATATTGTTATTGTCTGTCAGATCAGAGATCAAGGGCCCTTCGCTCACAATATTCAATTCAGAATAAACACTTCCTCAATCTGTATTTGGGATCAACATTAGCATGTAATCAGATGTATTATTTTATTTTAAATATTGCTTTCATCAAAACATAGCCGATAAGCGGTAGTAAAAAAACATAATTATTTGAAAGTGTAACTTTATTTTGAGAGATTAAAGATTAACTTCCATATGAAATCTTCACATTCCCACTAATACAAAAACCCCATCTAAGCCCTTTTTGTTATTGCATCCTGGCAAGACCAACCAAGTGAACAACTGCAATATTAGTTCCAGTGGATTTACATAATATCTGACAAAATCACAATTTCCTGTCTCTGAGTTTTTGCCAGTATCGCTAATTCCAACAAAGGGATTACAATCTAAAAACGCTGTGGATTATCAATACCAATTGAGCTTCTCTGTGGTAAAATGGCACACACAAATCCATGGCCCAATTTTTACACTTGGTTATTTGCTGTAATTCTCTGATGTAACTGAAAGTTTCTTTGTAAGGATGACCTTGCTGTTGACAGACAAGTTCTCAGATGAAAATGAGCACACAATTATAAAACCTGTGGATTACTTCCTTTTTTTCTGTTTATCTCATTTCATCTTGTTTTTTGAATATCACTTACATTTTATGTCACACTTAAATTCTATTGAGTTGTGCACATTTTTGTTCAATATATTTATACCTAAAAATAATTTGTGTACATTTTATTATAAATTGTGATGTTGTCTTTTATTATGATTAATAAGTGACACACACAGAAGATTTCAAGAATGTATGTTTACTGCATGATTGTACATACTTTCCCCAACAGTTGGCAAACTGTTGAATCTTTGCCACAAGGAATTGAGGCCGTTTTAAAGTCAACATGACACATCCTGACTTTCCATCCCATCAAATACATTATGATCCATGTTCTCAACATGGAGGATTTAGGGATATGAAATAAAATGACGGGAGAGTAAGAGAAATGGAACACTGATGCACAATTCATGCTCTTTATGCAAATGAATTGAAATGAGCGGAGTACAGTAGATCAGTAGTCAGCTTGGTATTTGTGCAGGCATGCATATGTGTATTAATTTAGGTCTCTTTTACTTGATTGGCCATCTGCTCTGGCTGCTGTGTGCCTGCATGGTAAGCAAATCGAGGGCTTGACTCCTCAGATGGCAGATTCCATTGGCTTGTCACAAATGCAGCATAATAAATGTGAACTTGGTTTTCAGGCTTGGATTTTTCAATGTACATTAATTTGTGTGTGGGTGTGTTGTATATGCTATAACAACAGTTTGAATAAACAGCTGCTTGTCAGTGATCTCAATAGTCCATTATGTGTTTGCATTGAAAATGAGA
Organism: Triplophysa rosa; assembly: GCF_024868665.1. Lineage (NCBI taxonomy): Eukaryota > Metazoa > Chordata > Actinopteri > Cypriniformes > Nemacheilidae > Triplophysa > Triplophysa rosa. The sequence continues at coordinate 14,207,235 of NC_079904.1, read as the reverse complement.
CTCTGAGGCCACCTTGTGGCAATTTGTAACTATTGACTTTTTTATATTGCATAAACCAATGCTAAAGGAAATATTACATTACTAAAATGATAAAGAAAATATATTCCCTTTGCAGTGACTCCTGTCTTATTGCCAGGTCATTAGCCTACTTCCTCTGGTCACCCCTAAAAACAAGTGTATGATACCCTTAACTCCTGCATGTGCAAAAATAAAAGAACTATTAAAACGTTTCTCTACGCAACAATAGTGTATACACCAGCCACATATATAACACAATTTTTTTACATATCTATAATTATCTATTTATTAATTATAATTCAAATTAATTTATATTTTCTTCGAACATTGACATAAATGCTGCACTTCACACAACCCATAAAAACAAAAAATGAATTGCTTTAGCATACAGGTATTTCTATATTGACTGTGTAAGAATCTACTGCACTATATGCTTACAGTGAGCGCAGCTGTTACTTGCATATCCCGTCACGCGCCTGGCCCGAAGATAACTTCCGGCATGTGTTTGGTTTTAATATAACAATTTATTTTGATTTATATTTAAATTAATTTATACGATTATTTCGTTGTACTGTACATTAATTGTATCAAATCAAAACTACTCAACATTTATTGATTCATTGTGGAGCTCTACCGGAAGTTAAGTTTGGGCCACATAACGTTTGTGTTGTTGCCGCTGAAACAATCTACATTGTAAAATATGCTTATCTTTGACACCCCCGTGTTATTATTTGTAAGAAATGTAGGTCCGGTTTCATAGACAACACTTAGCCTAAATCAGGACTATACGCCTTAGTTAATTTAGGCTATTTAAGTCGCTTTTATTAAAATGCCTTAGAAACAACATTACCGATGTCCATCTTGAAACAAAACAATGGCACAATATTTTAAGATATGTCGGGGCAAGTTATTTTCAGTTAAGACAGCTCAAAATTCCTTTTAGTCTGGGACTAGCCTTAAACATAACCGGGGCTTATCTTCCACACATAGCCTACTGTAGCTAGCTGTGAAAACACAAGATGACGCTATTTCCTAAAATAAGACAATAGTCCACCTTCTATGTAACTTAAGACAATGTTCAGAACCACTTAATGCAATTTAGGCGTGGTTGCATTAGTTTAGATTTTTCGTTTTTTTATATATAAATATATATGAATTTCGGCTAAACTTGCTTTTCAGGCTAAGTAGGCTATGCCTACTTATTTAACTCACTCCAACAACAACAATTTAAGATGTTGGAAGTTCATATTATACCTTTCAAGCTGTTAAATGAATACGTGTGTGTGTTTTAAATGCCGCCTGCCCACTATGAGCCCGAGACACGGTGACGTCAGCTCCGAAACATTCAACTAAACAAGCCATTTTCACCAGCGTGAGTCCCTTCCGGAGAGCTCGGCCTGCCCAAAACCACTTCACACAGTTTACAGCCTCACAACAGTCTTCAGCCCGCTTTTCTTCTGCCTGTGTGACCGCGTCTCTTTGAAAAGCATCGCACAACGAGCCCTCTGCAATGTCTGTGAAACCGGAGGCGGGTTCGGCGGGAGGTTGGTGTGAGGACTATCCTGAGGAGACTGGTCGCTTTGGGAGCACCACGGCACGGCGTGATGACTTGGGAGAGCAGCGGCATATGAGAGACGTGGAGGACGATTCAAGTGAGGAGAAGCAGTTCTTCAGCCATCCCGAAAGCGATCGGCAACCGCTCCCTGTTGTCATGGAAACTGCCTCCACAGGTAATGCGGGCATCCCGTGTACATTGTATGTATGCACAGCTGCGTCAGACCTCGTTTTGGTGTTTTGAACGGGGCCTTGTTTTTAGTTTACGTGTTACCTTGGCTTACTGACTGGCTGTCTGTAGTTGAAGTGCTTTGTTACAATACAGAGGTATTATAAATATTTGACTTTATTTAAGTTTAACCCGCACATTACTTCAGTCTAATATCATCTATTCACTGTGTCAGGTCTTGTTTTTGTTGTTGTGGCATTTATTGATTATAGTAGGATACAAAACAAATTCAATTTCAAAAATGTAATTTCATCATAATAGAGGGGTTGACTTTTAATGTTGTTGTACAGAATGCTATAAACATGGTTAATTTATCATAGTCCTTCAAAAGTGACAGGCTAATGTGGTTAGTGATCCAAAACCACAGCCTGTTTGTTTGATATAACTATACTGTTTTATGAGTCGTAATTGATATGAGGTTTGACCTTCGAGCCTGCAACAATGCAGTAAAATATGGTGTTTTAGAATGATAGATATTTCAAGTAAAGGTATAACTGATACAATGCCTATCATACTTAATATATCTTAAATATATCTTGTTGTTCATTCTCTCATTTGCTTACTCCAGCTTTAATCCTCCTAGTAGCATGGTCTTGTGAACTAACGGTACTGTTTAGCGTGTTGACAAAATGTTCATATGCTCTCCTACTTGTAAGTCGCTTTGGATAAAAGCGTCTGCCAAATGAATAAATGTAAATGTAATATATAATTGGATGTTTACATTTTCAATATATATTTCTTGTATGCTACGCTAACGTTTTGATTTATACCACAGTGATCCATTGTACCCCAGCTGTCTTTGAGAACATGGCACTTTACAGTAACCTTCAGAGATCACTTACCGCACAGAAATCAATACTTTACATTTACATTAAAACATCTCATAGATCGAAATTATGTGTAACGTGAGAGCTGTGATGGTGGTATAGAAAACCAAGGCAGACCAAGCATGTTTGTCATCTTATTTCATTGCTCCATTTCAATTAAACCCCAGTCTAAAATTCACCTGTACAATTGGACAACAATAGTACAATAACAGAGGCTTGGATTCACTGAAAAATAAAATATTTGCTATTTTTTATTTTCTACAGATTTTCTACGTATAATGTCCAAAAACTGTAATTTTACAGAATTGTACTGTTAAAATATGGTCAAAAATTGTAATTATTGTGGTAAAATTGCAGGGAAAGCTTACAGTTAATAATGTCTATTTTTACGTGATTTTTTACAGTGAATAGGGAGTTTTCCTTCTACCTGTACATATTTATCTCGTTCCACCTTCAGAACTTTGTAGTTTAATTCGGTTTATATAAAAAACTCTTTAGTTTTAGAAAAGGCCTTTCTCTGTTTGATGTATATTTTAATACTGCAGTGATGATAGTAAGAGAGCAATTTTTTAAAATGCAGTTGGATTATGTAATATATATTCATGTGGTGTATCATGAAACAGAGGTTTCTGTTAGGTAACAACCACAAGTACAGTGTAACTTAATTTTAAACTATAAAACAGTCAGCTAATCTAGAAATGGCTTTGGGTAGTAATATCTTACAAAGCATGAGGTTTTTTATTTCTCTTATCGCCATCATTTTCCATTTACATACTATACTATTCTTATCACTACTGCTATCTCTAATAAAAATAACAATAAATAAATGATTACAGTAATTGTATACAGTAAAAGTAAGTATACTGTACATTGAATGTACATTGGCGTACCATATGACACTATAAACAGTAACATAATTCTTAATTTAACAATTTCATCTAACCAAATTAGGGCCATTGGAAAGTGACAAATGTAAAATGTTTTCATAGTTGAGCAGCATATATCATGGCAAAAACTATATTATAGTGACTCATCTCTGAAGCATACACAATATTTGTTAATGCATCATTTAACCATCAGACGCTTGGTAATTAGATAGTCTTCATGCTGAGACCCCACAGCTATATGGATGCAGTGTCAGATGTGATATGACGATATCCTGCTTTGACCACAAGAATCCCCACAGATTATCCTACGGTTCTGAATCTTTACAAAAACTCTCACATCTTATTAAGAGTATTGTTCTATTGTTTGATCGATAATTCAAACTACATTAAATATTTATGCAATTGTATTGTTAGTGTAAGGTTAAGATGACTCATGTTTGAACAGGTCAGTTCAAATATTTTTTAAGAAAATCTTATATACTGTAGCTACATGCATAATTTAAATCTTCTGAAAACTGGGCATGAAAACATCTATCACATCCTCAAGCACTATTAAACAAATATTGCTCTTATTAGTATCATATAGAGCCTCCATATACATGCTTCACAAAGTGATGTTTAGCCTCATTCTAAACCAGATTGACTTTGGCAAGTGCATGTAAATCGGAGTCCTGAAGTATGATCCTCTTATCAGATCTAATCTGTCTCATTAGCTGAATGATAGCGGTAGGGCTGCTAGGCTATACTATTGCACCTTCAGTACAAAAAGGCTAGGCCTGTTGATAACCAGCCAATATCCACATTTAGGACTGTTTAATTTGGTTTAACATTGATTTTAAAATGAACTAAGATGAGTTCTCCCTCCTGTGATCGTGCAGAGGATAAGTGGATTTGGAGAATGGGTGCATGGCTGGATGAATGGTTGAGATAGTATTTGATGAGACCATTATGGGTTAGAATTTAGCACAAAGCTTGCTACTTGTTTTAATACCAGTAAACATCCATGCAAAATGATATTTCTCTGTTTTTGTAAAATAGAACAGTTGAGCAATAGAAGTAATGGTGTATGAGTCAAATGGGTGTGTTTGTAATGACTCCACTGATTCATTGGAATAAAGCCATCCATTTGTACTTGAATAATTTAGTGGACAGAAGTGAACAATAACCTTTGACAGAAATGCGTTCAATCTGAATACAGTTAGGAACAAATATGACATAGATGCAAAGGTACAAGATTATGTGTAAATGTACATACAGTTGAGTGCAAACATCTTTTTCATTTACACTAAACGCAAAAATGTCAAAAGTTCATTACAGTTAGAAGTTAAACAAACCTGTAAAAAAAGAACATTAAAACTTTCTAGATCAACAAAATATTCAAGGTAATCACATGTATGACATATGAATAAAACCATTTTCACAATTTTTTTCAGACCTTTAGGTCTAGTGGTATATAGGTTATATATTGGACAGACTCCTTAAAGTGCTTTTCTAACACAGTGCTTATACACATATGTTCGGCTATTAGAAAGCTTTTGAATTGTGTACAGTATATTATACAGGAAGTTGTTTTTAATGTCTTAGAGAGCCTTTTATTTTAGTGAGTCATGAGGGAAAGTGAAATGTATGTTCACTTCCTCGTGCTTTTCATGAGCAATACACAAAATAAGAGTGAAGTTTTGTTTGCAGAATATCACATTGGCATCAGAAAAATGTGACGATGAAAACTCTTTTTTTCAATGCTTTTCTTTTAATAAATGTCTTGATAACCACCCAATAAAGTCATTGTAATACATTATTACATTATATACAGCCGCGTAAAAATTAAGAGACCATTCCAAAATTTCATTTCAAAGCAGCATTTCTAGATGTATTATTTCAGTCCAGTGTTTGTTAAATTCAAACCTCAGGAGTGACAGACAGTCATCCATCAGCAATGTGAAGGACGGACAGAATGTCAAGACACAAGAAAACTGATAAAAATCGAGGTTACCATATAACAAAATATTTTTGAACTTTTCCTAAATACATGTAGAAATATTACTGTTGTATTGCTTAAAAGTAAATATGAACTTGTTTTCTTTTATTTGAGGTCAGAAAAAGTACAGAGCATCTTTTTTGTTATTTTGACCTGTTTCTCCTGTTTTCCTTTTCTGCACATAAATGCAAATTGAAACAATACTTTTATTTGAAATTTGGTAAAAATATTGTTGGTAGTTCACAGAATAAAACAAAAATTATAATTTTACCTAAACACATAACTAGAAATAGGCTAGTACATTTTAAAAACAGAAAAATGGTCTGGTATTTTTTCTGCGGCTGTTTATGCAATGTACTGTATATAATGCAAGAATGTGAATAATCAAATGCACATGAATAATGCACTGCAAATTTTTTTACTTATAATACTCTACTTTAAATATCTATTTTACTGTATCTATCCGTCGACACTGACTGCTTTACATGTGCCAAGACCCTATCAGACACATCATACCCAGCCTCTCTATTCTGATCATTATTTAGTTCTTCTTACTGCACAGCAAAGTTAATTAATGTCTAAAATAAAGCCCATCCTAAATGCCTAATTTCTCTCAGAAGTGAATATGAAATCAGCCATGAGCGTGTTGCCGTAAAGCTCTGATAATCTCTTCATCTCCTGTCACACTTTTCCTCCGAATCCCTTTGAGTTCTGTAAGGCAGTATTGCTTCATCAGTGTCTTCCTGTGAAGATGGTCCTCCTGACGCCAGGAAACAAGAAATTTGTTTCTTAGCCAAAATTAGATTATACACTAGTTAGTCCTTTGTATGTCGAAGGGTCAACATAATCACAAAATCATACATAGAGTGAAAATAATGAATGTGTGAGTTAAAAGAGAGATGGATTACGACAGCATTTGTTAGTGTGTAATGTCTTTAAAGGGATAGTTCACCCAAAAATGACAATTCTGTCATCATTTACTCCTCAGGTTGTTCAAAACTTGTATAAATGTATTTGTTCTAATAAACACAAGGCAAGATATTTTGGAAGACTGTCAGTAACCAAACAGATCTCCTCACCCATTTACTGCCATATAGGGAAATAAATACTATGGGAATCAATGGGGGAGGGGATCTGTTTGGTTACTGACATTCTTCCAAATATCTTCCTTTGTGTTTAGCAGAACAAACATTTGCTCATAATGTGTGTGTGATATCATGTCATGTAAATGGAGAGTGCACAGTCATTTAGTGGCAAGGATGTTTACAGTGGCTAAACTGTTTTTGCAAATAAGCATTAGCCATTTTAATACAATTAGAAACTTGATACTCAAAACCCGTATCAGCTCTTTTAAAACAAGACATTATGTCTTCGTCTTGATGTCATAGATATCAAATGCCACCATTTATCAATAGTCCAGTGCTAACTATTTATTGATCTCTTCCTTTATATTCTTTGTTTCTTTCTTACTTTCTTTCTTTTCCTCTCTAAGAAAGGTATGTGCAAAATTTGTCATGCCTATATTTTTTATTTACTCTGAATTTCAGCACGTGCCAACAATAGAGCAAGGCCCCCAACACACATTTACATACAGACACACACTTCTTTGAGCCAATATATTGCCATAGTAAACAAAATATTACCAGATTGAAAACATATTAAATCCCCAGAGTGCTATGCTATTAACTGTTAAACTGGGTCCAAAATTACGTCATAAAAGTATTCCCTTAATGTTTACATGTATTTCTGTAACTCTTAACTATCATATGTTCATTTGAAAGCTTAGACTCTCTAGTTTCTGGAGAAGTGCACCATTTTGGCATTTATCGTACATAAAATAACTTACTTACGCTGAAATTCATCTTATCCCAATGTCATAGCCCCTTTAAAATCATGTATGTTTATGATCATGAACATTTTTCATAATGCTCAAATATGTCCAACATGTTCAAGTTATATATCAAATGAAAGCTCTTATTCTACAGAATATAGATCTGCAGTTGGATTTATTGATATTTTACCACAGATCGAATGAATTATGATGTATGAAATTGATATTTGTAAACAAACAACACATCCATCAAATATCTAAGCTAATAACTGCCTCCCACCATTACACTTACATAATCTTTTTCGTTAAGTTGTTTTCTACAAAATAAGCCTTAACACAAGGCAAGATATTTGGAAGACTGTCTCCTCACCCATTTACTGCCATATAGGGAAAATAAATAGGGAGCCAATGGAGGGTGGAATCTGTTTGGTTACTGACACTGGAATCAAGAACAATTGTCTGCAAGTTCCTGAGCCCCTTGGGCTCAGAGTAATACACTTTCAAAAACAGACTTTAGAGAAAAAAGCGCCTTTATTTGTGTGTCTTTTTCATAGGACTGACAACACATACAATAATGTTTATCACTTTCAGCAGTGTTTTATGAAATTTGGAGGGGTTTCGTGGAATGTGACACCAACATTCTGTATTTACACCACTGTATGTGGATACGATGTGCATTTAAAATTGGGTATGCCAAATACAGGCCCAGAGTTATTTTCTGTAGTCATCTGGGGTTTTTGTTCACACCAGGTCTTTGGTGAATATGTCCAAGGACATCCCTCATACAAAGTTTGTTTTATAAGGTTAAAAGTCTCGGCAGCTCACTTGCTCCAGGAGTGGTTTTCATATCATCACTAGTGCTGGTGAAACACAATTTTGATATGAAGGCCTATGAAAAGTGAAAGATCAACACTAACATCCACCATTTGCTCTCGCTATAACACTTTTTGAGAGGATGACTCATGGCTTGCGCACTGGTTAGATGTTAAGGGTGATGATGTGTGGGCTGGAGATTGTGTGAGAATGAATATGTGTGAGATGAATACTGAGACATGCCGAGACACTTCTGTGACGTTCCTAAAACAAAGCTGATGATATGTTCATGTTCAGTTAACCAATAACAATGTAAGAGAATCAATCCTATAGTTATAGTATCAGTTGTTGGTGATTTTATGACAAGGTTTGGTGTGGGTTGTTGGTATTCCTAGAACGAATGAGATGTGATGTCTTGTGAGTGGTCCATGCAGGTGATTCTGTGCACTTTTTCCATAGATCCACACATTTCTTAGCCACTGATGGTTAAAAATAGAGTCTCAGTGGAGCAGGTTTGCCCAGTGAATGTAGGGCAGTATGGAGATAGAGGAACATGCTCTCTGATGGAGTGGGGTCAGGTTAGCAAAGTGATTTACATAAATCATGTTATTATCCACAGTTATTATTGTTAAAGAGCACCTGTTATTAAAAATTCTCTTTTTTTAAACCCCAAAATTAAAACGTTGAGCTTGTCAATGAGCATAGTACAGTATGAGATAACGAAAAATAGTAGTAAAAAATATTTAATAGAAAATGAGCACTATAATTTGGGCAAAAGCATAATAGAATTGGCCACTGATAAATTTACTTAACTCCTCTAAATTAAATTGACTTTAAATTTGCATATAAACAATATATTATTGTAAATTCTTGAAGGTGCAGTATTTTCTTACACTTCCTTAAGGATGCATTTTACATAATGTACACCTGTTTGATTTACAGTGTTTTCTACATTTTTTTTTTTTACTTTTTTATAAGAACCTTTTTATTAGAACCACATTCAGCAGTAACCGACCTTGAAACAGTGAATACAGATATCTGCCAACTACATCTGCCAACTGCTGTGTCACCAAACCTCAAACTACGTACAGTATTAAATATTATTTTAAAAAATAAAGCAACTTACTATATTACCATGTTTGCTTCCACATTCTGAATATTTGTTTGTATTAGAGATGCACCGATATATCGGCCAATAATCGGTATCGGTCGATAAAAGCTACTTTTAAATGTATCTCTAGTTGGTATGCTTATATTTTTATTCTGTATTTTAACGCTGAATACATAAACATGCATAAACATATTTTAGATCTTCCGGGTTTTTTTTACATGTATGTGTTCTTTTTTGTTTTGTTTTGTAGCCTGAGGCAGAAAAACTCTGGTGTCATGACAAATCTGCTCATTATCTGACTCGATAACATTGTGTGACACAGTGTGTGTGTGCGCTTAAGCTTCTCCAGCCCTGGTGTGACACTACCGCAGTCGACCTGCAGATAGACATTGATATATGAAAATATATATCTTACTAATGTTCCCCTCTACTGTCCTCCTCCCATGCAGATAAATCTGGATTGAACTTCCAAAAGACATCCACTGATGACTGTGACCTATACACCTCCCTCTTGTCCAATCAAAGTTATGCCTCACATGAAGACACCTCCTACTTTTCTGGCAACCTGGGCAGAGCTGAGGAAAAGCAAACACCACATACTGATGACTTCATCTCTGGCTCTCATTCCCTCCTGTTGACCTCAGACTCCGGCATCGAAATAACTTCCACTGGAGACTTGAGTGACAGCTCCCACAAGACACATGACTCTGAAAAACCTTTCGACTCGTCTTACAATTACATGGACATCACCAGTAAAGAGGACTCCCTTAGCTCACAGCGTCCCCTGGAGGACTGGAGGATGAGTGGTCTCTCAGAGCCCACCCAGTATACCATGTTAGAGAAGAGCCCATCACCTGTAGAAGTGGATGTAGAAGAGCTCGGTTCTGCTGCAGTTCATGACTCTCAGACCTTTCCATATGTGGAGGAACCTTCGGATGAAGAACTGTCCGACTATCAGCCGTACCGCTCTCCAGGTACAGGTAGCAGTGCCAGCCCGGTAAAAATTACCCTGTGCGACACTCCTCCTACATCTGAATCGCCCACCACAGTCCAGCATAGTCCGACAGTTACAGTTTCAGAGAAGGAGAGTATCCTGAGTCTGGGACTTGAGGGAGTGCCCACTGTCACTCTCTCGGAAGCAGATGACGACAGCCCCGAGTCATCTACACCGCCTCTCACAGGTAAGCATCACCCACACAAAGGCACTTCAGTTTAATGGATCCACTAGATGGTCCTGTTCCTGTGGTAGCTAATGTCAAACTCTTATGTATGTGTATTTGTACAACTGGAAACTTTAGTACATGCCAAACATTCATAAAATGTATTTACACTTACAGATCAAATGTTTGAGGTTCAACTGTAAGTGTAAATTGTGACTGAAGATTGCATTGTGAAATAAACTGTTTGACTCGAGTTTGGAACATCAATTCACTATTGAGAGACAGAAGTTTGGGAAGGTGATTTAGGAAGAGCAGATGGCCATGGCACACCTTACCTCTTGCAAAACTCTTATCTTTCTCTTTCCTTCTTCTGTCTGTATTTTTATAGATGAATCTGACTCTCCATCAGATCCTAACATCCAGGCTGTTGAAACTAAAATAACTAGCTCTACCCCAGACAAAACTCAAGCATCTCCCAGCTCACCATCTCAGCCCACCTTCAAGCAAGACAGATCCCCAACAGAGGTGAAGATCTCCCCCACAAAACCCTCCCCCACCATCTCTCCTCCTTCCCAGGATGTTGAGGGTAGCGGTGCAGAATCCGGCGACTCTGAGATTGAGCTAGTATCTGAGGAGCTTACTCCACAAGCTCCTACCTCTGACTACATGAGCTTCAGTAAGAAGCCAAACATCACTCCGGCGTCCACAGTACCTTCCGTCCTGTCTTCTGCTCCTGTTACAGCTCCTGCATTTGCCTCTGGTCCTATGCAGTACAGCATCTTGAGGGAGGAGCGTGAGGCAGAACTGGACAGTGAACTGGCTCTGGAGTCCTGTGGGGAAGAAAGTCCTAAGAGATTGAGCCATGACTCTACACAGCCGGTCAAAAACCCCACAACCCCTCATTCAACCACAGCACACCATGTGACTCCCACTCCTTCTCCGACTGTTCCGACTCCAACCTGTGCTCCTAAAGAAAAGACACCCACTACTGAAGAGAAGCCCAAGGTCAGCACGACCCAAGTCCCTAGTCTGGGCCTGCCAGAGCTGAAGGTGGAGCATCCTATTGGCGAGGTTCCCAGAGGAGAAAGGAGACGATCCAGTCAAGGCCGCAGGGGCTCGGAAAGACAGACAGCACCACCCGCCATCTTCCAGGGTCTAACCAGGGAGAAAGGTAAATGTGTTTACCTATAGCTGTGTTTATAAGAGCTTGTTGTCCCTTACCTATCTTGGACATCAAGTTTTAAAAAAAGGATGCAAGCATTAGTTGATAGTTGCATGGATTTGGTGGGTTAAGCGCATGTTTTAAGTAGGATAGGCTTAGTAAACATCTAGTCATACTTTTCTTAAATGTCAAGTGTATGAAATTTAGCAGCATCTGGCGATGAGGTTGCGAATTGCAACTCCCTTTCGAAGATCTATGGCGGCTCTCACAAAACTAAGATGTTGTCACTTTTTGCTTCTTTGCCGAAGGAGATAGCATATTTACGAAATGTGCTCTGTAGAGCAGTTTGTCCGTTTAGGGCTACTGTACAGTAGAAACAACATGGCGAATTCCACGTAAAAGTGTATGTAGATAGAAATAGCTCATTCTAAGGTAATAAAAACATAACGCTTCATTATGTAATGTCTTTATACATCTCTGAAGACATAGTTATGTTTATTGAATTGCATTTCTGTCAATAGATCCTCCAAAAAATTACACATTGGACATTTATAGAGAATTCTATGATACACTAAAGTTAAAAACGGAGTCATAATTTGATGGCTTCTCTCAGTTTGGAAACTCCCTTTGGCTTTAATAACAGGAAAAAAACATATTTCAAAGGCCCTCGAGAATCAGCCCGTCAGTTACAAAACCAGGCATGCACAGGCCAGCTCATATCATGTATTGACATTCAGTATTCTCCTAATATTACATACAGGCAGGCTAATTTAATGTTGTAAATTTAGAATTGTCTCAAATGTCACTGTTCTGTTCTAGCACATTGATTTAATACTCACATGGGATTACAAAAGGATTAAAGAATTATGAGAATGTATAAGTGTAGTTTAGATGAGGACACAAGGTTCTGTGATACTTGAGAACACACACACACGCATGCACGCACGCACGCACGCACACACGCACGCACGCACGCACGCACGCACACACACACACACACACACAAACACTGTGTCTATTTGATGCTCGGCTGATGTGATTTTTCAGCTCATCCTCACATAGAAGAAGATTATGCACATACTGTAGAAGCCCTCTATATTATGACCAATATGCAAGATTTATCAGAAACTTCAGAAATGTTACACTGATATTTTTTTAAATATCCTTCTAAACCTAATGAGAAACATTTCTTGCGCAATCTCCTGCATTTTAGGCCCGCAGCTGTTTTTATTTCACACTTGAACGCAGTCTGCATCTGCTGTTTATGTCTTCAGCTCTCAGTAGACCTCAGGAAATACTGTAGATTGTGTGAAGCAGAGAAAAATAATTAAGAAAGAGCTGGCTGACCTGCAACAGTGCAGATTTATGAAAAGCATTTTCATTGATCTCTGCCTTTCAGTGATTGAAACAGTTGTCTACTTAAACTATTTAAGTTAACTGTTAAAGTTAACATTAACTGTTGTCATGAACTGGCCTTTTTAATTGTTTTATACTGTTGTATGAGGTCTACTTTTGACGTTCACGTGGGTTTTACATTAAAAAACATCAAAATCAATAAGTAATAGGATATTTTCTACCCGGGTTTTGAGGCTGCCTCGACAAACGCTCGGTTTTAATGGCCGTGCCGCATTGAAGACTTGGAAGTAAATGCCCACTGCTATGATTGGATAGCAGTTTGCATGGTAAACTTAATTGGAGAGTTCTGTGAATTTGGTTAGAGACGTAATGTTGCCCTATTCGCACGGGATTAGTATTATTTGGGGACCTCGTGTGATTTAGAAATTACCTCCCCACATCTGTATTTCATGTGGCGCACTCGCACGGGATAAGTGAAGCCTGTGATTTTACTCAAATTTACTGACTTATTTCCCGGATGTCATGGCAAGGCTTTGCGTATAGTTTGTATAGCCTATAGTTGTATGGTGTTTAATGATATATGACCGTACCTGTCAGCATTTGAGACCCGTGATCGCAAACTGGACAGAAGATCACCGCGATCACGGGTCTCAAATGTTACGAGAGTTTCCACGATAAATAAACAAGTGGGAGACTCCCGGCCAAAACGACAGTGTTGGCAGGAATGGATATGACCCAGCACCCGAAATAATATCAATACAATTCAAAACAGGTTCGCAAACGGTGGATAAAACCTTGAAAATAATATACAGTATGTGTCATGATTCTGCCTCATCATGTCATGTCTTTCTTGGTCTTGTGGCAGAATCATGGCAGAGCCTCTTGCTTTGTGTGGAGAGAAACATATTATTGTCGGTCACGACATAATGTGCGTTCTCTCTGGTCTCGTCAGTGTAAGCAGTGTTAGTTAGTCTACGTTCCTGTTTGTCTGTCATATTATTTCTCTTTGTTATTGTTGTTTTACCCCCCCCCCCCGGGGTCTTTGTTTTGTGTTTAAATTGTTTTTTGTTAACCCCTTAACCGCTGCCTGCAATTGGGTTCTTCCCCGAACACATCCCTGACATAATGAACGAGCCATAACTGAACCCAGCAGGCAGCCATGGACAGTGAGCAGTGCCCGCTGCGATCTCGGCAAGCCCACCTCCTGTTCGGCCAGCCCCGCCCAGCCTCAGACGTCCAGTCCTGTTCCACAGTCTGCAGTCCAGCCAACGTCCAGTCCTGCCCAGCCGCAGACATCCAGTCCTGTTCTGCAGTCTGCAGTCCAGCCGACGTCCAGTCCTGCCCAGCCGCAGATGTCCAGTCCTGTCCAGCAGCCGGTGAGCCAGCCGACGTCCCACCCGGCAATCCGGTCGGCACCCCAGCCGGCGATCCAGCCGGTGAACCAGCCCGCTGCCCAGCCACCAGAGAGCACTGCCCAGTCGTCGGAGAACGCTGCCCAGCAGCCAGAGAGCGCTGCCCAGCCACCGACACCATGTCCTGTCCCGCCAGGGACTCAGCCGGCCTTCCAGCGGGCGACACAGCCGGCACCCAGCCCTGCCTCCAGTTCGGCACCCTGTCCAGTCCTCCCGGACCCCGTGCTCTCGAGCACCCCCCCAGACTTTGACTCCCCCACCCAGCCCCAATCCCTTTGGATTTGCCCCAATCCCTTTGGACTTCCCCCTATCTCTTATTCTCCCACACCCCCTCCCAAGTTTGTTATTTTTATTGTCTCACCCCAACCCATTTATTGTTATTTCTTGTTTGCCCTTATTAATTTTCACAATATTTTGTTGGTTCTTGTCTGTTACCCAGTCAGTCTTGTCTCGTTAGTCTGCCCCTTGGTGAACGCCTGGGGGCGCTCATTAAGGGGGGGCTTCTGTCATGATTCTGCCTCATGTCGTGTCTTTCTTGGTCTTGTGGTCAGTTATCCCAGTCTAGTCTAGTGTAGTTTTGTCAAGTGTAGTTTTAGTCCAGTGTTAGTTAGTCTACGTTCCTGTTTGTCTGTCATATTATATCCTGTTTGTCTGTCATATTATTTCTCTTTGTTATTGTTATTTTACCCTCAATACAATTAACAAAGCAATAGTGATGCATAGTACAAATATGTTTTACTCACATAAGATTGCTGCGCCATTCCTGTCGGATCCAATATTGATGTTACAGCACTGCTTTTCAATTTTAGTCTCTCCGCAAATCCAGTGTTGACATGTGCCTTGTTCACAAAGGAATCCGCAGTGAAATGAGGCGAACAAACTCTCAATGTTTTACCCACGTGAGCTGGAACGTCTTTAAAAATAAACTTCAATCACGTATTACTAATGTCGGAATCCGAAGGAAGGTATGCAGCGACTGTGTTCTTCCACAACAGGGCACTGCACAATATTTTGCCATTTTTAACGGCATGTTTATTGCTTGCTCACTCTATCTGGTTCCGCGCAACTTGTGTTACTTCAGTACTGTCATGCGCGAACCAGTGGGCGGGACTAGAGAAGTAGTCATTGATATTCTTCTGTGGAGGCGGTGTTCAACCTATCTATGACATAGATAGGTGCATTCCAGGACCTGGCGTTCGCTGGGCCTGGTGTCAATAACAGTTGTAATTTCAGTAACAAGGGCGTTTTCAGTTCTGACACTTACAGGATGTTTGCTTGAATACTATTCCCTCTTATATAACAAAAGCTTGGGTTAAAATTGATGTCTTAATTCATGACATCTTTACAGGTCCAGTCAGTGGAATCTAGCGGCAAGGTTGCGAATTACAACCAACCGATCACTCCACCTCTCCCTTTAAAAACACTACGACGGCTGACAGAACATGGCGAATTACATGCAAGGGGACCTGCGGTGTATGTAGATAATAGCTCTAGTTCTAGTTCTAAGGTAATAAAAACATAACGCTTCATTGTGTAAGCTCTTTATACACCTCTGAAGGCATAGCTATATATATTATATTGCATTTCTATCAATAGATCATCCTAAAAATTACACACTGGACCTTTAAACAATCAGTATGTTTTAAAAGCATATTTTTACAACATATCCTTATTTCACAAAATTGCTCCTAACCAACTGCATAAACCATTTAATATAGAATTCTGACTGAAATATAAAGTACCTGTATATTTCTTTAAACACATAAAAGGTTCACTCTTCACTTCACTGGAGAAATTATGGCACTGCAGCATGTGCATGCCTGCTGAAAGAAGAACCTGATTGGTTAGCAGTGGGTCACATGACCAATGTTCGCATTTCTATTGGTTAATACTGAGTCATGTCCTTCATAATTGGATGCTGTATTTTGTTACCCAAATAGTTAGACGATTTGCGTTATAGAGAGTGGATTAGAACTGCATTTGTTTGGTATGGGATGTGTGCACTGCATACAAAGCATTCAATAATGCATTAGCTGTGGGTTGGACTCACGTTTAATGTGTTGACATCTTTATATGGTTCCAGTCAGTTTCAGTCTGTTCCGTTTCCCCTGTTTGGCTATTAAGTGCTGCCATCTTGTGTTTATATAGTCGCACTACAGTGGGAGTATAATGAAATGTTGGACTCAGGGGAATAGCTGTCAGACAGCTGTAAATCCTTTAGACTAGTAATGTTAATGTATAACTCTAAAATATAATTGTGTTATATTGCATCACTCTGAGACAGAATAAAAATGAATGTTTAACACTGAATTAACATATTTTTCTTTCATACACTAGAAAGTAAAAACACCCCAGCTTTCCTGTTGCCTGTAGTTAACACCCATTTTGTCTCTATCTGTATCTTTGGAGCTCTGCGAATGAGTGTCTGTGTTTGACGCACCCCCTCCTCTCTTGAGCTCAGCGTCTCATCGAAGCCTCTAGAACTGTGATGGCTGGTGTATCAGCATATATAAACACTGAGGATAGATGTCATTGCAGTCCTTCAACAGAGGGCTTTATTTACGTCTTTATTTATGTCTAATGTTATGTACTGTAGATCATATCAATGCTCGTTTTGCAGAGGTCTGTGTCTTAAAGGGAAAGTTCACCCAAAAAAGGAAAAATCTGTCATCATTTACTCACCCTTATGTAATTTCATACCTGTATAAATTACTTTGTTCCGATGAACACAGAGAAAGATATTTGGAAAAATGTTTGTAATTTTCAGTTCCGGAACATTAAATGGTAGTCAAAGGTGCCCGAGAACTCTTTGTTTTCCTAAATCCTTCAAAATATCTCATTATGTGTTCAACAGAACAAAAAAATACAAAAAATGTTTCCTACTATGGTACCAGAACTGAAAATTGCTAACATACTTCCAAATATCTTTCTCTGTGTTCATTGGAACAAAGAAATTTACACAGGTTTGAAACAACCTGAGGGTGAGTAAATGATGACAGATTTTTCATTTTTGGATGAACTATCCCTTTAAATCTTGCCGGGGAGTAAAACATGAGTATAATTTCATACTACAGGCAAGAGTTGTCATGCAGCAATGAATATGACATTTTATTACAGAAAGGGAGCATTTAGCAAGAAAAGAAATGTTATCAAAGCTGGCACTAACTGATTTGATTCATGTAATACCAGTATGGCCCACGTTTCACCTGAGGTTTAATTTGCTTTGATGTCGTCATCCACAGACATATACAGTTCATAGAACTGAGTTTTAAGATGATAAGCGCATGATGGTTAACATGTGGGATTTCGATTGCTAATCGTATTTGAATGCGTTCTTGTCATCGGCCTCCCTCCCCAAATCCCTTATTATTCAGCAGGGTGGAGTCAGACAGGAGCTATACAGGGTTATATTTTGATGGCACTGCAGTGCTTAGACATTCTTAGAAAACATAGAGGGTGTACCAGTCCTTCAAATGTGCTGAAGTCATCATGCAAGAATTTTATTTGGAATCTTTATTTCTGTTTTCATTCCTTTCATCTGTAGCTGCTTTTGACTGGCTACAGTTTTACAGTTATCTACAGTATCACCTGACATATGGGATTATGTTGGAGGTTCAATGTGCATTGAAGTGTCTCATTACCATCTGTACCACACCGCACTGAACCAGAAACCATGATTAGGCATTTTCATATCACTGAGTGCGTTTACATGTACAAAATAAAGGGATATCTGTCAAAAATCTGCTTAAAAAAACCTGTTTTTACGTGTTTACATGCATAGTAATAAACCGGCTACGCATAAAACCGCGTTTACATGGAAGTTTGAGACTTGCCGGGTTTCCTGCATGCAGTGACGTCACGGTCGATAGTCTGTTTAGTAATTAAAAATGCAGCAGGCCAACGGTCAGAAGCTGTATTTTTATATCTCTTCTCATGTCCGCAGTACCTGCATATGCAACAATAGTTCTTCATTTTGAAGTTTCTACATCAACTGCATGATTCGAGAGCAGACTTTTATACGTTATTTTACTATTAACCACCGTTTGCTTACTGTTTTGCACTATTTGCCTGGCCGGGGGGGGTTCTGCTTTAGAATTTTAATGTTTCACTTAATTAATATTGGAATATATAGGAATTTATAGTCTGTTTAATATTTGACCTGTGTTTCTCTCTCCTTAATCTTAAATGTGTGCTTTCACTGTGCGTGCGTGTCTGTGTGTGTGCGTATCTGTGTGTGCGTGCTTGTCTGTGTGTGTGTGTGCGTGCGTGCGCGTCCATGTGTCTGCGCGTCTGTGTGTGTGTCTATGTCTATGTGTGTTAGTACGTGTGCATATTGTGTGTGTGGAGTGTTTTTTATGTGGGTATGTCTGTCTTCTGTGTTTTCACCTTTTCCTTGTTTTTACAGGTATAACTTGAATTGTTTTGCTTATAGTCAATATGTCTCATGTACAGCTGCTTTGTAACAATGAAAATTGTAAAAAGCGCTATATAAATAAAGCTGAGTTGAGTATTACTTCCGTTTGGGACTTTTACTATTGCGCTGTCAGACATGCGCACATTAACAGAACTGAGAGAAAACCGGTAAAGGCGTTTACATGCAGCCCGAAATCGGAGTAATGGGCAAAAAACTACCTCTGCCGAGCGGGTTTTGCTTACGCCATTTAGGAGCTTTCCCCGATAAAAGAAAACCGTTTTACACATTTACATGACCTTACTTGTTATCAGCTTATTAAGCATAACCGGAGTAAGACTGTGCATGTAAATGCACTCACTGAGGTTTTAAAGGATGCAAAGGCTCATGGGTAATATCAGTAAGCAAATGCAACCCTTAAAAACTGTCCTTACACAAGGCCAACAAGAAAGGGTGTGATGGTCACTAACAAAAGGGAATTGTAACATAAATTGTTAAGTTTTCCTGCGTAGCACATCCTTGTGATTTATTTTGAAAAATTAGGTAATTTAAGATCTTATACTGTAAAACTTTGCTGTAGTTTTGCAGCAGGTTTGCCAATAGCTTACTGTAGACAGATTTTGCCCCCCATTGACTACCATAGTAGGAAAAAATACAATGGTAGTCAAAAGTGCCCCAGAACTGTTTGCTGTCCTACATTCTTCAAAATGTCTTCTTTTGTGTTCAACAAAACAAAAAAAAAACGATAAAGTAATTTTTCCTACTATGGGAGTCAATGGGGGGCAAAATCTGTCTGGTTATAAGCATTCTTCCAAATATATTTCTCTGTGTTCATCAGAACAAAGAATTTTATACAGATTATACAACTCGAAGGTGAGTAAATGATGACAGAATTTTCATTTTTGGGTGAAATATGCCTTTAATGGTTTCCATTGTCATGGCCCCGCTCAAGTGCAGTAAAGAAAGGGTGTTAGACATCATTTTTGCTGATTCTTCATCAAGGTGACATTCTGATAAAAGTAAGGGGGCAGTGACTTATGGCATTTCTTCCAAACATTCACATATGAAGCAGCTCTTTTCAATGTACGAGAATATTGATAACATGGTGATATTCGCTTTTGACTTAATTTATTTGTTGTGTACCAGGCATTAAATAACAGCAATTATTTTAGGTTTATTATTTTGGATTATCTAAAAGATCACTTGAATCAATAGGCAGTCAGGACTGACGCTTCCCTGCAAGTGCTCCCTGTTTCTTTTAACTGAGAAAGCTGAGTCATTCTCCATCCTCTTGTTGTCCTCCTTTACGCACATACACACACTGTTATAGCAGTCTAGAGTGAAATTTATATAGCAAGTGATGAAAAGCCATTACTGCATCTCCAAATGAGCAAAATATGTTCTGCAAAAACTGTTTCCCACCTGATTCACATCTCAAAAGGAATAGCAGGATTAGTCCTATTTACAGGATGGTAAATGATGATATTTTTTATTTAAATTATTTAACCCATTCGTTCATCCTGTTCTTTGAAATCTGTATGACAATAGGCAGAACGTTGGTGAATGACTGCCTTAGTCACCATTCACTTTAAATGTAAGAATAAAATTCTCAAAAAATGTCTTGTGTTCCGCTGAACACAATTTTATTGTAAAAATGACTCAATTTAATTCTGCATTCCTTCTGATTTGCTTTAAAATCTATCAGTCTATTACCGTTCGCCTCTCCCCTTGTTGTCTGCCCTCTACATTCCTCCACCAGTGGGCAGCAGCATCATTATGTATCCCAGTCCTCCTCTTCTCCATCCCTGCCTCCCCTCCTCACTGTCTCCTCCTCCTATGGGTCATTCATGCGATGGTGTGAACCGGTGAGCGAGAGAGAAAGAGAGAGAGGGAAACGATAGAGACGCAGCCAACAGCAGAGCGGCAGTAGCATTAGCAGAAAGCCATTCGCATTCTTTCCCCTCACCCCAGCCTAGCATGCAGGCCAGCACCATGGCAGCCGCAGACTCAACCAAGATGGAAGGATTCTGGAGCAGCTGGAAAGGCCAGGGTACTGTGAGTGTGTGCGGAGAGAGGGATGGATATGGGGGGACGCAAGATGGGTGGATGGAGATGCATGTTCTGTTTTGGGAAGGGCAGAATGATGGTGAAAGCAATGTAGTGGGGTTAATTTTTTTTGTAAGTTTAGCGGGTGGGGAACGCTTAAAACGGATGCAGGTGCATGTGAGATTGCATGGACACATACATGTTTTTTAACGAGGCGGCCGCCATCATTGGCCAACGAGCAGCCGGCTGCATGGTGGGTTTAGACAGCTGGGCACGCCCTTCTTTTCTCCCCCTCTTGTTTATATTGGGGGGATCCATCCTGAATTCGCCGACTGTGGGTGTGATGGAATAAAATCATTAGGCAATGATATGCATGAGTACCTATTTTTCAGGTCAGTTGTTCATTCGGAGGGGGTAGATCCATACAACGATCTATCAAATGCTCAGTCTCTTTCTTTGAATTTTGTGAATTGTGGTTTCTTGTATACTGTAGGCCAAAGCAAACAAAAAGAAGAAAGAGATAAAGAGAGGTGTAGTAGGGTGTGGCTGTTCAGCACATCTGTAATGCTTCCCTAATTGTTGACCTCTGCTGCCTATTTTATTAGTTAGCTAACAGTCAAAGCATCTTCATGACTGTTCATTTGTGTGTACGCTATGCAATTATATTGAGATATCAATAGCAAGCATTTATTTACTATAATCCTATAAAGCTCGAGAGCTAGCAAAAATCAGGTTAGAAAACTCTTGCAGGGGAAAGGAAAACTAGAACATTTTCAGAAAAAGTGGTACAAGCAAATATGTGAGCATTGTCCCTTCAGGGGCAATAGGCCTATTAGAATTTCTATGGGCCTTTTGTGTCTGTCTCTAGAAAAATGTTCATTCATTTTATCTTTTTCATTTTTAAGACTGGTTATATAGGTCAATTTGGGTGTGTTTGATCAGTGAGTAAGAAATGGGACTAATGATCTATTTTAGTTCCTGGCTTGTATGCAGCATACCCTCGGACTGACTGGAAAGTGTCATCTTAATAGTTAATTCTGTCAGCAGTTGTGTATCAATTTACATCAGATTTTTAATTCATTGTTATTTATTTAACACACACCTGATTGAGCATTCGGCCCTTCAGCTTGATCAGGATGTAGGATCTTGAATTAAGTGCCTAATCGAAAGAAAACCTGTGTTTGCGGTTTCTGTTAAAGTACTCTGTTGGCACTACAACACCAAGCCATTAAATGAATTAAATTAAAACAGACTTCAAGATCTTTCTTAAATGTACACCTTGGGTGCACACACAATTATTGTCATTTCTGTCTAAACTCATGCCTGTTGGCTTGGGATTGCTAATACCTGCGTCCTCTAGGTATTGATTTTCAATGTGCGATAAAGTCAAACTGCAGCATAGGTGCTGGCTTTTCTTACATCAGCAGTTTCTGTTTCTCCTCAGAGTCTTGTGTCAATTATGCAGTTTGGTCAAAACTGTTGCGCGAGTTGCCATGTTGGCACTGTTACTGTCTTGATGGTCATTTGGTAACAGGCCAAAATGATCATTGCCAGTTCTTCTATTCACCAGTGATATTCCAAAGAGGATATGAGAATTGTTTGCAAGGTTTAGCACAGCTCACATTTTAAGATGATGCAGAACAACCTTTTTAGTAGCCACGTGCACTTGTGCTACAGAAGGTGTCACTATAATGACACTGTTAAGTAGGTCATTGTAAAGACACTGTTTTGAGTTTTCATCCTTTCTCCCACTTACTATGTAGAATTACAATAACAGGGTTTTAGAGAGTTTATTGTGGTTTTAGTCAATTATAATAGTCACTGTGGTCAGAATATTCATACCAAAATGTCATATCAATCATGCTTTAGACGGTTTCAGCAGCAACAACAGTGGCCCAAACTTAACTTCCAGACCTCCGCAAAGTATCAATAACTGTTGGGTAGTTTAATTTAATTTAATTTAATACAATTAATATAATAAAATATTAATATAAATTAATTTGAATATAAATTAAATTGTTATATTATAACCAAACACAGACCGGAAGTTAACTTCGGGTCAGGCCCGTGTGTCCGGTGAAACCGTCTACACAGCAGGCATTGGTTCAAGATTTACTATTTGTCTCTTTGCAGGTTCATTTCATTTACTAAAACTAAAGGTATAAAAACATTTATGTTCATTAAAATCTAATAAAATATTGGACTAAATATTCAAAAATGTTAAAGCAAAATTGCTTTATAAACTGAAATAATTTTAAGCTGAGAAACCAAAATTATTATAACTGAATAATTAATAAATTGAACAAATTAATTCATTAACTAACTAAATAAATAAAAAGTACAATAATATTAAATGAATTAAAGGTATATAGCAACGTTAAAAAGTAAACAAATAAATTACAAAAGCACATATCAAAATAGCTAAAAACGTGTAAAAATAAAGGATAATTCAAAAAATCAATAAAATTGCAATAAAACTTATAATACATGTTCTGTGAAGTCTAAAACTGTGGGTGTTGAATTATATTACAGCTTTACAGTCGGGTAAAGTCATGATAACCATGCAAATTACACAAAAACATGACATGTCATTTGCCTTGATAGCTCACTTTATTACCCAGATATCCAACCTATAGTACAATTGTACGACCTATAGTCTTATGCAGGCCCATATAGGGCCCTCAGCTGAACTAGAGGAGTGATTAAACTCAGCCATTAATTACTGCTGACTTGTCACGTCTCTCTCTCTCTCTCTCTCTCTCTCTCTCTCTCTGCACGTCTTCTTGTGGCATCCATAACATGTTTCAGTTCATCACTGTATTACCAGGCCCACTGAATTGTTATTTTTATGTTATATCTGAGGCTACTCTTGTTTGTCATTTCGTGATGTCACAGCATGTGACATTGCTTTGAAAGAGCTTTCATTATTGCCCGCTGAGAAATTCTGTTTGCCTTGTGTATCTGTGGAGTCGCCTTGTATCTCACCAAAGTTGTTGTCATCCCCACTACCCGTGTAATGTTAGTCATAGACTGACTGAAGCAATCTCTTTGTTTTAAGAGTATGACCTACTGATGTCAAGAATAGAGCTATTCAGTTTAGGATTGGTTGTTGTTTGATTTATATGCTTACACAAACCATAACTCAAGGTCTTCATGTCTCTGTACTGTATATTATATACTACGTATATGTCATACTTGGATGATTTGTTAGATCATGTGGGTTTGTTTGGATCCCACACATTGAGATTCGATATAGATCATTACATTTCCATTATAGGGTTTGATGATCATAAAAATGTGTGTTTCTGATGGCGCTCTTTATTTGGGTTCTGTGTGTAGCCATGTTGCCAGTTGCATAGCGATAGCTATATTTAGCAATCTTGCCCCAAGGACAAGATTATTGTTCACTGTTGTCTATCCTTCAGCTTTGTGTAAAGCAAAGGTCTTATGTGAACGAGAGGCACGGCACTGTCAGCATTAGAGGGTCTTTGCTTTATGTTTCTGTCATACCAGTGTTAGCTCCTATTCCCCTTCCCCCATCATTTCATCAGCACCTTATTACTTCGGCAGGCAGCTCGTGCTGAAAGGGAGGGTGGCGGGGAAGGGAGGGGGAAATCACCATCGCTATGGCAACTGCATCACTGCTCACTCCACTGCACCCATCTCTCCAGTTTCCGTGGCGACCGTGCTCCCTTCAGCTCAGAGCTCAACTGCCAACTTTACCCCGACACATTTTATTCGAAACTCACCATAATGACCCCATGAACAGGCTTGTGTCAGTGCAAGAACGGCTGGAAGCAGATGACATTGAAGTAAAAATCAACACACAAACGCACAATGTAAATTAAAATGACATTTTAGAGTGCTTTGTTTAATGAAAGCATCTGTGTGTCATTCCGCATGTGTATTCTGTTAAGGTGAATGAATATTTATCATTGAGTAATATGAGACAACATAGAGCCTATGAATGATATATTGTGCACATCAGTGGTATTGCATAATGGGGTGTTAACCACACCTTCATAACGCACACAAAGATCCAGCGAGTGTATGCGTGCATAGATGATGCTATTGTGGGTGTCTTTGATGCTTTTCCTGATCCAGCCTTTATTAGCATCACAGCCTAAAATAACGTTCTAGTTTTTAGCTTCCTCAAGCCGCCGAGTGTGACGGACCCCCATCTGAGGAAATTATCACGGAACTCTGTCTAGACAATGAAGCTCCACGTAGTACAGATACATGTCTGCAAGGACAGCAAACTGCAGCTGTGTGTTGCCTATTATCAGATTATAATTATAAACTAGTTAAATTGCTTGATTTATAATCTCTAGAGTTGAACCTCTACGTTGCACCATTTTCAACACGGCAGAAAACAAAGACCAGAGGGACGAGCTTGGGAATGGGTGTGGTGCAACTCATTCATATGCAACAGTGGGTCGATACTACTGTATGCAACTGTATAGAATGCAGGAAGTACGCAGAAATTGTAAAAGCAAATCAGAAACAGCACACAAATGCATTATTTATATGCAGATTTGTTGGCTTTATTAAATAAAAGTGCAATACATTCCATTGAACATGAAGAAAGGGGAGACGTGTCATAAATGATGGGAAACTGCATCTTTCTTTCTTTCTTTCTCTGCTTATTATTTATATTGCATGTTGTATTTAATACAATAATAATAAAACAGCTGTTGCCCAAAGTGCAAAACAAAACATGAAAACATAGAAAAGGTAGCACTTAACAATTAATGATAAACAAACACAACAGTGAACATCTGGACACAGTAAGGATGAGGGAAAATAAAAGACTACAAAAGAAGATGGACGGGACTACAACAGGAAGTGACATCATTAACATAACACAAATTCAAAGTAAAAGACATGACAAAAAAATTAAAATAGAAACCTGACAAAAATGTCTCTACTATAGATAATTTAAGACCTCAGATACACTGTCTTTTTCTGTTATTTTACTGTTTTTGACCGTATTTTAAAGATACATGAAAAATGTTAGATTATACTTGGAAAAACTGATTTTTTATAAGTACGTAAAAATATATTTTGTTTTTATTTTATTTTTTATGTTTGTTCACTCCATGTTTTTAGAATGAGCTGCTTTTTATAGTTATTACTGTATTGTTTTACATATAGACATACTTCTTTAAATCATTCCATGTCATTGGGCTCCTTTAAATTTGTGCACCTGGTTCCAGTCTGTTACCATGGTCACCATGCTGTCATTTGGCCAGAATAGTTTCTGAGCATGTGGGCAGAAAGACCACAGGGACAGCATCTATTGTTTCTGTGTTCTGCAGGTTGAACCCAGATATATTTTTGGAGATGTTTGTGTAATCTTTATTCATTGTGTAATGTCTGACTCAGCACTGATGTGGTGTGATTCAGTAATTGTGAGGTCATTGTATGTGACATCATGCAGTAAGTGTTGATTACCGGATCCAACAGAATCGATCAAGAATATTAGATTTGCTGTGTGCCTTTAACCCCCCCCCCCCCATCCCTGTGTGTGCATGAGAAAGCCCACACCTCATTTTCCTTTTCTATAACTTACGCTCATTCTCTTTTTCTCTCTACCCAGCGATGGAGTTGCTGTACTGGCGGGACCTTAAGCAGAGTGGGCTGGTTTTTGGCAGTGTACTGCTGTTGCTTTTCTCCCTGACTCAGTTCAGCGTAGTCAGTGTGGTGGCATATCTTGCCCTGGCTTCTCTCTCTGCAGCCATCAGCTTCAGAGTCTACAAGTCTGTGCTGCAAGCTGTGCAGAAGACAGATGAGGGCCATCCCTTCAAGTAAGACAGCTGTATATTTGTGTGTGTGTGTGTGCATGTGTGTTAATATATTAAAATAGAAATATTATTACTGTTATTACTATGTTTTTAAATAACAATATTCCCTAAAACCCTGGTGCAGAACATATCTGGATGTGGAGATGTCACTGTCCCATGATCAGATGCAGAAGTATGCAGAAAAAGCCCAGTACTATATCAACAGCACACTGAAAGAACTACGCAGACTGTTCCTGGTTCAGGATTTGGTGGACTCACTAAAGGTTTATTTAATTTTATTTATTTTAATATTCATAATCTGTTATTTACAGTGCGCTATAATAAAATCCAGTAAAAAAAAACAGATGCCAAAAAAAGTACAGTAAAATAACAATTTTCACGTTTTGTTGTAAATTTGACATTTTAACTGTATTTCAAAAATACGCGAAACGTCTGTAAAAAAATAACAGTAAAATTTTGTAAAATTACAGTTTTTTTAATTGTAGAGAGGACGTCTGAGTAGTTAACAACTTATGAATCATACAGTGTTTGTCTTGCCATATTTCAGTGTACAGGCCCAAATTCCATCACAAATCATTTGATACCCGTATATGTGGTGCATATCAGTGTTCTAAATGCTGGCTTTGTTTTTTGACCCAAGTTTGCAGTGCTGATGTGGTTGCTGACCTATGTGGGTGCTCTGTTCAATGGACTCACTCTTCTTATTATGGGTGAGCACATACTTTGAATTGCATTTTTTTGTTGTTGCAATTTTGCAATTTTATTCACACTTTTATTATTTCCTGCTTTAGTGGTGGTCTCCATGTTCTCCATGCCTGTGGTCTACGAGAAATACCAGGTCAGTGGAATCCTTTGTTACCATGACTACAGTGTCATCTGTTACCTAGACCAGTGGTTCCCAAAGTGGGTGCAGCAACAACTGGCTAGGGGTGCCACCGAATCTTAGCTTTTTTCCAGTACCATATAATAATCTTTTACATCATATATTTTAAAATATATCAAAACACCAACATATAAGCATGTCCATATGAAACTGAAAATATGCAAAAAAAAACATATATTTCATACATATGTAAAGTTTAAATATCTTTTTTACTGCCACTTGGACTGTTCCCAGGAGAGAATCGCTTTGCTAAGCTCCGCCCATTGTACTAATGCGCACTCATGTGGGACACGCGTTACATACTAGCTATCTCAGGTTGGTTTCACGATTTCTCCCCCTGCCCCCGCTGGACTGCGTTCATATAATTATTTTTTTGGGGTCCGAACCGCGGGTCGTTTGCGTCATCAAGCCTGCAGCTGTTTAACCTGTCGCTTAACGACGACGCAGGAGAGGGCGGCAAAGAGCATTATATTGCTCGCTACACTTTTATACATTTTTGTTTTTGAACCGTGAGTTTTGTTTCCAAAGCTTCAGTACATAACGGCTCTTTCGTCTATGAATGTACTGCAAATGCTCTTAAGAAATGAGACTTATAGCTCTCTGCTTGGAGCGCGTCAGTCACGCTCGAAAGAAAAGTGAGTGAAACACAAGCACACATTTTTATCAAATAATACCAGGGTTTTTCCTGCATAGAGAAATTGCCGCCTCCATCTAATGTCGTGCCGCCTCAGGCTCTCGCCAAAATTATGTTGTGAGTCTTCACAAGAAATGCTGCGTGCATTTAACAGACTGTAATTTGTAACTGCAGTTGCGACATTACGCCACAGTGGAGGCGCTGTTTTGTTATCAGCACTAGTGATGGGAAGTTCGGATCATTTTACTGACTCGGACCTTTGAGTATCGTTCAGCAAAATGAACGAATCTTTTTTCGAGTCATGTCGTTCATTTCGTTCATTTTAGCAAAATATAATTAAAATGTTACATGTTACTTTCCTAACACATCTACTACTTATGCAAACGTTGATCACATTACAAACAATACAAAACTATAATGCTATAAGAAACAGAAAAGATTAATTCATTGTTTACCTGGGTCTTTAGTCTATGATTAGCTCACCACACCTCTTATCTGACAAGTCCTCGGGTTTGACTCATTCGTTCACGACGTGACAGCTTCGTAAGCTTCGTAATGCAGTCAGAGCCGGAAAGAGAATTGATTAGTTCACCTTCCGAGTCTTCGGGTTTGAGTCATTCGTTCATCATGTGACAGGCCCGTACGCTTTACCAATGCAATCAGAGCCGGAAAGAGAATTGATTAGTTCACCTCCCGAGTCTTCGGGTTTGAGTCGTTCGTTCTTTTGTCACGTGACGTGACAGCTTTGGACAGAGAAATTAGTTAATTTACTAATTCCAGTACAGGACCCATAGAATGTTGCGCATGCGCGACTGAACGAATCACTCCCAGACACGACTCGTTCTTCCCGAGTCACATTAAAGATTCATTCAAAATGAACGAATCATTCAAGAACGACCCATCACTAATCAGCACACTGAGGCGCTAAAAAGAGTTCCAGAACAAGAGTCAGCCTGTGTTTCACGGCTGTTTGTTTTGCATCCAAGTACGTTTAATTTCTTGATATTTCTTAAATGAACATGACGTACATCATTGTAATGTCTTTAGCTGTGCAGTTGGATCGTTGAATCAGCGTATACTGTACACAGCGAGTTCGCCAGTATGAACGCACATTGCGTTCAGAACGACTCGCACACAATCATTTGAACTGATTCATTTAAACTATTGAACTTTTCAGTCACTAGCGAATATAAGAGATCATTGAATCATTTAAAGTGAACAACAGAGAATGCAAGATGTGAATGAGCTTTGCTCATTTAGAAAGACTGGTTAATTCAGTTGGCTATTGTGGGCTGAAAAGTTAGTTGAAAATGATAAAAAAGCTTTATTTGATTAAAAAAACATTTCTGTTTGGTTGAATAAAAGTAATGTTTTATATAACTTAATAATTATCATTTTTATCTAATTTTATTAGAACTTTTAATATGTCAAACTCAAAGTCACTTTGGTTAAACCACTTAAAGGTACGGTAGGCCTATGTGTGTGTGTAAAAGATCAGGATGGCACCACCTCTGCCTCATTTTGAGCCAGGAAAAACCCTGAATACGTCATTAATAGCAGCGAAGCATACTGGAGTTCACATGAACCGCACCCAGACCTCCCTTTTTAAGCGTACTCGGGTACAGTTCGCAGGTGCTCACCCGGGTTCAGAAGACAGTTCACATCACCCAAACGAACCGAACTCTGACGTTAAAGGCAGGGTGTCCGATTTCTCTTAGCCGTTGTTGATGTTCCAATCAACAAAACAAACACACCCCTACCCCCATCTTTCGCTTTCGTCAGCGCTCGGCTCGGCTAATGTCCGTCCTGTGCACCTTACTGCTGATTGGCTACAAGGTTGTTACTCGGCCCGACTCAGTTGTCTAAAGCATAATTCGGAAATCGGTTACCCCTCCTTTGTTGCCGTTTTCAACTTGTGTGAGCTAGCGTTCTCATCCCTGGTGTACGTGAAAAACAAAAAAAGGCAGCGCCTGTCAGTGGAGCACAATCCACAATCTACCCCTGTATCAAGAGACTGTGCTCCCAAAAGTAGGCACGTGTATCCCATTAAAATACCCATAACACAGTTCCATGCACAGGTATTTTAGTTTCCTTTTAGGTTGTAAGGTCAGGTTTGAACAAAGCAAATAAGAACCTAAAGAAAAATGTAATGTGAGTTGTTTATTATTATTTAAAAAGAATTAAATATCAACCTTTATTCTAATGTGTTTTGTTCCAACGATTCCCTCATACAGCGAATGGTTCATATCAGTCTATGAGATTTGTTTACATGTGTCATCGAGTTGTAAATGACAGATGGTTAATTGAAATTATTTGTTTCACCTCATATAATGTCCGTTGTAATGCATTTGTAATAAATTCATGCAGCTGTTTATACTTCATTTGTTGTTTGCTCATCTGGATTTAATTTTATATATGTACGCATGTACATTTAGTTAAATCAGGGTTGGGGTGCCGTGGGAAAAAAACACTACAAAGGGGTAACTTGCCTTCAAAAAGTTTGGGAACCACTGACCTAGACTACAATGTATGCGTTTGTTTTTCACATGCTCACTATTTAAATTCCACTCTCTTTCGTCTCACTTTCTCTGTCTGTTTCTCTCCTTCTCTGTAGGCACAAATTGATCAGTATATGGACCTAATAAGGACCAATGTCAACTCTGTGGTGGCAAAGTAAGTACACCCTCCAAGCATGTTTTGAAACTATCTGATTTCAAACTTTTGTGTAAGGGTCATAAAAAACATTTTGTAAACTTTCCACCAAGCCTTTATCATTTTAATTCTTGCTTTTTTGCTCTGTGTGTTTAAATGTAATGGTTTGGCTGATCCAGATCCAATACATTTTTTTGACTATAGACCTTTTTGCAAAAGGGAAACAGTTTTTTACAAACAGTATGTTTTATTTTATTTATTATTATTGCATATAATATTTTATATATAGTATATAATTACGTCTTAAATATGTTTGTTTAATATTTTAATTTTGTTCTAACATTATTTTTAAATAATCTTTTACATTTCTGAAGTACTGTGTTGTTTCCATCTTGCAAAATGGTCTACAATAATAATCTAAACAAAGAGAGAAATAAACAAATTATTTTAGTATTCATTTTGTGCAAAAAATTTAGAATTTTTACTATAAAGGTTCTACTCTGTCTATTTAGGGTGTGAGCTATGAAATTAGGAAAAAGACAATCATTTTCACCATAGAATAAATAGTGAATTGTTAGACATTCTTAGTACACAAAATAAAAAACAAAGGTGTTTCTGATAATATATCTAATTTATCATATCTGAGTATGTAAACATGTATATCCGATGCATACTGTATGTGTCTAATTTGTGGAAATGTACTTTGTACAGGATCCAGGAGAAGATTCCTGGGGCCAAACGAAAGGCTGAGTAGGGGGAACTGAATCATGATCAAGGGTTCCTCTTTGTACACACATATACACACATACACACACATCAGGCACACATAAACATCACTGGAACATAGTTCTACTTTGTACACATTGTGACGTCTAGAGCAACGGCCAAGCTGTGCAGGAGAAGTCCCATCCTCGCCTTATAACCATAAAAAATGAGGAAAAAAGCAAAGCGTGCTGTCACTCAAATCGGGATCTAGTGGGAAGTACGACAAATTGATGAATTGTCAATGTAACCTTGAAACATGTAATTCAAATGCGGACTAGATGTGAATTTTTTTGTGTTGCTCATTTTGCTCAAGTGCATGAAGTCAAGAGTCTCAATGCTGATGAATTCTCTTTTTACCTTTTATTTTTTGTGCTTTCTCAGCTGTGCTGAAAGATGTATTTTGTTCTAGTGGGTGAAAGATCTCTCCAGCTTTACTGCTCTCCCGTGACCTCTTTTTGGAAAAAAGCTTTTGGCGTTGGTGGGGCTTTTCCTCTTCCATCACTATAAACGTGACTAATATAATCGTCATTGTCAGCTAGATGCATGGATCTGCTGAGGTTCATGGCATTGTAACGTCAGGCAAAAACGCAACTATTTAGCCAATGTTCGAATTAGATTGGTCGTCTCGCTCGTAGCATTTTGTTTCTTTCTTCGTAGGACTGATTAAAGGAGCTACAGATTCATGTTTTAGGGCAGTCATTGATGATTTTTTTCGTAAATGATACAAAACAAAAGAGAGTGAGGAGATAGAAGCTTCAGTGAGTGATTGCCAATTGTATTATTGTTACGTGTTGCTCATTCTGTTAGCTATTGACTCTTAACTATTTGCACTTAAGATATACTCAAAAAAAAAGAATGCGAAAATAAATGTTCTTAAATGTATCTCGACTCCAGAGTTTCATTTAAATGGAAGAATTCTTTGATCATAATGTTTATCATATTATTTAAGTCGTCGTTAAATGCAAGATGCATTTTATGAGCTATTAGGTCAATGGAAACATGTATGTATTTGTTATGAAGTTACGCAAACACTAAGAAATATCTGGTTTTAGTACATGTAAATATTAAATATTTATTTAAAATTTTAGTTTCTTGAGGTCTCTTAGCTTAATTAAATTCTTGTTTTTCTTATTTTACGTATTTATGCCCTTTTGGAAGTTTAGGCAAAGGTATATTTACTTATATATTGTGTTACACACAGTGTAGGCTACTGTATGTGTTGTTATTTTTTTAATTGCTACTGTCATTAGTATTAAACAGAGGAAAAACTCAATGAGAATGGAAACGAAAAAAGAAATGAGAAAAAAACATTTTCACTATTCTCAAACTTCAAGTCCTCACTGCGTATGAATAAAACAATATGGATTGGTGATGACTCCCAGCTCTGAATAAGTATTAGGAGACCGCCATCTGTTAGTGGGCACTGCTGGTTGTTCAGTGTACCTGTGCATATCTATGCTAAATGTCCAATCCAGGAACAGGTGGGACGGGCGCTTGGACAACAGCGGGATCTGTTTCCGCTCCCTGGCGTTGTCTGCAACACATTTTCCACAACACCATTACTCCTGTTAAGGAGTTTTAAAGGTAAAAACTAAATATATAAAATTGCATTGCCTTCTCATATCAATCATAGTGGTCTTTATATTGCTGTAGATTTTTAAAAGTCGTTATGTATTTAAAAGTATGTCTTATCCTTCAGTTTGACTCTGGAGTACAATAGCAGCTGAAACAGTTGATGGATGATGAAGACGCTTTCAGCTCACTAATGGGACACCTATGAGCTCGCCTCGCTCTCTGCTGTTGCATACAGAGAACTGCACTTCAGAGAGAGAGAGTGTCGCACATTTCGTTATGCTAGTGTTGTATAAAGCAGTGGTTCTCAAACTGGGAGCCCCAAGATGGATCCAGGGGGGCCACAGATTTTGTGGCATTTTATGAAATATAGAAATTTATCATAGATTTTATGCAATCAAACATCAGAAAAACGACACCACCAACCAAAAGAACTGAGGTTCCAGCATTGTATAACTGAATGTTTTTGGTTTAATTAAAATTCAAAGTTTAAGATTATACGTCTTTATATGGGGGGCCGCAAAGCGATGCACTTAAAACAAAGGGGGCCTTACAACGAAATAGTTTGAGAACCACTGGTATAAAGGGACAGGGAATTTGCTGTCAGTGGATGTGACATCCGAACAGATCACCGGCGCAGGAAATGAATGCTCTGCTGTGTATCTGATAAGAGTTAGAACCTCACAAAAGGTAATATTACAAACAAATGTGAATGTTACAATGTGTTGTGATTAGAATGGATGGATGGTTAGTATGTCTAGTCCATAGAAATTTGGAAAGTGATTTGTATACAGTAAAGACCCACATTTAACTATTCGAATTAAGGGGATCCTATGCTTTGAGCTCTTGGAGACAAACTGGTTTCCTGTCCTACAGAAATAGACCTTTTAAACATGACAAAATTTCTAATTTTATCAGCTCCGATAAGTCTGTTATGAGCTATGTATAACCATGACCTCCTGTTTAGTGCTGCCATGATTTGTACTATGAACTAAAATATAGATTTGTCACATAAACAAAACATTAAAACAGTACAAATGTTGACACAGGTCACATGTCGGCTACTCAACCAATAGAATTAAAGAGGCGTCATGCCATATAGCTCTATATCTTACATTTTGTCTCGCAATATGCAGTACACCAATTAATCATCACACCTCTAATACTGCATATTATAATATACATATATCACATTCAATGGTGCAACAGCAACAATGTAGAAAAATATCATTACTATCTAGATGTATAACTATTTATATAAACATAAGAGAGAGATTTATCTTTGTTAGATTTTTTTCTGAATTTTTGCTGTCACACCGTAGGACACGTTTTATATTATATATTTGTCAACTGGCCATATGTATCTGAGATAATCTATGTAACAACTAGCCCCAGTGCCTCCTAGTAAGGGAATACCCTGCTATCAGATGGGTAGATGGGCAAGAACATTTTACAATTAAATCTATGTTTGTCTTATTTTCTAATATTATAGAAACTGAAAAATTAAGATTTCAAAGTTTCATTTTATCATACACCAATGGTCGCGCTTGCCTAGGGGCCCCACCTGTTTTAGAGGCCTCTGATTGGCAAGATTCTTGAACTGAACTGCAAGAGTGAAAGGCACCTGAAAGCCACTAGGGGGCCTCACCCAAAGAGCAGCCTAGGGGCCCATGACCACCTTGATCCGCACCTGCCAATAGTGAATTACCATTAGCAAAATATGAAACAACACTAAAAAATCTTTTAAATTTCTCTTTTCTCTCATCATACCATCATAGAGACAGTCACTCTGGGTCAGATGGCCTTGAGGTGCCATTCTGTGTGTGTGTGGACCCATCTATACCTGAGCAAAGGCCACTGTGCCCTCATAAGCACAAACTAGGTCAGTCATGACTGGCCCGTATCTCCTTGTTAAACTCGCCTCATGACAGGGTGAAAACAGACCTCAGAACCATTCAGCAAATCTAGCGGACAAAATGAGAACAAACATATTGCTGTTAGACACTCCATTCAGAGGAGAGATGTATACTTTTTCAAAGGGCAAAACATTTGCAATAAAATGTTGTTAACCCTTTAAGGAGAAATGCCATGGGCGAAGTCTGATGATTGCAAAATGTCAAAGTTACTGGTTAGAAAGCATCAGAGAGCCAACGGAAGAGATCTCGGAGACCAAACTCTTAATGCAAACTTCTGCCTGTTTGTTCACCTGAGGACATGCAGTCTATAAATCACACAAGCCTAATGGATTTATGGGTTCTTCAAACACACATACTACCTCTGGCTCTTCTGTGTGGAAGAGGAAGACCACCGCCCATTCTAATAATATTATCATTGGAAGACAGCATTGTAGCGGTTTTAGCAAAGCTCACCAAATATGATTCTCCACCAGATCTTTCAAGATCACATCCATGAAATGAGTTATTTAAAACATCGATTTCAGTCAAGGAATTAGTTTAGCTCAAAGGAAAATACGTATAATAATCGTGATCAAATATACATATTTTACGGTCTCTGATTAGTAATATAAAGCATAACAATACTTGTAGGCATTCGTCCAGCAAATGCCTCAATGATATTATATACTTTACATTATCTCATGGCCATAAGTAACGTGACTTTACCAAACAGGATTTAGAGCAAAGGTAGCGATAATCAAACACAGTAAAAGGGACCAAGTTTGTGAGCATGAATACAGAAAACCCATCACAAACGAATATATATGGTTGTTTATTAAACTCTACTCTACATGGTAAACAAAACAATGACGATCGCATAAAACAAACAAATACATGAAACACAAATGCGCTTGGAAACGCGGAGAGAGGGGAAGAGAGAGAGAGAGAGAGAGAGAGAGGGGGCATGGCAGCGATTTCTGAACACCAATAAAAATCATCTTTAACAAAGAGGCACAGACTTAACGCAGCTATTCTATAAATAGAAACGGATACTTGCAAGCTCTGTGCTGGACCCGATATCCGTATGCGCATGTAGAGATGGAATTATTCAAAAGGTTTCAGAAGGCAGTCCTGCAGAAAGTTGTGGGCCTCGTGATCGGCCTTCCTATTTGTCAGAGAAGATTCTCTGGTTAGCCTCATATGTTAAGTTTCACATGAGACAGAGAGACTTCTCCCCCCTGCTTTGAAGCTTAGGGGTCGTAAAATATCCCACAGAGAAACAAAAGGGGGTTGATGGCCCTTTCGGTGAGAGCACCAACTCAAGTCCAGACCCCTGGAGCTAGGTTTTGACTCTGGTCTTTTGAGGTTGATATCAAGAAACCAGGAGAAAGGGGGTTGGAGGGGGTTGATGGCTCTTCTTTCAATGACTCCGACCATTTGGCTTATGCTAAATTCTCTACAGCATCATGTGAACATTCTGGCATATTCTGGGGCTACAGGTGACCCAGAAAGCTTTAGTTACCCGCAATTTCAGATTTTATTGTAATGTTTTAGTTACCAATGTCATTCTGAAAATGCAATTATTTGTAGAATTCAGCTGGTCATGTGATCTCAACATGCAGGCGACCCGTTCCTCCTACTTGTTAGACTTCAGCCTTCATCTCATGTGAATACAGTATATCTTGATGTAATGCCGGTTTCTACGAAGTCATGCATTTAAACTTTACATAAGCACACCTTTTCAAAGGAAAAGATCCTTGTGTAATCACGCACACTGCCCTCTGGTGTAACAATACGTGCACACCAGTCATGTCCCAAAACATCACTGTCCAAGCACGGGCACCCTGCCAGTGGCAATGACATCAACAACCTTAGAACACAGACTGACAGTCAAAATTAGCCTCTTTCTCTGTGGTTATGTGTGACAGAGTGTTTTTAGTGTGGATGGTAAAAGGTCCTGTGCCATTTCCAGTAGGTTTCTTCCTCCCTTTGAATAAAAGTTACACATCATCTGAGGCAAAAATAAAAAGACAGTTTTTACGGAAAAGGATGCATTTTTGTAACTGTAGAATTAATGATCAAACTTGTTCCCAGCTCAGCCAATATAGAGAAACATTGTTATTATGACCTCATTAAAAAATATGATATGACACAATAGATGGAAATAATTGGACATCCGATAAGGTCATGTCTTGCGTTCTGAGTCTGGAACGGATGAAAAACTACAAAATGATGTGACACAGAGTATGTTTGGAAGTAACTGATTGTTTTTGTCAACATGGTCTCTCTTTTCATATTTAGCCTGTGGGGAAGAGCAATATATGCAAAGACACATCACGCATATTTGGAGAGCGGAAGGTTGAGGGAAAAGGAAGAATGACACACATCACATGTGCTTGTAGTGATGAACGATGACCTCAAAAAGGTGTGGGAAACAAATTCTCCATAAACATCAAAATATAATATAATAATAAAAATAACGTTTTCTTAAATTAAGTTTATGTTTCTTACTCAATTGGCAGATCATTTTTCTTGTAAGCATTAACTTACTTAATTTAGATTTAATATCATACGTATGTCATTTTGCTTTTTTAATAAAGGTCCAATGTGCAGTGTTTTGGAGGATCTGTTGACAGAAATGCAACATAATATACATAACTATGTCAGAGGTATAGACCTTACATAATGAAGCGTTATGCTTTTATGACCTTAGAATGAGCTATTTCTATCTACATACACCACAGGTCCCCTTACATGAATTCGCCATGTTGTTTCTACAGTAGCCCTAAACGGACAAACTGCTCTACAGTAAATACATTTTCTCCTTTGGCAAAGAAGCAAAAACGTGATGACATCTTAGTCCTGTCAGCCACCATAGTGCTTCAAAAGCAAGGGGTGGAGTGAGCCGTTGGTTGCATTTCATAACCTCACCACTAGTTGCCACTAAATTTCAAACACTTGACCTTCAAATAAATGGTTCAGATATTTGCACAGGTAAACAAGACAACAATAATAAGAAATTCATGATTTCAGTATTTCTTTTTTAGTGTACTGAGCTGGTCTTTATATCCGAAATGTCCTGCTCCATAATACACATACGTCAGTATAAATAACAGTACTGTGATAGTAAAAGTCATTGATTCTTTTCATTCTGATTTCTGTTGGAGTTTCTCTGTAGCACTTGGAAATGACATGATATCTACATGGATAATTTTATTGGATTATTATGGCATGTGCACATGGCAGGTGGTGAAGACAACAGTCTGGTGCTTTGCTCTGATCTGACCCAGAACTAGAACCAGACGCTGGGCTGTAATAATATGTCTCTGAAGACCTTAAAGCCTGCAGTATTCCCAGAGGTCCCCATATGGACCAATATGTAATGGAATGCCGCTTGGATGGAATGCTATTTACATTCAATTTGTTATACCATTGTGAATTTGCATAAATATGGACATGCAGATATCAAAAGTAGGTCAATTTGCTTGATTAATTTATTTTATTTATTTACTCATGGCTAGGGACAAACCTAACCCTTCGGTTAAAGTAACGCAAGTTTGGTTGTTTCAATGTAAAATTCTGGGTTGTTTAAACCTATGATTGGGTCAAATATGGACCTTTTCATTTGAACCCAATGGTTGGATTTGACTGTTTTATATTAATATTAATCACAATGGTAATGATGTGGAAAAATGTGGATGATCTCGTCATGGTTAAGTTATGTGTATTGTTTTTAATTGAAGTTTTTTTTGTGAAGGAGATTTTTATTTCATATAAAAGACTCTCGGATCTGTAGTCAGTGATTTTGCCATGATTTGTCAGCCATGATTTTACACTAAATAATTATTATCCTCAACCCAAGTTCAACATCTCACTGATGATCTCAAATTCGGAATGTTTGACAGTGCTTGGAAAAGGCAGTGAAACAAATGTTGACAGATGATAATTTTATTAGATAATTGTTTTATATTTTGATCATTTTACTGTAATATAACTCTAATATAAGTTATTTTTCTTTAGGAGTTGATATTGTAATGTGCGTGCACATGTGTTCGTGCTGTATGTTTGAGTGGGAGATGAGGAAGAGTGGGCTGGGTTATCAGAGCAAAGAGACACAAGCCAGTTTGCTGTGGGCAGAGACTCACATTTGTCTTTGTAACTTTGCCTTGTGCTGTCATCTACACAGCGCCAGTTCTGTTTGCCACTGCTACAAGCTTTTTATCTTTTTTGCTCATCTATATTTTGCCTTTTTTAGTTTCTACTCTTCTATTGCTGGTGTTTTTATCTGTCTTTCCTACATTTTTCGTATCGTCTCATTCTGACTCTGTCTCTGTTTGCTTATACTTTTATGTGCATAACCTGATGCAGTTGCAGTTTTTGGGGTTTTGAGATGGAGTCAAGGCATCATGGACCTCAACCTTTCAGACACACAAGGTAAAAATATTACTTTGTTATTCTTCTTTGTGTTTGACACTTTGGAATAGTTCCTTTTCTTCTAATTCTGCTCTGTCCATCATCTCACTGCTCATCCCATCATGTTTCTATTTTCACCTAAACAGTTTTGTACCTTTTTCTATCTCTCTGTCTCTGTCTCTATCTGTCAAATCATGTATCTTTCTTTTCTCAATACATTATTGACTTTTTCAGTCAAGAGGTGTAAAGAGTACCTGAAAACCTTGAGTAAAAGTACAGATACCTTGCAGTGAAAATTACTCCATTACAAGTGGCAAGTCACAAATTCCAAAACGACTTGAATCAAAGTCTTAGAGAGTATCTGGTTTTAACAGCACTGGAGTATTTTACTCATACTGAACGTAGGCTCGAAGAAGCACTAGTCCTCAACACTTAATAGACATGTCAGTGAAAAACAAGCATAAACTGCTGCAGAAAAAGTTTGGTAAAATGTAAGGCGTAATTGCATTAGTCAAAAAAAAATATTACAAAAAAAAAAAATTACAAATGTAGAGTAAAGAGTACATACTTATTCAAAAATGTAGTCAAGTAGAGAGTACAAGTTGCTAATATCTTTAATACTTGGTAAAACTACAAAGTATCCAAAAAGATATTACTTAACTACAGTGACTAGTTACATTTACTTTAATACTTTACACCACGGCAGACCATCATTTGGATCCATATCCTTCTTTCTTTCTGATTACACTTTGCATAGGTGGCAAATGCAAATGGCATGTATGCAGTTTATGTTTGGGAGCCCAGTTTACTTGTTAGCTTGTAGTCAATTCTTTTCAAAGAAAAGTGCTTTCTGAGCATTCTAAACTTTATCACTGAATATTGTAATGTTATATTCCCTCTGGTTACTACCAAGATAATGCACAGAAATGATTTTCCCTCCGATGCGGTTTGCATTACTTGAATACAGAGGAGTTCTATTGTGCCGATGTAACTCAGATGAGCAAAGCTTGATGTGATACAATGTGAAGGACTGTCTACAAATAAGGATCAAGCTCTTTATTCCAGTCACATTTCGTTTTTTAAATGACTGTAAAGAGAGAGTGACTTCGGATCTAACAGGAGATATCATCCCTTTGTACAATAGTTCAATTGCTGTAATGCTGTCTCACTATGTGAAGATTTGTTTCAGCTCCTCTATTGAAAAGTTACAGGCTTGGTTGTAAATATAGAGTTTTTTGGCTCAGAATTTTGTGGGAGGTTGGTTGAAGACGATCTTAGACCCTATTTGTACCATAAAACACAACTCTGTTTACCCCTGTAGCGATGGTCCTGGTTTCAATACTCATGTGAAGGACGGGTTGGTTTTGTCACTGATCATATATCTGAAAATTGAGTAAAAATGAAAAACCAACTTTCAGTGAATTTGAGGTATGCATTGTATTAGTATGTATGTTCCCTGGGAATTCGAACCAAACATTATGCTGCAAACACAATGTGCTACCAACTGAGCAACAGGACTATATAGACAATATAGGCTCTAATAAAAAACATAAAATAATGGAGTATTAATAAAAAATGATCATTAGAAAAAAGTATTTTATAATTCATGACTTGATGGAACGGAATGGAACACAAACCTAATGTAGTAACCTTGAAATCTGCCATATCAGCCATATCTCTGTAAGCAATAGAAGTGCTTTTAGTGGAAAGCTCTTCCAGATTATGCTTTTCCGTTTATGTGTGTAGTAATACATCTTTCTTCACTGCAGCCCAGCAATGCCATTCTTAGGTTGGTCGAAATGGCCCCAAGCAAAAGGTGAATCAGCACAAGGATGTGTGGCACCTGTAGGTCCAATGTTACTGCGGGAGTTCCTTTGGCAGCTAGAGCAAAGAGCACTTCAGTTTCAAGAGGCGGAGTTCCAATACTGCCTCTCCCGTGGCATTCTGGGATACCATCACCCCCAAGCACACCCGAACCTGCTAGCCCTCATACCCGCTTCTGAGCACCGTCAGCTAGAGCACCTCTGTGGACGCATCCCACCCTCACACGCTGCTGTCGTACTTTCCAGGTAAAGTGGAATATTTACATTAAAATAGTTATTGGTTTGTGTTTATTTTCTCTCACTTCGAGTTCATATTTGGAATTTGCTGTCGTGCTAATATTTTCTAAAATGGCTTTGTTGTTCTAATGGTATTGATTTTTTTTAAATATTGTACAGATTTTTTTATTAGAACAATTTATTTTTCCACAAAGGCTCCATGATCTTCTGGCTCACAATGACATTCCTCCCTGGGACCTGGTGAGCATCTTCAAGCAAGTTCTTAGGGACTTTCTGAGGAGACAGGAAGATGGAATGCAGATACGTCCACTGCCTTCAGCTTCACCTGCAATTATTTCTACTCCCTTTCCACCGACAGAGAGTAATAACAATAATCACATGACAGAAAATGCACTGCACAAGTCTTTACCAGAGGAGTCAGGAAGGCAAAGAGAGGAGATTCCAACTATATCTAGTTATGTGGATAAACACTTGTATGCCACCTGTCCCTACTCTATACACAGAGATTGGAGCCTGCCGTTTTGCCATCCTATTAGTTATGAGGCCTACAGCACTACATTGTAAGCCTCACCTATAGTAATTGTAAGGAAAAAATCACGTGGCCCCTTTCTATCTCCCTCGTTACTATTCTAATCTGTTCATGTATTGCAGTTTATATTAACATTTTAAAAAGATAAAACTTTCTCTATAATGAAATACCATAGCTTGCTTGTCTTTTCACACGTCTTGACACCTTTGGGGGTCAAACGTAAACAACATTGAAGGTAAAGCACTGTTGCAGAAATCTACCTCTATCTGTCTTCCTATGTCAGCATACTGAATGGACATACTGTATATTCTGCAACAAGTTTGATCTATATAGATGAATGACCTTTTTCTTACCTAAATAAGGCATGCTAATGCAAAGACATTATCAACAAATTCATAGGTGTAATTATGCCCATTTTTGACAGCCGTAATCTCTTCAAGCCACAATTTCTGTTTCTACAAAACATTTTAAAGGTTTCACAGATGAATTACAACATTAGATCTAAGAAAATATTAGATACTCTACATTCATTTGTTTCAAAAACAAAATAAGATTTTTGCTTTATCTTTCCGTGGTATACAGCTAATAACTGAGCAAACTGGAAGCAGCGCGCACACATGATCACATACACCCAGAGCAGTCAACCCAGTTATCCAACCTAATCTGTATTTTTTCGTAGTTATATTTCTGGATTACAGAGCAGAGATGAGCCTGAGGGGAGAGGATTGCACCACTTTGCCTTTGTGCATCAGTGGGTCCTGCTCCACGCACTTAACCATAAAATACCTAGCATGCATTATACCTCCCCAATGCTAGAACACAGGTATACTGTTGACCCATGAAGTGAGGCCTACCTTTCTTGCGTGGTGGCTGTGATCATCCAAAACAATAGCAGCAATCACAAATTTTGTCTTTAAACCTGATAGATTTGTGTTATTGTCTCTTGCATATCAAATATGGGTGTTTTGTGTAATTGTCATCAAAGTGTATGCTAAATTGCTTCTGTGAACCCTGCAAACTTTCTTATTGTTTCCCCATGTTTATCAAATAAATTTCAACTGTATTGATATGGCACATTCATATCATGGCTGCATAACCCCAAGCTTTTTTTAAGCACTGTGTTTGGTGATAGAAAATGTATGGAAGTCGACGATGAACAGGAGAATAACTGTGGTATTCATAATATTTCTTTTCAGGTGTCAGAATGATTTGATTGGGATATCATATTAAAATGTAAAAATGTAATTAAATAAAACTTGCAAATAGGTAGGCAAATTAGAACAAATACATAATAAATGTATACAATATCTGATCTTTTAGATACCTTATATGAATAACTTGTATGCTGAATATGTAGCTGCATGTTGAAAAAATAAAACTTTCTCGCCCTCCATTCACACCCATAGTATTTGTTTTCCCTACTATGGCAGTAAATAGGGGGCGAGATATGGTCGGTTACTGACATTCTTCCAAACATCTTTCTGTATGTTTAGCAGAACAAAGAAATATATAATTAATTGTAATTGATGACAGAATTTTTGGGTGAACTATCCCTTTAAGGCTTACTTATTTTGTGTCCAATGTTTTGAGCCTTTCCTGAACCTCGTTAATGTGAAAATGTCTCAGAACTGAAGGAAATTTGTAATGCTAATTCGTTTATTGATCACATTTTACAGCAATGATCTAAGGTGAAATAATGATACCTTAATCATAAAATTGGAAACACTTTTTAAAATCACTAAGACTTTTATTTTGATAGTTCGGCTTTTATATACTAAACGGAAGCCTGTAGACATCTTCCGTTGTGTCTCCCATACCAAGCTAGCCTAGAACAGTGACCTTCTCCGAGTGTTCCAGCGCAGTTACTTTCTAGAGGTGAGTTAACGTACATTTCTACTTAATGAAATACAAGAAATGTTCATTTGTAGCTTATTGAACCATCACTGGCCAGTACAAGAAGGCGACTCTCGTTTGAACCAATATTCTTGGCTTATTATGCCATAAACGACAAGGCCTTGCTCAACGCCTTCAATGAATTAACATCGACAAGTGCACTTTGCAAACTTGACATCTACGTAGCACACACAGATCAATACGCAAATATTTTCTCAGTCTAGTTGG
This sequence comes from Triplophysa rosa, assembly GCF_024868665.1. Classification (NCBI taxonomy): domain Eukaryota; kingdom Metazoa; phylum Chordata; class Actinopteri; order Cypriniformes; family Nemacheilidae; genus Triplophysa; species Triplophysa rosa. Next base: position 14,163,112 of record NC_079904.1, on the reverse strand, counting down.
GAATAGCGATTGCCCCTTAGGCAACGTTAGACTGTGGAAAGAAACTGCGGTTCTTTTCGATATTGAAGTGACCGCACGCGTTAACGATCTGTCATTTAACGTTAAACCGCTTGACATTAGCGTTCCCTTTTCCGACAGCCAGGGAAACACCGTGTTTGTTATGATGTTACATTATCTTAAAAATGCATGATTTCTAAACACCTTATCGTTAAGATACTTGGATTTGAATGGTTCACGAATGTTTGATTTGTGTCCTTGAAGGTACTTATCTTTTCTTTTTGCTTTTGGGATATTTTTTTAACATGGTTGTTGTTTACACATTTAAAGCAAGCTCATCATTAGCCCAGATGCATAATGTATTAATAAACTGTGTAGTAAAAATCACGTGCATCCTTATGTTCTGGTCACTAGATGGCAGGTGGTGCATTTGCTGGCTGGTGGACAAAGGTGGCCCCTTACTACACCAGGGCATACCAGGAGATGTGGGTTGGTGTAGGAATCATGACCTTTATGTACTACAAACTTTCATATGGAGGTGAGAAGTCAAGTTTGTTAAAGAGCTATTTAGTAGTCTATGTTAAAACAGCATAAACCACATTCAGAGCTTTTTGTTGCATGGACATGGCTGCTAATTTTACAAATTAAAAGCACAGACATGCTTGTAGTCGTAAAGTATTAACACGTGTTGATGTTTTGCAGGAAAGAAGAAAGCAGTGCAGTCAAGTAAGTCAACTTTTTTGTAATTCACTGTAGGTTTTTCAATATGGTTATTTTGTCTCAAACCTTTGCTTGTTGAAACATTTTGGTAAATGTAGTGAAATGACTATAGATATTATGATAACAAATCCTAATGTTATCTATAAACGAATTTAAAGCACAAAGATGACAATGACCACTAAAATGTATGAGGAACTGTTACAAATATTAATTTCTCTGGGACGTGTCAATAAACTTTTGAAATATAACCTTACCTTTATTCCTAACAGAGCCTGCCCATTGATTGGACCACTGGGCAAGAGTGTCATTCCCCATGCCTCCTCTGTAAATCTTCCCCAGAAGAACTTCATCTGGATATCTGTATTTTGTTTTATGGAAAGAATAAAATGCTTGATTTGGATCACCCTATTGATAATTCACTCACTTGTAGTCTTTCATTCTGTCATGCAGGAAATACAATTGATACGGGTATACACCTGTGATACCTAATATCATAAAACATGGAACAGTTTAACTTATGAAAATAAAATGTTAAAACAAGACTCTTTGAAAGTTAGTTTGTTTAATGGTGACAAAGTTATTGAATTTCCACTAAAATCCTTGTGATAATACTTTATTATAAGTTTATGTTCTGTAACGAGTGAAATATTCATGAGTCTTGTTTTGAAAGTATTTCATATTCAGTGCTTAGAATGATAAGCGACCCAGTATTAATAAATATTTCGCATTTTAATTCTGTGTTTTACATTTTAAACTCTTTCCATTTTTTATTCCCAGATTATTTTATTCTGTAGAAATATGGCGTTTATATGATCGATAAGTACTGAGTGTTTAAAGAAAGTCATTTTCTTTTTTTTTCGTGAAATATCCCTTTAAAGTTTTGTTGTATCTGAGCTAAAAATGAAGAGCTGAAACAATCAATCTCAAACATATAAAACACTCATGCATCTCAGGGTATATTTATAATATGAAATTAACAAAAAATTTAGATCTAGAAGAAAGCTCATGCATGTATGACATTTATGATTTTTCTACATGAAATAGTCCTTACATGATGTAAAGAACATTATGTGAAAATATAATCTAGATAACTTTATTATATTCACTGAGAGATTGAAATTATAGTGACATTAATGGTTAAAATCAAACTTTGATGCTTGTTATCTTAAAATTATTTTGAGACTAGCCTGGTTTTCCCAGACTGTCATATTGCTTCGCTTTTTCCTTGAACGCTTGCAAGTCTAACTTGCTTTCACGCCTGTTGTTGACTAATTATTTTTCTCAATGACAAATTCTCGAGGCGTATACCCATTTTAAATCCCGGTAAACACACAAACACCCAGAAGTCACTACGCTGTACATTCCTGTCATTCCACATCGGCGCGTGCCATCATTTAACCAACACAACAAGAGAGAGCTGCATGTTATTCGCCTCCTCGGCTTGCTCTCTCAAACAACACTTCTACCATACCTGTGTCGTTTTTTTAGAGATATAATACTATATCGGACCGCACTTAGATGAAGAGCGTGTTTTGATTTTGTTTCTTTGCTTAGAGAAGAAAAGTGTTTTACCTGGCTTCAGTTAGCAGGCTAACTAGTTTAGCTGTCTCGCGAGTTATTCGATACTGGGCTTCTTTTAGTATTCAAGGAAACTAGTATCACCACATGGAGGTTTTTTAAGAATTATGGCACATATTTACACGTGACACGTGAGTATAAATGTGTAATTTGTTAACGACTGTTGTGTATTACTTAACTTTACGTTAACAATTCCTGGCTACCGATGTTTCTGTTCGTGCTAGCTGGCTAACAGATGTGAGTGAGAACCATTTGATTGAAACAGACAGTGTTGACAAAGGCAAAACCTTTGAAATAAACGCCCTTAAATGTAAAAAAACATCGAATGAGCTGTTTTAAAACATGTGTTGTTGCTTTGATGTATAACACAGTCGATATAAATAACCCATTCGCTGTCAGGAGAAAGTGAGTTAAGGACTCCTTGTGGGTGTAAAGATACAGAACGTGTAACATCTGCTATTTCTACCCACACAGCTGATTTTCCAGTTTGGTGAGCGTCTTTTAAAGCGTCTGTTTCGCTTTTCCTTCTCCGCTTACAGTGGGTTATTTAATAACCAGGGGCTTATCACGTTAAAACTTTATTTATTTTATACTATATTTTTATCGCAGTTTTTTTTATCTCGACATTGGGTTATGGCCTGTTTGGCCTGTGTGCAGCTTGGTGTATAGTCATGTGTTATGTACATACTGCAAGTTATTGTTTTCTTGATGTACAGAGGACTGTGATCTCGGGTTGGATCTTGTGAAAGGCAAAGTGAAGCTTTCTGAAGAGCAGATGTTCCTCTGACACAAGTAAAGATGATGCCTGTGAGTATTCTTTCTTCTATTTTGTAAGATATATGAATCAGCAGTGTCACAAGTACTTCATGTAAGTTTGTTTACATATTTGTAAACTGTCAGTATCATTTGCGAATTACAGACTGAGGTGTCAAGGTGGTGGGACTTCTTATAAGAGTGTTATGTTGGAGTAAACATAAAATACAAAAACTGATGCACATTAACTGTGGTCAACCTGCTTGGACCTAACATGGATTATATCACTTTTGCATTTACAAGAAATGTATTAATTGCTAAATGTACTGCAAATGTTTGCCTATTGAATTGTCCTTGAGACCATATTTAGGTAGGCTGCTAATGGGCTGTGAATGGGAATATCCCCCTTGTAGAAAGGCTATGTGTGGCTCATGCTGTTCTGTTTTAAATCCATCTGTCAGATCAGTACTTTTCAGTAAAAGGCCTCTACCGGAGGTAGCCAACAAGTTCATTACATTAACAGATCAGTTTGAATCATGTTTTTTTTAACCTCAACATGCAGAAAGCTCAGCATGCACTAATGATGGCTTTTAGTTTTATGATGCTGTAGTTCTGTGGCTCATTAGGAAACAGTTTTTCTTTTTAGCTTAATGATAATAATGAGTGCCATGCCCCTTAATTATCAGTTTCTATTGGGAAAAAGTGATTTTTGTGCTTTGCAACATTCAAGAGTATGTTAATTATTTTACTAAATTATTGTTCAAGAGACCTCGAGATATGGGGAGTTTTTTATCAGATTATTTTGAAACAACAGAGGCAACATTACATGCAACATTTCTGATTCTAATACTTTACAAAGACTTTTAGTATGTCACTCTGTTGCCACTACCAGATGACTTGCTTGGGGATCACACATTAACTCTAAATGAAGCGTTGTATCATTAAACATTAACCTTGTTAAGCACATTTAACATACAATGCTTTTACATTATTAACGAATTGGATTTTTTTGCCTGAAGTGCCTTTTTTTACTGCCTTAACTGCAGACACTATGGCGATTGTTAGGTTATCACAACCCAACTAACCACTACCTCTCATGCTTATCTTATCTAAACTAATCCTAATGGTATTTAGTTGCCAGTCAGTCACATCTAATTGGGGTAAACAGTGAAGATAATTGTATCTCCCTGTCAAGTTTTGAAGAACATTAGCAGCCCCCAACTGTTTGTTTTCTAGGTTATACTTTCAAACCAACATGTATGTACATAATAACTTAAGAATTGTGTCAAATGCTGTGCACATATCTGCATATCTTGTCTGGTTATTACTAGCTCAAACAGAACATCTTAGCAGAAAACACAATCCATCTAATAGCAACCTTCATTGCTATTCATTATTTCAGCTTTTTGATTACATCTGGAATTGATCCTGTGTTTGCTATAGCTTGAAAGCAAATGTTTTAGTTATTGGACCGTTTTTATTAAAAAAAATGTATTTCACACTGTCATTTTAGGTTTGCATTATTACTTCTATAAAAGTGATACTGGCCCATGATTGACCAGGATGGAACAGATTTGTATTAAAGCGGCCCTAACACAGGCGTGTTAGGTTTCTGCCAATCTCATATTAATATTGAGTACCTATAGAGTAGTATTGCATACTTCGTAACTTTGAAGAGTATTTAGTTTGATTACATTTATAAAAGATAGATACAGCTGAACGATTTTTTCTGAAAGCATATGGCGCGTTTGGGGAGGAGGGGTAGGCTGAACTAAAGCACGTGCGCACCCATTGCCAACAAAACACCGACATCAGTTTCACTCAGCCCATGTGGTTCATGTCCGGCATCTTTTAGCGCTGGGACGGCTCCATATATCAGATTCAAACGATCTCCAAATCCAGCGGTATATCCACCATTTATATAACATTCATCACCCAAATGCAGTGAACAAACAAACACCTGAACTTCGCAGTATGCTCTCTCTCTCCTGCACACAAGTGAAAGTGACGTCTGCGCATGCTCCTTCTCCTGCTCTCCTTGCTGCCGCGTGGGCATGCCGCGTGCTTTTCCGGGAGAATTGTCCAATAAGGGACTAAGAAAAATAGTTACGAAACAGTTTTATATGTTCGAAATAAACTTTCAGAAACCTGTACGATCGCTGGGGGAGTGTATCAAGCACAGAAATACTACGTAATTCGCCCAACTTGTTTTTTGACAAGTTGACCATGTTAAGCATGAGAAGACAGCACGTTTAACATTGTAAAGAATTCAGAATGCATGACGCACCGTTGCAGCACCCCTTTAAAAACATTGCTTTTCCTCTGGGGGGTGGGCTTTTCCTCTGTTGGCGGTGTACATTAACTATTTCCCCTCCACTAGCATTGATTTTCTACTGCTTTAAAGTGTACCCCAAATTCTGTGGTGTTGAAAGCAAGATTAGATCTAGGCAGCTCCCGAGCAAAGGACCTAAAGTTTGGGTTGATGCATGCCGAAGCCCCAAACCTTCTCTGTATGCTGAGGTTGGCATTCTGAAAGTGTAGATACAGCTCCTGTGCTGCAATTGGCTGACAGCCATGGCAACAACCAAAAGAGAGTAAAACAGAAAACACACAGCTGGGTGTGGCTGAGTTCAGTCTGAAGGTTACAGCTGTGTGTTACAGTCTCACGCTGTGACACCAGAACCTCTGACCACGCCTCTGGACCAGCATACGCACTATGAACCCTCCTTATTCTGACAAAACTTAAAGGGATAATCAACATTAACGGACCGTAGGAAAATGTAGACTGTATACTTACTGTACCTACAGCTGTTTTTCCATGGTCAGCCTTTTGAAAACTGTGTTTCAGGTTGTGATGAAGAGCCTACATGCCAAAACACAAGAGACATCGTCCGTGACCCAGATTACTCTATCATGCTGGGAATGCAGTTGCACGATGGGAAATACCTACATATATACTTACTAGTTGTTATTTGTATCGAGAGAACTAGTGTAATGTGTAAGCAAACCATCTGTGTACTTAGATCATAAGACGTGGTGGTGGAATGTAATGCACTTTATTTTCCGATTGTTTACAAAAGAACGCAGTGCTCCACTGAGGTTGCTAGAAACATGTTAACTGATGCATTTCACAATCTCCACCAGAGCTGGTTGGCCTTGTAGATAAGTGATGAGTTAACTTCCTCTGTTTCCTGTTCCAGGTAGAAACTCCTGTGGGTAAATTTAGCAGCTCTGATAAATCATCCCAGTTTCACATATAATAAGCAGATCTGCTTAGCAAACACACACGCAGCAGAGTTGGATAACTAAGGGAGTGTTCACATGTTTGGTTCGATTAAAACAAACTCTGGTGCGATTCCTCTGTTAGTGCCGTTTATTTGTGTAAGTGTTAACGCTGCCACCTGAACCCTGGTGCGCACCAAACAAGCGGACCGAGACTGCTGAAAAGATGGGTCTTGGTCTGCTTTCAAACGAACTCTGGAAAAACAGGAAGTGATAACAATATACGACCCGAAAATCAAGTGATTTGGTAATATAAAATATAAAAGGAGTGTTTATTAGGTCTGTGCATTTCGTGTAACGGAGGAATTACAGCACAAGCACACAATACATCATCGCATTATCCCTGCATAACTGTTGATTCACTATAAGTTTGTGTTGTTTACATAATGCATGTCATTTAAGCTCTTTCACAATGAATTTGCAGTATTCTTCTATTATTGTGATCTGCCTTTCTACTTTCTGTTTGCATTTGCATGTATGCACACATTAGCCCTGAATTTATGTGTTGGGTGTTTTTATGAGGCATGTTGTTTAAAAGGGGGTCTTGCCTTCCATCACTCAAAGTGGTCTTGGGTACAGCTGTGCATGTCCTTTTATAACAAACTCTGTGCTGAAAAATATAAAAATAGACTCTTGTCTAATGAGAATGCATTGTGCTGTTTGGACATGTTCGGGCCCATAAAGAATCTTCTTGATTCCCATTTCTGTGAAAAGCATAATAAAATTAGGCCAAATATTAAATGAACTTTGAGCTGCACGGGACAGACACATTTTTAGATTCTGTGTAAATCTTTTTTGGAGTTCTGTGCAGGACTAGTCATTTTGCATGCAGTCACAAAGATTTGCACCGAGCTCTAAAAAGTTAGAGAATCTGTGATCTTAACGGAAAGTTGTCAAATAGATAACCAAATCTATTTTGGTAGTTGGTTATATGCTTTGTAGCTTCCTAGTACTATAATTCATTCTGATGCTATTTTGTGAGGAGTGTCTTTTTGAATCCGATCTTGTCCTCAACCATTTGAGGTTATGGAGGGTCTTTGTATTGTTTTGGACGATTCTGTCAGAACATGAGCACACATTCAGGCCACAAAAGCGTGTTTACATTTTTGGACTTTTCTTTGGGCAAAGCGCATTGGTGGGTCCAGGCTCAGAGAAACCATCCTCAGCCAATCAGCTTTTTTTAATGGGACATGTCAGGATTTTGAATTGACCCTGCTGCCTGCAGCTCTGTTATGCCGTCAGAGTCAGTCAGCAAGAGAGCGTGCCCTTCTCATCTTGTCTCATCCTCTCAGCGCGTGTGACTCAGGCAGCCAATAAAGACCAGTGTAGTGAGCTGCTAACATGCTGTCGTTGGGGCACTTTAGGGCAGAAGTAACCTCAACACACTCCCTAACTCATGCCTTTAGTTTTTCCTTTTTATAAAAAGGCAACTTTTGAGCTTTAACACAACTGGGGCAGACTGCACATTTACAGACTGATAACAGCTAGGAATCGTTTTATTGTTTAATAGTTAACACATTACTGTCATGGAGTATTGAACTTTTATGATCCTGTCCTTGAAAACAAGATGGTACAAGCAGTCTGCATTATTCAACAGCTTTTGTTTCTGTTTTGTGTTGTCTCTTTAATAATTTTTTTTAGTGTGTCTATCTTCGTCCTTTTTCCCACTATTGAGCTCATTACAAATTTATTTACTTTGCTTAATGCTTCCTGCTTAACTGTCATGCTTTGAATAGAAGAACTCCTCAAATATGAATGGTGGCTGTCACAAGAGCTTTGAATCTAGGAAGAAAGCTGGGTACTGTGTCAGAGACATCCTCTCAAACATGTATTGAAGAAAAATCACTGCCTCTTCTGTGCTTTAAAAGCTCTTTTTGGATTGGGAATGCTTGTGATTTATCAAGCACATTCTCCAAGGATGAAGGCCTTCACAAAGCACCCATGAAACCCATTTCCTCTTTCATAAAATAACACTTTTTCTATCTTAAGATATGCACCAGAAAATAGAAATACTCAACTCGCATTATATAAATGGTATTGGATTTACAGATACTGGAATTAAACCAACTTGTATATTTTTGTTAGCATATAAAAATGTGCCTCCTACAGCTATATACACTGCTTAAAATAATTAAGGTACCGCTTAATCATCACAGCATAACACCTAGTCAGTTAACCTTCAGGAATATCAATAAACCCGGTAAAGAAGCATAAGTGATAGTGAATCATTTTCAATGTTTTGGTGCAAATAAAAGTGACAACAGGTATGCTGGAGAGGCAACAGCAAGGGTGGTCTGGGGATGACCATTCTTAGAGGGTCTCGCAGACCTCCACGTGCTATGAAGTATTGGGATCCTCATATCTATTGTCAGATCTTATGCTGGTGCAGTGCAAAGCCCTCCTGGTTCATGATAATGCCCGGCCTCATGTGACCAGAGTCTGTTTCTGGATGATGAAGTAGGGATGGGCGATATGGCCCTAAAACTCTATCACGATAATTCCTGGTATTTCTTGCGATAACGATAAAAATGACGATATATCCATAACGCCATCCATCGCTGTTTTTTTGCGTCAAGTGATAGTAGCTGCACGTAGTCTAGACCCTCAGAAAAACAAATATGATCAAAAAGTAAAACTTACCCCAAATCAAACAGCTCCTAAAATATACCTACAGTATTTTTGTAAATATAAAATATAATAGTGAGATTCGACTTCAAAAGGTTGTAGTAAAGATAAGTTAAATGAACTAAAGCTCAATAAACACATCATGTCATACCTAAAACTGTATATATTCTATTGTTGGGTGGAAACGATCGATCGCATCACGCTGTCAATCACTCTCTCTTGAACTGTGTGAACCTTCTCTTCTCACAACAACATACACTGAATCTGTCTATGACTCGCGCTACAGAAAGAGAACAGAAAAATGCGGATAAAAGAAATCTAATTAAAAAAAATCCATGCTTTTATACGCTCATAAACGTATTTAAAATAACGTAATACAAACTCGCATAAGTACTGTATGTAAACAGGCAGCAGTGCTGTGCACGCTGTGTCGCTATGAGAGCACATGTGGGCGCGAGCTGCGCACGGGACGCTCCGTTCATCCTGTATATAACAGGCAAGAAATCATACTAAACTATTTGCGCACGCGCGCATAACATCTAACGAATGTTTAAATAAATACTTTTAGCCAAACTAAATGTTGTGGTGTAACGCATTATGACTATCAACGAATACTTAACAAACTATTTAAATAAAACGAAAGTGAAACTAAACATTAACTCGGATGCATCTACAGTGCCAACCTAAACGAGATTTAGAGCTTTTAGTGCAAACTCTTTCTCAGCTTCACGTCCGCCCTCCGCTATACCCGTTTTCGCTTCACATATGAGCTGTGAATGGGTCTCACAAAGAAATAAGTCATCAACTAGAATTTATCGTTTATATCGCGGGAAGACTAATTCCTATCGTGTGGGGAATTTCTACCGGTATATCGCAAACGATATAATATCGCCCATCCCTATGATGAAGGCTTTGATGCCATTGACTGGCCCTCACGTTCCCCAGACCTTAATCCAGTTGAGAACCTCTGGGATCTTATGTATCCGAAGCGTCAAGTAGCACCATAGACTGTCCAGAAGCTCACTTATGCTCTGATCCAAGTCTGGGAGGAGATCCCCCAGGACACCATGTGCCATCTCATCAGGAGTATGCCCAGTCATTAGCTGTGTCTGAATTCGCCCCCTATCTCCTACAGTATATAGTGCACTATATCAGGTGTTTGTCATTTTTAAGTGTTGTCCGAATTCTGAGTAAACAACTCATTGCCTACATTTGTTCGCTACTTTTTACCCACAGTGCATTGTGATTTTGAGTGTACATCCGATGTGTACATCGCTCACTCATATTTCCCATGATACAACGCGAATCAACCGTCTTATTAGAATCAGCTGGAGGAGAGTGACTGTTAATACCACGAATACACTTGTTATTTTGTTATATACAAGTTATTTTCTACTTTTTGAGAATAAACAGATTAAATGAATGTTATATATAGCAATGTTTCATTTGAAATATATCAAGTAATTTTATTAAACGCAATAAATGAAATAGTAAATAAACGTGGCAAACATTTGTTTTGTTCTCTTTATTAAAAGCTAATACATTAAAACGTGACAAATAATGTAAAAATGAACTTTACCATTTTACCAAACAATCCATAAAGCCACACAGGTGTAATACAAGCGTTATGACGAATGTTCGCGACATTATTGTTAGACGCAGGATATATTACGTCAGTGTCCGAACTTGTTCACTCATTTTCATTCACTTATTCCCCATATAGTAGACTATTTAGCATTCGCTATATAGGGAATAGTGCACGAGTAAACAAGTGAGCGAATTCAGACGCAGCTGTTGTTGGGAGTTCATACGGGCACGTGGGGCCATGCACATTACTGACTTACATTATGAGTTACCGTGATGAAATTCAAACAAGTTGAATCAGCCAGTATTTTCTTTATTTTTTTACAGTGATTTTACTGTAATTCCTGCCCTGAATGTGTTGATGATTTTGGCTTTTATTGACCATTGTCACATTATTTTGTTCTCACAACATTATGCAACGTATATAAGTGAAGAGTTTTAACCTTGATATTTCGTTCATTGAGATCTAATACAGTGTGATTTAGGTGCCCTTAATTTTTTTGAGCAATGTAGTTCAGTGTCCAGAAGGAATATTTGAACACACCTAATTGCAAATAAATCATTGTTTCCTATCAGCCATGATGCTGTATTTTGCATTGTCTTTTTGAGGATTCGTTTAGTCAAGAATTTAGTTTGCATATTAGTGAAGGTCATTATCTCGCAGAATCCTGTACAATCTAGTTGTGCTTAAAAAACATGGATTCTGTTTGTTATACATGATGGTAAATTTAACCGAGGTGAAAGTATAGTAGATGTTGCAGCAGGTCCACAGTTCAAGTCACTTTGTCACTTTAGCAATTTAATTTCAGCAAAGGTCATATTTGATTTAAGCCATGAATTATTTTTCTCATGTAGTCTGATAACATTGCATCATTGATGTCATGACATTCTGACATGAGGGTAATATCATAAGCTCTGTCACTGCAAACTTAAGGCCAGGCATTTTTACTTCACCACACGTCTCCCTGCAGTCATAAATCTGCAGTTTAAAAAAAAGTGATAGTTCACCCAAAAATGAAAATTCTGTCATCATTTACTCACCCTCTTGTCATTTCAAACCTGTATGACTTTCTTCCGAAGAACACAAAAGAAGATTTTTTGTAGAATGTTGTTATCAGGGATGAATTGCGTATTCGTATCACGTGAACGTGTGACCTATTAGGTAATCCAAGTTGAAGGAAACACTGATAACAGCGATATTGTACAATCCCATATACACTGGGTGGCATCTCTATAATACTTTTTGCTTTCTGTATAGTGTGTTCTGTGGTGTTCTGTATACAGATCTATTTTTTACCGTTGCACGTTTGAGGTCAAATTGCACATGCAGCTGACCGGAAGTGTGAATAAATCATAAGAGCGGTGGTTTAAAGTGGATTTAAGGGTCATATAGCCTAAATATACAGTGCTTATTGGAATATGGTTTCCAGCATAAAGTCCACATTTTATTTCATGGACTTTGTCTTTATGAGTTATTGTCCTAATACAAGATTTTACAGAGCTTTTTGAAGACCTTTATCAATGTTATTCCTACTTGTGTCTCAAAGTTTTTCAAATGGATTTTATAATTTCTCAGTTTTTCTCCCAAAGGATGGGAATTGCGGGCACTAAAATCTACTCGATCATTAATTATTAAAATTTGTCTCCATTTGAGTTTTTTTTCTTAATGTTTCAGGTCTTCAATTTTTTTGTGGCAATTTAACATGGCAGCATCAATAATAGATAGTCCTCTACTCTTAAATATGAAAGAAGATTTGGCCAAGTGTTGGTGTCAGTGCAGCACAGACCAGTTGTTTGGTTTTATGAAATTTCTGTGTTTTCGCATTTAGGATTAATTTAGTTTTCTTGCTAAATGTAATGTTTAGCTAATAATTAATTTTAACACTGTCTCTCAAATCTGGCAAAACTAAATATCATAGATGCTCCATTATGTCTCTCCACTATGACAGTGAACTACCCGCTTGAACGTGTAATTTAATCTTTGGTGTGATTGTTGGCATTCTCAGTCATCTTGTTTGATTTCTTTGCTGAAGCAGTAATTGATTTCTAACGTCTCGCAGACACAACTCTCACAGGTTAAAAATCCACACGCACCCTCACAGCCTTTGCGGCTCCTCTGCTCTGGGATGTTGTCATCGCTTTACTCAAGGGAGTCTCGTTCTAGAGGGGACCTGGTGACGCACCCTTCACAATTCTGATGAGAGAAGCACCCTCCCTCGGTCCTTCTCTGAATTTCCTATTTTCCCACTCGAACACACTCTTGCTCTCAGCAGTCACACAGCCAGCGTGACTACTGAAGGTTTTTCGCTGCAGGGATCCTTTTGCACGTCGCTGTTGTGCTGTGACCACCGAGCGCGTTTGCTGTAGCTTCACTCTGCGAGATGAAGAAGTTTGTGACAATTGTTCTGCGTGGCCTGGTCAGCCTGTCTATAAAACCTAGAGATAAAACCTGGAACAAGGAGCATGCCCGACAGCTGAGAAGAGAGGTCAGGAGGAGACGGACTGCATCTAAGTGGGGAAAGGTGATGCAAATAGATGTTCTGCTTTGGTATGGGAGGGGTGGCTGGTGTACATCTTTACCTGTGCTTCAAGGTGACAATAACAACTAAGACAACTTAATTATTTTGTTATTTATACAAAGTTATTTAGAAGTGAACACACCTCTTTGTCAGTTTCTGCCAATATATGACATCATATTTCATGTTTTAATTCTTTAAAATGGCAAAATCTTGGTTACTTGCTACTGACCGCACTATATTGTAGACCCATATTTACAATTATAAAAGTGTAGTTTACTTGTAGTGCCAAGAAGTAACCCTTTGTTTGCGTGGTTTCATCCAATCATTGCCAAGAAAGCCATGAGTCTCTGTTTTCAGACACTGTCTAGCTGGCTTTTCATATTGCCCTTAATATAATTGCTTTAGTATTATGGTAATAAATTTGATCAGGTTGGCTATATTAGGATGATTTTAAGGAGCGGGAGGCACCGGGCCAGGAAAGATTTGGGGATTTGAATGTTTCATCTTTGCTGGCAGAAGCAGTAGTCATCATTGTTCAGATTAATCTAATAAGAGTTGACTGTCTTGGACATCTGAATTATGTATGCCCTCTAACTCTGCTGAAAAAAGAATACAGGGCACGTTTTCTGAGGTAACATTTATTAACTTTTCAAGAGAGCTTAACAAGACAATGAGATGACGAGAACCCAGTTGTGTCGTATTTTGTAAATTTCATTGTTCTAATGAACAAAGAGAAAGATATTTGAAAGAATGCTTGTAACAAACAGCTCTTAGCCAATATTGACTACCTTAGTTGGAAAAACTTTCCTACATTCTTCAATCTTCTTTTGTGTTCAACAGAACAAAGAAATTTATTAAGCAATTTTTCCTACTATGGTATTAAATGGTGCCCCAGAACAGTTTGGTTATAAGCATTCTTCCAAATATATTTCTCTGTGTTCATCAGAACAAAGACATTTATACACATTTGGAACAACTCAAGTGTCAGTCAATGAAGACAAGACATCATTTTCATTTTGGGGTGTTTACCTAAAAATGGTCTCCATTCTAAGTCAATGGTGTCCATTTTTGGGTGAACTATTACTTTAATCTGTTTAGAGCCTGCATCCCTTTCAGGGCATCACTTCTCCTTGGTTTTGTACTGTTTTATGATTTTTACTCTTTTGGTGCCACCCAATAAGGATTATTAGACTGGATGCTGCTCGGTCACACATTGATGCTTTTGGGAGCTAAAAATAACAGACCCCGAATAACAATAAAACCCAGGACTGTCATGATGTAGGAATCCTATTGTTTACCAAAATCCCTTGGTTTTCTTGCATGGAAATGTTATATTAATCATTGAAAATTGATCGAGTGCCGTACTTGTAACTTCAGCAGAAGTCATTGATGGTGGTTGGTTAAGATAAAACCTGTTCTCCTTGATGTAGTGTGAGAGTGGATTGTGAATGCAGAATTGTGGGCTTGACAGTTTGTCTAGACCTTGTGTTCTCTGTGAAGCTTGGGGGATTTTAAATGGGATGTATAAAAGAATGCTTTTTATGTATTAACTACTTATGATGGTATGTAATAATACGTTATATAATGTTTTTCTTATTTGCTCCTGTAAAGCTGCTTTGGAACAATGCACATTGTGAAAAGCGCTATATAAATAAAATTGAAAATTGAATATAATGGTGGTAATAACTTGCTCAATATTGATACTGTGGGTGATTCAAATTACCAAGAAAAATTCTAGATATTATCATAATTGTTCGCAATTCACTTTCTATCAAATAAGTCAAGATTCAGAATGCTCCATCACATCCCTTGCTAATGGGCTCTTTAACACATCCATTCTTTGCCATATCTAACTGAGAGCAACTGTAAATAAAACCTACACTCTTAAAAATAAAGGTGCTTTAAAGAAGATGCCTTAGAAGAACCATTTTTGGTTACACAAAGAACCATTCAGTCAAAGGTTCTTTAAAGAACCATCTCTGGTCGACGCTACAGAGCACTGAGCACCAGAACGACCAGACACAGGAACAGTTTCTTCCCTCAGGCAATCCATATTATGAACACTTGACATTAAACGCGGAACACACAACTCTATTTTACATTATTTATTCACCAAATTTGCACATATCAGACCTGTACATACATAATTGTCTATATTGTATATTGTGTTTTTGCTGTTTTTACATTGCCTATTTCTATATTATTGTATATTATTATTATTATTATTATTATATATATATTTTTTGTCATCTGTGTTCTGTCCTGTTGCTGTCTTTCTGTTGCACTGTGGCGCTTCTGTCACTATAACAAATTCCTCATATGTGGAAACATGGCCAATAAAGCTCATTCTATTCTATTCTATTCTATTCTATTCTATTCTATTCTATTCTTTCTTACCTTTTTATAATCTGAAGAACCTTTTTTCGTCACAAAGAACCTTTGTGAAACAGAAAGGTTCTTCAGATGTCAAAGGTTCTTTATGGAACCATTGAGACAAAAAAAGAGTGTACTGTATATTCATCTGCAGATAAATGAATATATCTTTTTTATATTTTTGTCCTTTTTGCTTAATTTTTTTTATTCATTCAGACTGATGTTGTGCAGGTTTGTGAGTATTTGGCTGGGCTAAGAATTAGTTCCTATTCAATTTAGACTTTAAGATTTTTTCTTGCCGTTGAATGTCAGTGTCAGTGTCATTGTGTTATAGTCACATTAGTGATTGTATTGTGCTTAAAGTCTATTCGGGATTTCCTCAGCTTTTATTAGAAGGGCGGCTTTTCACTTGTGTAGTTCTATCTTCAGTTTTAGTTTGCACCTCTCTTTATACGTCACGCATACGTTCTTTGTGTATGGCCTACTTATTTCTGTTCTAGTGTTGCTCCACACAAAATCCATTGTGGCATGAATGCACAGAGTCCTTTTTTAAACAAAACCTTGTGTTTGGCCTAAATATTTCAGCTCTAGTATTGCGCCACACAAAGTCCATTGAAACCGTCTCGTTCCAATTGTTACCTTCAACTCTATGGACGGTGATGTCAGTGTGTGGAGTTTCAGGATTTGACAGGTTTTCTTCAGCGCTTCAGCAGTTCTTCTCCACCCACACACCTGTGTTTTGAGTTTCACTCTGTGGTAAGGCACTGTAGCACCCTTCTGCCTGAATACTTTAGCAATCAGGAATGTATTTGGTTTGGGTTGAGATGGAATTGTACCTCCCAGAAGCACTTAGACGAAGTTTAAGTATTCATTAGGGTGCTAATGCTGGAAGAGGAGGGTTTTCAACCAAACCCACCTGTCAATCATGAAAACTAAACCAGTGCCGCCCACCTGTGGCCTACTTTACGGTGCCTCACGCTTACTTCTGATGTTTGTCTGCAGGTGTGTGTGGTATGTTTCTTCTCCACAGAATACTGTAGGGTTTGTTTTTACACTGTAATTGAGATTTTATTTGTAGTTTTTTGTTTTTTATATGCTCTAAAGTGAGTTTAAAGATCTCATATAGTTTTATAAGAGGATATTTATTGAGTGCACCTGTTACTCTTTACCAAATAAAGTTCAGACTTCTGCTTTGGAGTTTTCCAATGGCAATATGTTCACATATTCTTATGGATAGGCCTATAAGTTGTTTTCCAAACAGATGTCATTTTGTGTATCTTGTAGGGATGTTGATGATTAATCGACGATTGATTAATTGTCGATAACAGTTTACTCTAAATAACTTAATGATGATCGAGTTCAAAGTCATGCACGTGTGCATGCGGCTTATGCGCATAACACATACAGCAGACTCATGGAAAAACGCAATGGCTATCCACTTATTACATTACTTGGCTACCGACACACCTTAGTTTTGCATTTTTCTTTTAAAGAAATAAAAAGTTCATTTGAACAATGGACGCAAGAATTTGCGAGGCGTGAGGCGCGATGTTTGACAGGTCAAGGCGGAGGAGAGCTTTTATTAATAAAAGTTTTATTTCTTCGTTTGATGCAAGTAGTGTTGTCCTTGTTTTATTGTTGCATTTTCATTTCAAATAATAATAAACCACAAACTGTGTTGAAGTAAGGGGAAAATCCGAAGATCTTTGAATTTATTTACGTTACAAAACAGGTACAATGTTATCAGTCTTATTCGTTTTGTTAATAAACATTCAGTTTCATATAAGCAAGTTTGTCAGTGTACTATTTTTTTGTTGTTTAATTAAAAGTAAATAATGAATGAATAACTATTGGTATCCAAAGAAACTGTGGTTTTTCCTTTGGATACCATCCGCCTTTGTTAGTAAAAGTTTACCATAAGTGCGTTTGTAATGATACTAGGCTATTTTATGATTGTTGAGTTTTTCGTTAAGAATAATAATGAAGAAACATTTTAAGCATTCGTTTTAGTCAAAGAAAAAAGGTCTAAAGCTGCAGATCAAAATAAGCGCTATAGATGCAAAATGCAAATATATTTTATTTTATAATGTGCGGTATCGGTAACGTATGTTGTCACAAGTTTATTAAATCCTCACCGGCATTCATAAAGTGTACAGTACCATCAGGGTTTTTAGGTTTGCATTGATCGCATGTGGACAGCTTATCAGTTATTTTATTCTAAATGGTTTAGCACATATAATGTGATACAAATAATGATGTTATTTATAACATCAACATCTTAGGGATGCACGATCAATTATCGGCCATATCGGTATCGGCCGTTAAATGGTCATTAAATGGTGTGTTATAAGTTGCCCATGCATGTATTAGAAACGTAAAATTGCACAAATGAAAGTGTGGGAACAAAAGATGCATTCTATCTAAAAGCGAATGCTCACCCAGACCTGCCTGAAACACCTCATGTAACCACACCCCCACAAATCTACGTCAGTTCATGGTATGATTTGACGAAGACCACCCAAATGTATACTCAAGTAAGGTGGGCGTACCTGTCAGTACAATTGCTTTGGAACTTGATGTTTCAAATATGGTAAGTGTTACATTTATGTCACACTCTTGCAGTATTCGACCAATCACTACGCACTGGTTAACTGGCCAATCATAGCACGCCTCGCTTTTCAGAGCAATGAGCTTTGTAAAAAATCGCTGCGTTTCAGAGAGGCGGGGCAAAGAGGAGATACAACCATGCACGGTATGTTAAAAATACAGCCTTTTTGAGCCTTAAATCGTGTATACGGTTTTAGCCCTGTCATATGACCCCTTTAATGTTATCGTATCGGCCGATAATAAAGTTTAGGCTGATAAATTATGAATCATTTCCTCTAGTTAAACCACTTCAGCTGCACACTGCTCACAGTTAAAATACAGTACAGTAATGTCTTTCTGTCATGATCATTCACTTACTGATATTATCAAAACATTGTTGATGTAGGTACAGTATGCAGATAGTTATGAATGTGTAAATTATAGGCACAGAAGCATATTGTTTGAAGCCGACTGCAGTCTGAATGCTTTCTGCCTTGAGACCTGTTAGACTTGTGGCTATTGAGAACACCTTTCTGGGTTGCTCTGGAAGAACATCTTTAATTTGTTCATTGATATACCAGAAAAGTTAAAAGAATCTTTAATTAGTGTAAAGTAGGCTTGGTACATGATTTTAAGGTGAAAAAATAATTGTCAGTCTCAGAAAATGTTATATTTATAGAATTATTGGTTATCGTTATAGGCCAAAATGTACATATCGGTGCATCCCTACGACATCTTCCTCTCTGCTTTTCTCCCAGCCTTCTACCTCATTCTAGTTTGCAGCAAACCATACATCTCTCCTCTGTCACACTGCACTTACAGCAGCACCCACGTCAGTCACTGTCTATCTGACAGGCACAGGCTCCTCCCTTTTAGCACAATATCATCTATCAGAGTGGGCTTAAGCTGTGGGCAGGGCAGGGGCTATAACTTTTCATTGACAATGTAACGGAACCTGGGCATAATGTTTTGATCTTTTTGTGAAGCCCGTGTGTGCTTTTTTCTAATTGTGAAAGAGTAGGTTTTTCAAGACGTTTAAAATTAAAACTGCTTCAGATTGCGTGCCAAGAATAGCTGTGTGTTTGCTTGTGAAATAAACATCACCAGACAGCCAAGGATGTTGTTTCTGAGCAAAGACGCTGCCACCTAGTGGTGTTATGGGTTAATGAGATTCTCTTACTTGGGTCTAGATATTATATACAAAGTCATTTCATCTCACTCCTATTAACGTATGGTCTTAAAATATTGTTCTCTTTCTCTCCCTCTCTCTTTCAGATGATTTTAACGGTGTATTTGAGTGATGGGGAGCAGGCCCTTACAGAGGTGCCCATCACTCCAGAGACGACATGCCGCGATGTGGTGGAGTTCTGTAAAGAACCGGGGGAAAGTGGCTGCCACCTGGCCGAGGTTTGGCGTGGAAATGGTGAGTACCTTTGACATTCTGTATGTTGAGGAATCTGGCAGCAATTATTCCTTTCAAACATAACGGCCACTTCAACTCTGACAGATGGATCCATTTTTTGGCCCAGAGTGCCTTTTCAAAGTCCTTCAGTCAGCACTGAGTTATAAAAGTGTGTCTGTCATTGAAGCCGTGATGAGCCCAGTTATTTTACAGCAGGTGAAATCTGCCATGGTGCATGGTTTCCAGCAAGCAAAATGAATATTTTTACTTCATGGACAATGAAACTGACACGTCTGTATAGAGAATTACACGCAAAAGATTTATACTATATTTTTATTGAGAGCAATGCTTACAACGCTTTAAACACTGAAACATCTGCATAACAACACCCAGGTTTCTTGAAGAGTTTAACGCTCTTAACGAAGAGTCGTTGTTAGCCTTTAGCTTTAATTGGGTCCAGCTTTCTTGGAAGGATAATCTGGCTCACATTCACACACATACATCATCTGTCACTTGTTTACTTTCCCCATTAAAAGTCCCTGAGCCTGTATGCTGATATGCTCCAGTTCTTCTATTTTTCTGTCTTTTTGGGTGGCTGCCAGTACTCCAGATGTCCCTCCACCTGTTTGCAATGTCCAAAATGTTTTCTGCCCACCCAGCCCCGCTACATTCCTCTGGCCATAGGCCACGTTTGATTCAATTTCACCTCTTTGTTTTCCTGATCCCACTATGTCTGTTCCTCTGTTCTCTTCTCAGGTGTGGCTTTGGCTGTATAACTGCAACAAAATGTTCCTCGGCGTGAGAGCGTCTCTCTCGCTTGCTTTTTGTACACAGTACTCTTCTTTAGGCTTGAAGAACAAAAATCGTGCGTCATCTTTCTAACATAAGTTTGTTAGGTTTTTAATGATTTTTGATCATGTTTGGTTTTCCAGAGCGAGCTATCCCCTTTGACCACATGATGTATGAGCACCTGCAGAAATGGGGTCCCAGAAAGCAGGAGGTTAAGTTCTACCTGCGGCATGAAGATTCGCCCACTGAAAGCAGCGATCAGGGTAAGAATGCTGGCCGACGGCCACGTGCCGCCTACCACCACCGCTCTCTCCTCATTGGCTGACATTGATGGCAATGTTTTTCATACCTTCTTAGAGGCCTTTCACTGTGTTCATGTGAAAGAAAGAGACGAACACATCTTGGCTGAACAATAGAGGGGTCTGTTTATACAGTAGTTCATTTCTGTAGCTCTTTTCACAGTATCAACAGCTGTAGTGGCAGTGCCTTAAAACCACATCAAGGATAGCAGTATAACTACAGTATGTGGTTGTTTGTATGTTCCAAAAATGTGTTTTTATGAGCAATGCTTTATTGCTAAATAGTTTATTGGCGATACTAGTACAATTCCTAATGTTCTATATGAAGCATTATTTTCATATTTAGATTCATCTTGCTGCAGTTGTCTCTTTTACCTCTGTCTTGCATTCACACGTTTTTGTAAGAGGTTCCTTGGTCATGTTCATTACAATCACCCTCTGATGTCACTTCATATACTCGTCTTTTATTGATTGATTTTCCGGTTTGATTTGTTTTGTGTTAACAGTGCTACAGATCTTTCTCTTTATCCTACCATTTGTTCGATTTCAGTCTTTTTATGAACTTGTTCCTGGCAGGATTAACCTTTTTTGAGCATCCCCATGGATTAATGCATAAACCACAGAGACCCTTGTGTGTTTGAACGAAAGAGAGGCATTAATCCGCTAAAAGCACATGCTCCATTTCCAGAATCACATGACAATAACAAACAGGTCTTAAAGGGATTGTTCACCTAAAAATAAAAATGGTCATTATCGCACTCGTGACGTTTAAAAACTCAATATGACTCGTTCCTAAAAGAAGATATTTTGAGAAATGTTTCAGGTGTTTTGTGCCCATACTATGAAAGGCGAAGGGGGTCTGTGTTGATTGGTTACCAACACTCTTCAAAATATCTTCTTTTTTGATCTGTTGAAGAAAATAAGTCATACAAAGACATGAGGGTGAGAAAATTATGAAAGATTTTTTTTGGGGGGGGTGAACTATCCCTTTTCCTCAACAGTCTTGTGATATTCCAGTGATCTCCATTCAGCCGGCCATGTGTTGCCTGTTAAAATATCTTTATAAAGGCATTTGTGTATTCATTCAAGTTGTGTATCCATCATTTGATGTGATTTCCGTTCGCTAAACTCAGTGTGTTTTATTCCTCTGCTCTTAGGGAGCCAGCAGTCTCAGGAGCAGCCCAGCAGGAGAGGAGGAAGCGGCTCAGACACGCACAATGAAAACGGGGTCAGTTCATATCACATCCTTATCCAAATCTGCGTCTTCTTTTCTAATCTCAGCATTGTGATTATTCAAAATGCATCCCAGGAGGTTGAATTCCACACTTTAGTAATAGGTGCTTACTGTAACCAGAGCAGCAGCTGCAAAGTTCTCGCAGTTACTGATGGGCTAAGTGACACTCTTTAGCACGAAAGCTTTTTAAAACGTCAAGAGTCATTCAGATCTTCTCTCTCAACGCGAGCCAAACGCAGCGAGACCCATCATATCCCAGGACTCGACTTCATGTGCCACATTCACAGCAATTCCCTCACTGTACTCTTTCATTTGAACAATTGTCACACGCTCATTCTTTCACAAAGAGCGGTCCACCGCCCTCATCTCCTCCAAGCATCTGTCCCAGATTTCAGCGAGGGAAAAGCCAGGCTTCAGGAAGCAGAACTAATTCCCCCTTTAGGGAGAAAAATGACTGTAGACCACCAGTGTACAGAATTGGAAGACACAAGCATTATTGGGGGTCTGCGTATTTACAACCGTCTTGTGTCTGTCTTTAGGGACTGAGTGATGGCACAGGTAGTTGCACATATTCCCTGTGGTTCGAGATGATTTGTCTAAGAGCTATTAGTTAGGATGCTTTTTTCCAAGCATGACATCTCACCACACTGATGCTTTCTGACAGGTTTACCTTTAGGGACTTTTGCGCAACACACCTGTCTGCTTGTCTTGTTAGGTACTGATATGACTCTCATTTTCAGTTTCTGTCTCTTGGTGTGTGTGTGTGTGTGTATACTGGGGGAGGTTCACTTTTTATAGCCTCTTGTTGTCTATTTAATTTGATTAAATGTGTTCGCTTGACAACTGAATTAATTTGCCACCTGGACTGAACAGAGACAGTGCGGTCCCATTAAATCAGGAGAAGTTCATTTATTCTAAATCAGTGTTATTTCAGGTAGCACTGCAATAAGGTTGTATTTGTTAACAATAATGTTAATGCATTAGCCAGCATGAACTAACAATGAACAATACTTCTACAGCATTTATTCATCTTAGTTCATATTCATTTCAGCATTTACTAATACATTTTTAAAACCAAACATGTCTTTTAACATTAGTCAATGCACCATGAATTTACATGAACAGCGGTATTTACATTACCTCAAATGAACTAGGACTATTAAATGCAAAAAAAAATGTTCACAGTTAATGTAGCTCATGCATTTACTAATGTTAACAAATACAACCTTATTGTAAAGTGTTACCTTATTTCATTTATGCCAGAAACATAAGATATGTAAGAATGCAAATTGGCTTGTTGAACCAGGTGTTTTCGGGTTTCACTTTTTTCATGATAGTTTTTTGGAGGATCTATTGACAGAAATGCAATAATATACTTAACTATGTCTGTAGAGGTGTATAAAGTCCTTACATAATGAAGCGTTATGTTTTTCTTGCCTTAGAATGAGCTTTTTCTAAGGCAAAGAAACGAAAGTGCGACGACATCTTAGTTCTGTGCAGCCACGGTAGTGCTTCGAAAGGGAGGGGTGGAGTGAGCTGTTGGTTGCAATTCAACCTCACCGCCACACTGCTAGGTGCCGCTAAAATCTCCACATTGCTCCTTTAAAGCTACAGTCCATACATTTTGACATCTTTGGTTGAAACATAACATTGCCGGTGCGACTGATATACACTCACCTAAAGGATTATTAGGAACACCATACTAATACGGTGTTTGACCCCCTTTCGCCTTCAGAACTGCCTTAATTCTACGTGGCATTGATTCAACAAGGTGCTGAAAGCATTCTTTAGAAATGTTGGCCCATATTGATAGGATAGCATCTTGCAGTTGATGGAGATTTGTGGGATGCACATCCAGGGCACGAAGCTCCCGTTCCACCACATCCCAAAGATGTTCTATCGGGTTGAGATCTGGTGACTGTGGGGGCCATTCTAGTACAGTGAACTCATTGTCATGTTCATGAAACCAATTTGAAATGATTCGAGCTTTGTGACATGGTGCATTATCCTGCTGGAAGTAGCCATTAGAGGATGGGTACATGGTGGTCATAAAGGGATGGACATGGTCAGAAAAATAATGCTCAGGTAGGCCGTGGCATTTAAACGATGCCCAATTGGCACTAAGAGGCCTAAAGTGTGCCAAGAAAACATCCCCCACACCATTACACCACCACCACCAGCCTGCACAGTGGTAACAAGGCATGATGGATCCATGTTCTCATTCTGTTTACGCCAAATTCTGACTCTACCATTTGAATGTCTCAACAGAAATCGAGACTCATCAGACCAGGCAACATTTTTCCAGTCTTCAACTGTCCAATTTTGGTGAGCTCGTGCAAATTGTAGCCTCTTTTTCCTATTTGTAGTGGAGATGAGTGGTACCCGGTGGGGTCTTCTGCTGTTGTAGCCCATCTGCCTCAAGGTTGTGCGTGTTGTGGCTTCACAAATGCTTTGCTGCATACCTCGGTTGTAACGAGTGGTTATTTCAGTCAAAGTTGCTCTTCTATCAGCTTGAATCAGTCGGCCCATTCTCCTCTGACCTCTAGCATCAACAAGGCATTTTCGCCCACAGGACTGCCGCATACTGGATGTTTTTCCCTTTTCACACCATTCTTTGTAAACCCTAGAAATGGTTGTGCGTGAAAATCCCAGTAACTGAGCAGATTGTGAAATACTCAGACCGGCCCGTCTGGCACCAACAACCATGCCACGCTCAAAATTGCTTAAATCACCTTTCTTTCCCATTCTGACATTCAGTTTGGAGTTCAGGAGATTGTCTTGACCAGGACCACACCCCTAAATGCATTGAAGCAACTGCCATGTGATTGGTTGATTAGATAATTGCATTAATGAGAAATTGAACAGGTGTTCCTAATAATCCTTTAGGTGAGTGTATATTGTGAATTCCAACCTGACAGCTCAATTTATTATAAGTTCACTATTGTGAATTGTGGTTTTGAAGTTTATGTACTTGTTCGACAACTTATTTTTGCTCAGTTTTAACCCCCCAAAAGCCCTGCGTTGTATCCATTATACCACACAACAACCACCAGGGCCAAACCCAAACAATTGTCCTTGTATGTGACGATGTCTTGTTGACCACCCTTGCACAGCCATTTGGTTTGTCTGTGCCTCTCAAAACGGCTAAGAGATCAATCTTGGCCTGATTCACAGCAACTGCTAAATTTGTTTGGGTTGTTTAATCGGATTGCTCCCTCAGGCCCAATCTAAATCTCTGTCTAAAGTAGCCCATCCTTGTACTTAAACTAATAACTCTCCTTACCCACAACTCCAGGGAAGTCATCACTGGCACACAAACTCTGTGCAAATACATATACTTGTGTGTAGGGGTAAAATTCTTCATAGGTTTCCCCTACAGCATATAGGGACATTCTCTTTTATTCTCCTCAGCATCTTTATTATTTTGAAGATTAGGCTCATGACATAACTGCTGGTAAGAGGATCAATGCTTTTTCAATTCACTGTTTTCTTTGCTCAGACTTCTTTGGCGAAGCAAACCACTCTCTCTCATACATGCCCCAGTAGGGTAATCCCTGCATTTTTGGCTAGCCTGTTAAAGCGAGGTAATCTATTTCTCCCTTATGAAATGGTGGGTGGCCCTCATTCTCTCCTCCTCTTTCTGAGTTGTCCTTTCTTTCCTTCGTCCTTTCGCTTGCCGTGTCAGAGGGTCAGTGTGGCCCTGTCTGTGTCGGATTGTGTCACTGCATGCCGGGGGCTCCGCTTCATCCCCCCCTCATTGCTATCGCTTGTTTTCCAAATTCTGCACTCTTGGCTCTGCAAATCGTTCATCCACGCGTCCGAGACTGGTTTGGTGCTTCCTTGGAGAGAAAAAGGGTGTTGAGGTAAGATGCGCAGAAAGACATTTACTGTATATTACATTTGCAGCAACAAGAAAACAACAAAGCGATTTATCCAAGGATGCAATAATATGTGAAATGCTATGATACAAAAGACACAAGAAGTGTGTAAAAGTATCTTAAATTTCGCTGACTCTCAATGCTTTGATGCTGTTAAATAAGCTGTTGTTGAATCAGTGCATGGTCTATTATACCTGCTTAGAGCTGTCAGTCTTTTTCTTGAGCTTGTTCATACAGGAATAAACTGCTCCATGGTATCTAACAGTGATGCCGTCGCTAATAATACATGAATTTGACCATCATGCATGCAGAGTTATGAGCTCCAGAACACAGATCTGTGTGGGCAGATCAAGTTTCATAAAGTCGAGGCTGTTCCACGGTGTGTGGGCTGCTGCTCTCTCCGGGGCTTCACATGTTCCAGTTTTTTGCTATTTTTCTTCTCATTTTTGGACCCTTTCGGTCTTCATCAGGAATTTTAAAGTCTTTTGATTCTTTGTTCTCTTAGGTTTGGCATCCGTTTTGCTCCACCGCAACAGTTGAGCAGCGCAAGGCACAGATTTTATGCAGCCCTGGATGATCTCAGGTTTATTGCAGGGAGTTTGTTAGTGGTTTGCTTTGCATGTTATTTTACCCTTGGCCTTTTTTTAGTTCACAATTGAATGCATTACATTTGCATATATTCACTTATTGTACACTTTTATCCAAAGTGGTTTATAAAGAGAAACACCACAACACAAACCATTCATCCTACGTAACCAAATGAAAAAATGATGCAAGTATTGTTGAAATGCAAAAAAGCAAATTCTAAAAACTCAAAATATATTTTGTAGAAAATGACCCAAAATAGCTACAGTCCATAATTCCAAAGTCGACAAAGCACACATTTTTAAAGATGTAGGTATAAATGATGTACTAATAAAATGCCCCCCATGGAAAAGTTTGTAATAAGTATAAGTGAGTTATAGGTTATGTTAAAGGTAATGGATTATGTGCTCGTGGTAAGAGTCGTGTCTTTAGATTTCTATGCTTTAATGTTAAGTAAGGTCACAGACATGGGCTTCTAATGTACAGCTTATCGTAACATTGGATGAATGTTTCTTGCATCCTTTCTAAGACCTGCACATCTTTTAGGCCACCGGCAATAAATGAACGCTGGTCCTAGTGCGGAAAGAGGATTATAACGGCGCAGCGTCCTTGCCAAGAGTAATAGCTGAACATGCTGTCCAAAGAAGGTTACTTATATCACCACACTTGTTATCAAGCTACTCGACTGCGTAGCATGCGGTCAAAGTGGAAAGATGAGCTTAACTTTATCTGTTATTTCACCGCTAGTTTTGTGCTTTGGCACCACGTGACGTTGCATGATTTGATTGGGGGCGTGACCTTGTGGCAATGCAGTATTTAATAAAAATCTACTTTACTTTTCTACTGAAGAAGAAAGTCACCTAGATCTTGGCTGGCCTGAGGGTAAGTAATTGACAGTAAATGTTTTCAGTGTTGAACTCCAAACAGTTGAAGCCTTTGGAGATTTCTCGAACTACTCCGGCTCATCTGTAGAACATGGCCTTGGGGTTTAAGTCTTTGAGTTATTCCCCGATGACCTGCTTCCTTTGTTGTGTGTTGAATAAACTGCTTATAGCCTGCAAAGGCAGGGCAACAGTGAGCAAAATCCTTGTCTTATTTACTTCTTGGTCATTTTAACCGTGACGAAAAGGAGACTGCCAGTTTTTCTCTTCAACTACCCAAGGAATTATGTTGCCCTGTGCCACCTCTTTATATTAAGAGCCAGTTATTGTTTAAAAAAGCTTTTGTTTCACTTCTACAGTTAAAAGAGCCTTCATGCCTTTCCAAAAGATATACATTCATATTTGCACAACTGCATCTGGTAAAGAGGGATATGAAAAGATTCAGACAGACAGGTTCGTGCCATGTAGTCTGGCTAGAGGGTGACCGAGACCTCCCTCCGATAAATGTCAGAGAACACTGGGTAGAGCAGAGCCCTTTTCCCCCACAACCACCTTGGAAACAGATAATCAAATCAGCCTGTTGTATGCCTTTCCTTGTGCCACATTGCCATGGAGATAGTCTCTCTAAAACCCGTGTGATGTGGCGATACGAAGACGGCTGTGTGGGTAAACAGAGCCTGACACAATTGGCCTTTTAGTCATGAATCACTCCTCTAGCAAACTAAGTCAAGTCATTTCAGCTGTAATGAAATTGGGGATCTGCTGTAGAGCTTGTGCTGATGGGAACTGCACGATAAACAATGGCATTATTGATCAAGCAAGCTGTGCTGAGTGAAAATAGGTAAGTGCAGAGCTATGGTGTGTTACTTGTTCATATTCTGTAAAGGAGGAGTGCAAGAATTGTGCAGTTGGATGTTTTTGTTTAATTTGGCACTTTTGATTTGATCGACGTTTAGAGTCGTTCTTGTACAAGTCTGTCTTTCTTAACACAACTGACCCTTCGCAAAGCCCGCCCCCTTTTGCTATGTCCCACATCAGCCAAAGCGCTCCCACTGCACTAAAGAATATTTATCGTGAAATAATCGTGTACGTTTAGCCAAAAGCAATAAGAAAGTCTGCAATATGCATTTGAAGTGTACAGTATATTCAGGATGTGAAAGTGACTCGGAATAAAGTCAACAAAATAAAAATCAAAGCTCTAGCCTAACTTGCTAATTTAGCGCCATTGGTTTCTGACAGGTTTAGGCTACTGGTGAAACTGTGATTATGACCATAAAGAGGACATTTTACCTCTTATAAAATTCTGGCAGTGTTGATGAGATGCAATCCTTCAGCGCGCATCATATGACAGTCTATGAGGTAAACCTCCGGACAAGTCTTCTTTGTACGAGTCGGTTTTAAGAGGTCTTTATTGTTGTACATTATGACAACTAAGATTCCACAGTGACATGACTTTTCGGTGGGATCATGTTCATACAGTGTTTTTTAAAGCCACATAATGCGCAAAACTCTTTGGTTTGTTTGTCGGACAAAATGGCGAATAGCAACAGGGGGAGCATAATACTGGCATATGATTGGTCAATCAAACTCCGGGCGAAGGGTCAATTGAGAGTTTGAAAGTGCGTTGGTATCCAATGTGCGATACTTTAACAGGGGCGCATGAGCACATATGTCAGAAATGTTTTTGCTGGAAAGAAACTGCCACATTATGTGCTGACAGCTTTTAGAAAAGTGGTAACGGGCTGCTTTTAATCGTGGAAATATAACAAATTAGCACTCTGAATCTGAGGTAGAATCATGAAAATTATAAAAAATCATTAAAAGTACACGTGAAATAGTTTCAATGCCATTGTCATAACACTAACTTGAAGTATAGTCTCAAAAATCGTCCGTACTGGTGTTTGTAACTTTGTGGCAAATAGTGTCTTTTGGTCTCTAGAGCGGTAGCTGAATATACTGGAAAGAATTTCAATCCCTCACTCGTATTTGAAAAGACGTTTGATTTGATCCAGACCCGACAGGGCCTCGTGCTCCAGGCAGAACCTGTCTTTTCCTCAGCATTCACGAATCATTAGCTGAATGGAAGGGACAGTTTTGTATTGACAAAGAGCAGAAGCGAAATATCTTGGTATCCGGAAGGTTGCTTTATTTTCAAATTCATAGTAATCTGTTCGGGCTGTTTGATATTTCTTTGACATTTGTTTCTTGTCTTGTGAATGTGTTTGTAAAACAAAGTCAATACCAGTTGAATGATGATATAGAGTTACGGATATAGAGGGATTGGAATTAAACGCATGGAGACAATCGAACAACCAAAGTTATTTGAGCGAGAACAGCAGAGATATTCTTGCAGTATGCTTGCTGCATGTTAATTCGTGTTTATTGTTTTGATCTGTATGTATTTTTTATTATATAATGCTTTTGAGAGTTTTGTGTACAGTGGCTGGTGAGCTTGAGATATTTTCTGTTCTGAAAAGACAGACTTGGTTAAAAACATAAAATGCTAGCCACGTACAGTATGTAACCAAGTTTTGTTGTGTTGTGCATGATGTCATGCTTTTCTAAATTTAGACAGTAGTTTTTCTGGCAGTGAGTACTTTATCTTAATCCATTTGATTAAATATATGGCTGTAACACAACAGGGGGTTTAGCAGACAGTTTTCAGTTTTCATATATGACGTTGAGATGAATGAGAAAAGGCAAGAAATGGTGAGACAATTTTTTTTTACTTGTACATATTTACATACATACAGTACATAGCTTTACTCTCTATATCTTTATCTTATGTTTATTGTATTGTATTTCTTAATTTTTTATACCCATAGGCCCTTATTTAAATCATTGTGTACTGTATTCTATTGTGTTATGGTCTCTGTGTACTGTTGTTGCTGTTTCTATGTTCTGGATGCTCCTGTCACCAAAACAAATTCCTTGTATGTGCAAACATACTTGGCAATAAAGCTCTTTCTGATTCTGATTCTGACAAGACTGGTAGTAGACCAAGACCTATTTTCAACCATCCCAACTGAGTGAATAAACACACTACCTATGAATTATGGAACTGGATCATGGTATTAACTTGGCTATAAATACATACAGCCACAGGCTGTAGGTGACCTGGCAAAACCACACCGCAAACGTTACCACAGTATCTTTGGTGTAATGTTCTTATCTGTGTGCTTGGGCATGTTATTGTTAGTATGGATGCTAATAGATTATCATTGAATATCACATTGAAGTGTCATTAAACAACACAATATACTGTATATATACAGGTATATATATACAGTATAGTTATTTTAAATGTAAACATGTCATTAACATGTTCAACATTGACAGGCTTTTGAATGATGTTAGATATCGTGCATGCTCAGTAAATTGGTTATGTTTGAGTTTGTGTTTTTGGCCTGGTGCAGTTAAAATATTAGGTGAACTAATTTGATTCCAACAGAAATAAGGGTGATGGCCTTACATAACCTTAATGACTGGCCCAGTTTAAACCTTTTTTCCTTTACGATTGCTCTGGGCTGTCCAAAACACGAACCGTACAAGTGTACTCAGACAAAGTGCAATGATGGTTTTTCAGGAAATAAAAGCATTGCCATACACTAGCACAGACCATGGATGATCTAAAATTTTAAGGGGGTATTTTGCATAGCCCAAACCAGGTTGATAATAGTATTTAACTCTTGTAGATTATCTTCAGAAAATGAAAACACCAGGATTACATAAAAGCCTCTTGTTTTGAAGAAACCTTTTCTTAATTCAACTTTTAGGTCATCTGCTTTATGCAAGGTGTGTCTTGAACTAGAGTAGTACATATGGCCATAGCAAATTTACAAATGTGATCGCCTCTATTTCACAACTGTACATTTTATGCTCTTTGTTCATTTCATGTACCGCGAGTCTCGAATCGTCCGCAGGTCTGCTCTTAATGGGAGTCTGTGATGGCAATTGCATATTCTGGTGCCTTTCATCTTTCGCTGCACGGCAGTTCTGCTCTGCTGCCATAGCGGCGCCCTGGCGTCAAGCACAGTGATGGACAGCTGGCTCTTATCTTCTAGAATGCAGGGTGTGAATGAGTGGGATTCTGGGATGCGGCCCTGGCACTGGCCTGTCTTAGACCCTTTCAGATAAAGATATTCTCATTCCCCTTCCGACGAGCTTAGCAGACCTGCTCTAGCATTAGCGCTCTTGGTATAATTAAGATGTGAGTATTTACACAGCCACAGGTCATTTCACATCCAGATCTCAATACATTGAGTCCTGCAGTAACGCAGTTCTGTCTCCCTGTCAGTTGTGTGTGACATGGATGCCTGTTGAATTAAACCAGTCATCTTTGTAGCCTTGTTTATGCGCCCGTATGCCTCTGTTTGATTGGCCCTCTTTCTTCTCGTCTCTCTCTCTCTCCTTTATATCTCTCCTCTCTCTCGTCTCTCTCTATCGTCTTCTCTCTCTTTGCTCTCTCTCTCTCATCTCTCGTCTCTCGCTCTTCGTTCTCTTCTCTGCTGTTTCTTCCCTCTCTCTCTTCTCGCTCCTCTTCTCTCTTCCGTCAGTCTCTCTTCTAGTCTCTCCCTCTCTCTCCTACCCTTCTCTTCTCGTCGCTCTACTCTCTCTCTCCTCCTCTCGTCCTTCTCTTCATCTTCTCTCTCTCTGTCTCATGTCTCTCTATCTCTCTCTCCTTTCCTGATCGCTCTCCTTCTCTCTCTCTCTCTCTCTCGCTCTCTCTCGCTCTCTCTCTCGTAGGTGGGAAACCCTCGCGTGGAGCTCACTCTCTCAGAGCTGCAGGAGATGGCCACTCGTCAGCAACAGCAAATTGAGGCCCAGCAACAGATGCTCGTCGCTAAGGTAACACGCTCCGTTGTTCTGATGTGTCCTTTTGATGTTTTTTTTTAATAGAGCTTTGTTTTTATTTGTTTGGAAAGACTAAAACCAAATATTTTGCTTTTGTGTGCTCTCTAGCAAATATTTGTTATTAAAACAAACATGATTCCGTTTTGATTTTGTAGCTTTTTTGGATGTCGTAGCGCTCAAATAGCTTGTTTATTTGTTTATAGATCTACGTTTATTTTATCTTCTAAAAATAATATCTTCTAAAATGCCTTTGAAGAATGTTCGCATAGATGAACAGTAGGATCTGTACCGTGGGTGACTGCAAGATTCGGCTTACTGTACTTCGGTTTTTCAGACGGGATATGAATTTACACTTTCGAATGAATCATTTTCGCAGTAAAATTCTGTAAAAGATACTTAAGACAATTTACTGTAAACCCGTGGGACACTAGAGCTGCTGAGGGCTTTACTGTTCTTTGTCCGTCTGTAAATATTTTGATGACTAATACTGTTAGAAAGCTTTAGAAAGAGGTTTTAACCTTCTGAATAATGTCATGTGTCGGTGTGTTATTTATGTTGCCGTTTTGAGGTGTTTACTCTGAAGTACACCTGGCATCCTTAGTGGTAATTTGGAAGAAAACCCTTTATTATCTCAATATTTGCTTGAGTGTCATGGGTTGTTAAAAAAGAGATCTGCCTCTTAAAATGGCTCTATATGAGTTATGTTTTTGTGAGATACTCAGTATGTTTATGTGAAAGGTTATGAGTTTAGTAGAACTGTAATTAAGTGTAATTATTGGTAATGCAGCAGCGTGTTGGGTAAACCTCACGCTTTGTTTATAACACCCTAAGCTTTTATTGTTCGTTGTGTAATATTGTAACTACATGTATTAAGTTACTGACCTCATGTTTGTTTCTCAGTGTCATCTACAGGTCAATACAGCATGTTATTCTAACCATTATAGTGATGTTAGTCATGAGAACCGCAGGCGGGAAAAAAGACCTCTCGTTCCAACTATTTAGCAAACAACACTGCTATGCTCTGTATGCCACAGCCGGCATTTCTCATCCACAGTCGCTAAATAGCTTTGTCTCCTCAATCAACAAAGAGTCAATCGTGGCATTTGGATCGGGCTAGTACACACTCGATGCTTACAGGGAGTGTTCGGAGATCAGATTGAAATGACGAGAGCGCTGATCTCAGAACTGTCAGGATGAGAGGGCTGTTATTATTGCTGTGAGCGAATGTAACGTGATGACACTAAGCCTCCAGTCATCGAAAGTCCACCCTGTGCCATTTTTAGCTTTCTCACTTATTCAGACGCTGTTTCCAATTCACTGCATTTGAATGCGTTGTGTTGCCTGCAGATAGAGAGCGATGAAACTCAGGAAATCCTAATTGATTTTCTCTTTTTATTAATTTATTTATCAGCATTATTTCCCACAGGTAGTGCTATTGCTCTTGACGGCAAACTCTTTGCTCGGCATTGACAGTAAATCACTAGGTCCGTCTTGATCGAGCGCTGTTGTGATGTACTGTAATGATAAGATGGTGTAAATAATAGCACTGACCTCACAGGGAATGCAGCAGGAATTAAAGCCATCTAGTTTAATCTATAATGAAAGTCATTGGATTTATGGTATAGAATCAATACGATAGGCATGCAGCTTGTGTTAGACCTAATATGCTATTGTAAAAAAGAAATGTTTTTAAAACTGATGAGTCAGAGATGCATTTGTAATGCGTTTTGCTTTCCACGCATTTCCTCTGCGCAGGAGCAGCGCTTGCGTTATCTGAAGCAGCAGGAGCGGCGTCAGCAGCAGGCCGTGTCGGAGACCGAGAAACTGCAGAGGCTGAAAGAGAGGGTGGAGAGTCAGGAGGCCAAACTCAAGAAGATCAAAGCCATGAGGGGCCAAGTGGACTACAGTAAAGTCATTAACGGCAACCTGTGTATGTATTCAATGATCCCCAGACACTGAATGCTCCTTTAATCGAATTGGTATAAAACATCATGTTCTTCCACTGCACACACACATAAATACAAATGCCATGAGGTTAGGACAGGATTAGTTCTGTGATGGTCTTTGAATGGTCCTCTATACACATGCATTTCCAAATGCGATTTTCCACCATCCATAACAAACTGTTCAAAATTCATTCCTGCACGATGGTATTATTCCATAGGCTTGTGAGTTGGTATTGGTTCTCCATATTACAGTAGGTGGGCAAAGACCTGTGAGAGCACGAGGGGAAATTTTTAAGATGCTCTTTTTCTCCCCCCGTACAGTAGAAGTGAATGAGGACTGATGCTGTCAGTCACAAACATGTTGCCTAACATCTCCTTTAGGGTGAACTAGGGCTGCAGCTATCGATTCTTTTACTAATCGAGTATTCTACTGATTTTCCATTGATTAATCGGGTATTCGGATAATAAGTACTTTTTCTTTATTAAAAAGCAATACTAAATATACAAGAAAATAAGACAGGTCTCTTAAAATGAGTAAAACAACTAATTTGTTTCATTTTTAGAACAATTAGTTTTTATTGCTGAAATAGCATACATTAATATCTGTGAAAACTAAACCCATTTAGTACATTCCATTGCCATATTAAATTCAAAATGCAATATAATACAAATATATAAATAAGAAACATGAATAAAAATGGAAATAATAATTTCAAACAATAGCCTATGACTTTTATTTTGGCAGGTTGTCAGAAGACGCTTATTTTTTAGTATGTCTGTTTCTTCACTCAAACAATAACATGTTTGTGAAATAAACTCTCAGCGCAACTCTGGAGGTGAAGTTCATGTCCTCATTCAGCGCAGACGCAGACAAATTCATGAGCATCACGCGTGTAGCACGTTAAACTGTGCAGTTCATTCACTCAGACACGCAGACCAGACAGATGACATGTGTAAATAACAGGATTCGGTGTCCACTAGTCCGCATCTAGTTTGATGGACTCAATGCAGCCGGAAAACAAGTTTCACTCGCAAAATAGACTAAAACTAAGTAAAATATCAGTTCACCATTTCAATAAGCTATTAGGGCTGTGACGGTGGCAGTTTTTTACCACCACGGTGGTAATAGACAAATCGACCGTGGTGGTTGAGAAATATATATTATTTATATAAATAATATTTATATTATTATATTTGCGTGTAGCAACCACATGACGAGTGGAAGAGAAATATAGACCTTATTTAAATACTTGAAATTGTTAAATAATTGAAATATGATATCTGAAATAAATGAGGATGAAACATCCGTCAATGTTTAACGCGCAAATCCATCAGTGAAACGGCACGCTACAGCATATAAAACATTTAAATAAACATCAGTAAATAATGAAAACTTAAATGATATAAGAAAGCTAAATACTAAATAAAAAAGCTCTTGTTGCAGTAACTTCAGTCAGTGGCGTATTAACCCTTACAGTCCTTAACAATTCCATTTGAAACAAACTGTTTAAACCTACATTGGCTTTCCTATTCAGATTGCCATAAAAACTTTACTTTTTCCGACTCGTTGATGTGAAACTTACTTGTTGACATTGTCCAGATTAAAATGTGTACAGCTGCACTAAATGCGCGTTCAGAAGATGTGCACAGGAGCGCAAATGAAGAGATGTCTCTCCGCAACCGCGGCAAAACCTGCGCGCGCTCCGACACTAAGCAAGCGGGTCATAGCCAGTTTTGATTTTACGTATCTGTTCATTTCACAACAAGATCCATTGCAAAACCCGCAGAATAACCTGGGTTTTGCCGTGCAGGCCCGCGCTCGAACGCACCAACGGAAACGTATGCCAATAATTTCTGTTAATTTAAAATCTTTTAAATAAAACCATCCACAACTGAAAGGCTACAACTAGCAATCGTTATCGCAACTCTCATATTTATTACACCTATATTTGTCAGAGTGACGTGCACTACCGCCGGTGGTAGTTCACCACCGTCATGGCACTTTACCATCGCTGTGGTGCGGTTGTTACGGAAACCGTCACAGCCCTATAAGCTATCAGTTATTTATCAGCATGAGAAATGTTTGTGTCTCACGGTGAATGCATGAGACTTGAGAGCCCTGTAACATGAATAGAGTTTAGCGGGCTGTGCATCAGTAATAACGGTCCGTGGGGAAACGCAGTGCTCCGTGTGTACTGTAGTTAAATGGATTAAACGAGGCTTCGAGGCAACAAAAATTGCCTCGATGATTTTTTGTATTCGAATAACTCGAGTTACTCGAGGAATCGTTTCAGCCCTAGGGTGAACTATCCCTTTAACCCTCTGTTGAGCTGCTTACTCATGCAGAGATAACGTTTAGGCTTCATTTCATGGTTGACAATAATGACGTAGAATTGTGTATAATACATCTCTGTCCAGTATTTACAGTACTTGCTCCTGTAACCTAGCAACAGCTTAAAATCCACTGTTCAACCTCTCCAGCGATGCATTATATCATTCATTGAACTGTTCATGATGGGAAAAATGTTAGCCCGTATCTGCACGTGCGCTCGCATGTTTGCGTGTGGATGACCCCGTGTTTGTGGTCTGTTAGCCGCAGAGATCGAGCACGTCAGCGGACTGTTCCAGGAGAAGCAGTCGGAGCTGCAGGCAGCTGTGTTGCGGGTGGATCAGCTCAGCCAGCAGCTGGAGGATCTGAGGAGAGGCAAACTGAACGGCCTGCAGACCCTCGGCGGTCAGGTCACCGGCACTGCTGCCCTGGAGCTCCGCAAACTCTACCAGGAGCTGCAGGTAAACACTCTGGTCTCCTTCAACACCCTTTAACACAAGACTTTAAAGCTGTGAAAGTGAAACTCGCGCTTACATGCATTCATTTGCTGCCACGTGATTGGCTGTTTAGATATTTGTGTTAATGAGCAATTATATGCAGTATGTGTATTCCTTTAGTCTTTATATTGATCATGATGTTACAGAAGTTGGTTTCTTGTTCCTTGCGTCACATGTGTTTCTTCCGTCAGATACGTAACAAGCTGAATCAGGAGCAGAACGGCAAACTGCAGCAGCAGAAAGAGCTGTTGAATAAGAGAAACATGGAGGTGACGCTGATGGACAAACGTATCAATGAACTCCGAGATCGACTGTACAAGAGAAAAGCTGAGGCACGTCAAAAAGAAAACCTTCCTGTAAGGCCAGGAGTGCTTCATTCACTCAATTATCAGATTGATGTGTTTACCGTGATTTGTTCAGCATGCTTGTTCAAAAGCCACCCACACACCTGAACTTGAATTGTAAAAAGTTCTTCAACGAGTTGATTTCTGTTATTTTTACATTTGATTTTCTCTCTTTACCCATCCTGCAGCTGAATAGAGTAAATGGTCCTCCCTCTCCACAGCCAGCTTCTGGAAATACCGGGCGTGTGGCAGCCGTGGGACCCTACATCCAGGTCCCAGTGCCGAGCAGGCAAGAGGGTTATGCACTTACCCCTGAACCCCTCAAACCTCCGTCACTGGGGGTCAACACCCCAGCCAACCATGGCCGCTCCAAATCAGGTGAGATTTTTCTTTTTGAAATTAAATGCTATCAGATACATTATACTCTCTTTACAAATGTATTTTACATACTGTAGAGTATGTGGTTAAGTACTTCCTCTTAAAAAAACACAGCATGTGTATTATCACCTCCTGCTGTGGCGTTCTTCTCCTCGATTTGTTTATAAAGTTGATTTCGACATTTCTTCCCTTCTAACCTCTTGTGTCATTTCTGCACTGTGTTGTGAACTTGTGTGTGCGTTTCTCTCTTTTCTTTGCTGTCCCTGCACTTTGTTGTTGTGGTATTTGTGTGGGGGGAATTAGATGGCGTGAGAAAACCCCCCGGCCCCTGGAAGGTCTCTGATTTAGACATCATAGTGGACCCGATTGCTCCGCCCCGCCCAGGCCCTGGGGCTCCACCCCCAGTCTCCTGCTCTGCAGTAGGGTCGTACGGCCCCTCTCGTGAGTGGGAAGGTGTCTGATGAAGGGAAGGAGGAAAGGCCTCTGAACCTTATTCAGTGTAGTGGGCAGGATCAAAGCAAGTCTGACGGAGTCCATGTTACTCATGAGTGTCAATGCAGAATGTCTACGCACAGAATCTGTTGTGTAATGTTCTCTCACACAGCAATGACTTGAGACCAGAATAATAAACGATTCGTGCAATTTACAGTGTTAAAAATGGAGATTGAATATCTCCTTTAGAATTTTAAAGGATTTTAATAATAGAAATGATACATTGAGATGAAGACAATGCAGTATTTTTAGGTCACTGATTATTACACAAGCAAATTTCTATTGTTAACCGTGTTATTCGTTTGCACAAAATCTCTTAATTTAATTATTCCAAGTCAACGAGTAGCAAAACAAAACAAAAAGTTTCCAGACAGAATTAGACAGACACAATAAGCCAGCGCCTCTGATCCTGTTGTTTGAAGCGCGTGTGCATGCGTCAATAAGAAAGAAATGTGCTTGTAGTAGATTGAAGTAATGTGTGCGCTAGGATGAGAAACGCTACTCTGATAAGGTTCAATGGTGTCTCGGCCTCCTCGTCCCTGCTCTGCATTAGTCGCATTTCCTC
Organism: Triplophysa rosa; assembly: GCF_024868665.1. Taxonomy (NCBI): domain Eukaryota; kingdom Metazoa; phylum Chordata; class Actinopteri; order Cypriniformes; family Nemacheilidae; genus Triplophysa; species Triplophysa rosa. Next base: position 14,124,622 of record NC_079904.1, on the reverse strand, counting down.
AGCAGCTCTTTAGTACATTTACAAACACATAGAAACCAATAACTTGTGCAGGTTCCATTTACATCATTCTTTAACATACTGTAGCTCTACTAATTTGGTGAATTCACATATAATATACAACGATTGAAGTTTGAAGATTGGTTGCTAAATTCTACTCAAGAACATGCTTAAGATTGTTTTGGACCCAATTTTCCACCTTGTTGGTTTCAAATGGATTGGCAAGAAAGTTTTTGCAAACTATTTATGAGAGGGAGTCTTCAACTTTTTTCAGGACAAGGTCCTTTGTTTTGCAGTCCCTGTTATGTTTTTTAGTTTTGCATTTAAAATCTTGCCTATAATATGCATATTTGTACATAATAATGTATTTGCTCACATCTTGACGATCACATTGCCAAGCCGGTAATATTATAAACACATTAATATTATTAATATTATGAACTTAAGTTTTGACATACAAACAGTTCTTTTTAATTTGACTTGTGTGGGAAAAATTCACAATATTGTATTTTTTCCATTTTTTTAACCAAAATACTTTTAAGATCTTAAAATACAAACATTTATTCAATCCCCTGCATCACCACCATGGGACCTCTATTAAAGACCACTGATTTGTGACACTTGATGATACAGTAACCTACATTCAAACATATTGTTCTTTTTTTGTCTAGTAGATTTAAAGTGACGTTACACCCCAAAATCCCATCATTTACTCACCCTCATGTCATTTCAACCTGTTTAACTTTCTTTCTTGTGCAGAACACAAAAGAAAATATTTTGAAGAATGTTGTTAACTGGCACCCATGTCCATACAATAGTGCCATCACTGTTCGGTTACCGACTTTCTTCAAAATATCTTCTTTTGAGTTCTGTCAAAGAAAGAAAGTCATAGAGGTTTGAAATGAGAAGATGGTGAGTAAATAATGACAGAATTTTTCATTTTTGGGTGAACTATCACTTTTTAAGGAGCCTCTCTGTTCCTAGAAAACCTCACTTCCATTCAGTACACTGATATATGCCACTTAACTCAAGAAGCTACTTTATGAGTCATACTTAGTGCAGCTATAGAGACCATACATTTACCGCTTCACCGTCTGTCTAATTTACTAGCAATGCAGTTTATCATACCTCCCTAATAAGTAAATTGTACTTGTAAGGGGCTCTGTCACGTGTGACCTTGTGTTAATGCCTTCTCTTTACTTCCAGAGAATGATGTCAGCTTGCCCACCCTCACCAAGGGCAACACATCAGTCAAGCCACCTGACTGGAAGGAGTCGGGAACAGACACAACAAGTAAAACAGCATCACCTGCAGGCACTCCCTTAGATAAGGTATTTGTATTCAAAGCAGTGTCTGCTAATTCAGTAGCTGTTGCGGTTTACCCCCTAGTGACAGTCGTGATGTACATGTGTTTGTGAAGCATCTGCAAGAACAACTTACTCTACTTATTTATCATGGTGGGATATAATAAGTAGTTAATAAATAATAAATTATCTAGATTGTTAAATGCAAATGCTATTTCTAACCTTTTCATCCATGTATTACACAAAACTGGTGAGCATAGGCAGCTTAAAGGGATACTTCACCCCAAAAATTAAAATTCTGTCATCATTTACTCGCCCTCAGATTGTTCAAAACCTGTATACATTTCTTTGTTTTGCTAAACACACAGGAAGACATTTGAAAAAATGTCAGATCTCGCCCCCATTGACTCCCATAGTAGGGAAAATAAATACTATGGGAGTAAGTAACCCTTTTTTATTTTGGGGGGGAAGTATCCCTTTCACAAACACTAACACACACAAATATATTGCTTTCTATTTATTTTGCCATCATAAAAGAGTTTCTTACTGTTTGCATCACCAAACATACAGAATATACTGTTTTTCTCAAATCTCTGACATTTTGACACTATATTACCTTTCCATTTAGATTCAGGAATCCGGTAAACTAGGCCCAGTTCCTCCCAGTAAGCCCCAGCCTCCTCCATACGGAGCCCACACCAGCATCCACCCCCTCTCATCTGCCAACTCTGGCTCCACCAGCTCTTTAGACCGCCGTAAAGACGTTCCGCTCCGGCCTGTGCCCAGCCTACCCAACAACCCACCACCCCCACCTGCCTGGCCCCGGGTCCCGCCTCCACCTACCGGCTCGTCCTCCCAACAGATCCAGCAGCGTATTTCTGTCCCCCCCAGCCCCACCTTCCAGCAAAATCCCCCCTTTTTCCCACCTGGAGAGAGACCGGACCCTCCTCTGGCTGTAGCTGTACGGCCTTTCATCCCAGACAAGGGCTCTAGACCACAGTCACCAAGGAAAGGTCCAGCCACCATGAACTCAAGCTCCATCTACCACATGTACCTACAGCAGCCGGCTCCCAAGAACTTCCCTCTGAACAGCAAACCGGCAGTTAAAGCAGGTACACGTTGGTTGTTGCATATTCTTACAGTTAGGTAGCCCCTACGCGTGGTTTGTGTTGTGTTGTATTCTTAAGTACAGTGTTGTTGAGTATCTACTCTTTTTGTTTGCAGTATACGGTAAGCCACTCCTGCCTTCCAACTCTTCACCTGCCTCTCCATTAACATTCGGGGGCACTGGAGCATTTCCTGCCCTGCAGGGTTCTGGAGACGACATGTTGGATAGCGAGCTGGATTTCGAGCGCCAATTCATAGGTCTCCCCGAGCCACCCCCACCCAGCGTAGACCACATTCCACGACCCCTAAGCCCCACTAAACTCACACCCATGGTGCACTCCCCTATGCGCTACCAGAGCGATGCCGAACTGGAGGCCTTACGCAAGAAACTGGCCAATGCTCCACGACCGCTCAAAAAACGCGGCTCCATTACGGAACCAGAAGGCCCCAACGGGCCCAACATCCAGAAGCTGCTGTATCAGAGATTCAACACCCTGGCCGGTGGGATGGAAGGAGGAATCGGAGGTATGAATGGAGGGGAAGGAGTCAATCCATTCTACCAGCCCTCAGGACCAACAGGTGAAGTTCTCTTTGATGCAGATAATGGAAATCCACCCTCAGGAACCTCATCTTCCGTGCCTCACGAGCGCACTATTGCAGGAGCGGTTGTCCAGCAAGGTGATTCAAATGATAATGAACCCCTACAGCAAGCGGCTGAAACACCTCCGGCACCAGAACCATCAGAGGATAGTAACAATAACCCTGCTGAACCTTCAGCCACCTTGCCGAGCCCCGTAGTTGAGGCCAGCACACCTGAGGAAGCGGATACCTCCTCCAAGCCTGTGGTGGGTTTGATGATACATACCTTTAAATGAACTTCACATTTAACACTAGTAAATTCCTTTACTTTGCCACATAAAGCAATGCATGATGTGATCCATGTGTTCACCAGGGCAAACGGACTAACCTAAAGAAGCCAAACTCAGAACGAACAGGTCACGGCTTAAGAGTGAAGTTCAACCCACTCGCCCTGTTGTTGGACGCCTCACTGGAGGGAGAGTTTGACCTTGTACAAAGGATAATCTATGAGGTATGACACACAGCAATTCACATTATGCTTGACGTAATGTGACAGATCTTCTGAACCGTGCTCATTTTTATTAACCTTCATTCTGTAGGTTGACAATCCCAGCACCCCAAACGACGAGGGCATCACGCCTCTCCAAAACGCAGTGTGTGCTGGCCACCACCCCATCGTCAAGTTCCTGCTGGACTTTGGGGTTAACGTGAATGCTGCAGACAGTGACGGCTGGTGAGGAGACTGCAGCACTGACATGCGTTTAGTCAGGGATTGATTATTTAAAGACAGTCATGTCAATCGTTGTTAAAGAGATCATCAGCTAGAGGACTTGTGTAGACAGACTCACTGAAGTGAAGTGTTGTGTGCAGGACGCCCTTGCACTGCGCTGCTTCCTGTAACAGCGTGCACCTGTGTAAGCTTCTGGTGGAATCTGGCGCAGCCATCTTTGCCACCACCATCAGTGACGTGGAGACGGCAGCAGACAAATGCGAAGAGATGGAAGAGGGTTTCATACAGTGCTCACAGTTCCTTTATGGTAAGAGTGCGCTTTTAGTTCACTATTCCGTTGTATCATTGAATTTGATAACTACAGGCCGTTTTTTCGCAATATGTGTACTATTTATAGGTGTTTAAAGTGAAAAAATGACTCATCCTCTCGTCATTTCAAACCTGCTTGACTTTCTTCCTTCTGCAGAACAGAAAAGAAGATATTTTGAAGAATGTTGGTAAACAAACAAAGACAACACCCATTGACTTGCACTGGTTTTGTCTCCATACAATAGAAGTGAATGGGCACCGCCATTGTTCGGTTACCAACATTTTCCCAAATATCTTCTTTTGCTCTACCAATTTAGCTTTAAGTGCACTTATATAACAGGTATCGCCTATTTTTGTTTTATCTTGAGAAGTAGACCTTATTAAGATCTCTCTTTCTCTGTGTGTGTTTACAGGTGTGCAGGAGAAAATGGGTGTGATGAATAAAGGAGTTGTGTATGCTCTGTGGGAGTACGTGTCTCAGAGTGCAGATGAGCTTTCCTTTCAGGAGGGAGACGCCATTACTGTCCTGCGCAGGAAAGAAGACACGGAGACAGACTGGTGGTGGAGCAAACTCAATGACAAAGAGGGCTACGTGCCACGTAACCTGCTGGGGGTAGGTCCACAACCACATGGGCCCAGCTATTAGGCTGTATACAGTATGCTGTTAGTTATATGCGTACGCTAACCTGCATTTGTTTGTTTATCTACAGCTGTACCCCAGAATAAAACCACGTCAGAGATCTCTGGCTTAACCAGCCCTTGCTTGGCCACACCCCTTTACTGGGTGATTGACTGGACTAACCTGGGGATGTAGAGCCTATGTCTTTCACCTCTGTGTGCCATTTCGACTACAGAAGGGGTGAAGCTGCTAAACCCCCCTTGGAGGCACAATCAACATAAAGCGCTATACAAACACACACACTTCAATATAACACTAAAATAAAAGCTGCCTCAGGTTTCTCCCACATCTCCACCTCTAGACCTCATTGTATCTCCCTTGTATATCGTAATTCATAGAAAATTGATCATAGCTGTACATTACACCTTGGGGATAAAAGCACTAATCACTTTCTGTGTGCTTGTAAGCCTTGGTTTTTCTGGGCATGGCTTTACCCACGATGCTTTGCTGAGAGGACTGGGGCAGGGAGGTGAGGGAATTCAGTATGATTTGGATACAAAACAAGTATGAACTGGAAGCGTATGAGAGCGAAGAACAAAGCTGTTCCATATGAGAACAAAACGATTATTCAGACCCATGACTGAGAAAATCCATTTACTGATGGGAATGTATATTACATCGTTTTTTTGTATGTGCTTATAAGTGAGAGAATGTGTTGAGTTTGGGATCGATGTCTGTTATGAGTGATTATTTTCTTTCATTGCAGCGGGCATCACAAAAATGCATTTTGTGTGCGGATGACAGCAAGAGAAAGGGGTCTTTTTACAGTATAAGAGTGTTTTGAAGAGCGAGTGTGAAGTATGTAGAGAGAGTGTGTATTTTTAATAGAGAAAAGCCAAGCTGGTGCTTCAGAACCTTGGAGAATCATTGTGAAGTGATTACATATATAACCTACGAGGACTGGCACTTTACATAGTCAGTTTATTCTTTGAAGAGGGTTGAGCTGGACATTTGGAATTCATTCATTTTAAAGCTTTTACTGTGTTATTTGACACTTTTTATGTTGCTTTATTTTATTCCAGCCCATTCCACTCCACTCCTGTTTTTAGTCAAGTGAGATGATTTTTATATTCTGCCATTGAGGCAGTAAAGAGCTTTATTGTGGAGTTTAACCCTGTAAATACTGTGAGGAAGATGAAAAAGCTGTTAAACTAAAAGCTGTCAATGCTGTTAAACTAAACTGCCCGTGTGGGCTTCTGTGAAACACAGTGACTCGCACCTTGTGTTCTATACATGTGCACAATAAAAAAAATGAGTCGTAGCAAGCAAATGAATTTATCACGTTTTATTGTCTCACTTTGTGCGTTTCATTTTGCTTGATTTATATGAATTTAAATCGATTTCTAACGAAATAAATTTTGCATTTCCATGTAGAGTTTTCCATGATTATGTAGAAACATGGCACTTTCATGACACAATTTTGCTATTAAAACCACTGACTATGTGTAATAATAAGGAAACGAGGTACAATTATGCATATTCCAGGCTGTTCATAGTTACAAAATATGAAAACCAAGGAAGTGATTTGCTTCATTTGTACTGTTCAAGTAAACGACAATATAAGAATGAGTAAATGCAGCAAAAGTGATGTTTGGAGTTGCTATGATAAACCTTAGTATAACTTGAGCATTAAATGGTATTAAAGGGATAGTTCACCCAAAATCTGTTCATCATTTACTCACCCTCTTGCCATTTTGGACTTGTATGACTTTTTTCAGCAGAACACAAAATAAAATATTTTAAAGACTGTTTGTAACCGAACAAGGGCGGAACCCATTCACTTCTATTGTACAGAGACACAAAACCAAGTGAATAGGCTACTGTTGTTTTTAATATTTTTTTAACCATTGCATAGATTCTTTGATGACATTAGTGGATTTCCATGAATAATAGGCACAAAGAATGGATATTTCACGATTCTTTGTCACAACGATACATTTGGGCAATTCCAGCGAATGGATGTGACAGATAAACGCTCGGAGAATGTATTTTGTTAGCAATATACTGAACCATATGTGTGTATTTTACTAAACCTTTGTTGATAAGAGTTTAAACATCAGAAAAAAATGCACGAGATTTCTATTTTTTTTAAACATGCGTTATGGATGTGACAAAAAAGGACAGTTTTTGAGAAACATACTTTGTAGGATTTCTGTGATTTAAAATGCCAGAAGCAATAATACCCAACAAATGGAGAAAGGATGCCTCAGAACATCAAATAATATAATTTTCATGTGCCATTTATGAGGAATAGTTACGGATGTGACAATCCTGCAAAAGGCACTCATGCCTGCCTAGAAAATCATGCATTAAAAATAAAAAATGCTTTAAAACTTTAAGAGAGCCCTCAGATGGATATTTGTAGACTGTGCTATCAGTTTTTGTAAACATCTTTGAAAAAAACGTTTTTCATGGTAAGGTTGACATTTGCATGGAACTGCCCATTTTCTATCGAGATTTTAAGTCACAACAGACGTAAACCATTCAAATGCGGTAAGAAATGTAAACATTACTATGTTTTTAATGCTGAAAAAGCGCAGCTCACCCGTTCACTTGTAGCCTATGCGTTTTATTATAGGAGAGTTTTGCCAGGACTTTAATGGCATTTATGCTAGCGAAAGCCTTGTCATGTAGTAGCGGGTCACTGGTAGGTTTGACCAATCAAAGTTGTATGTGATCACATCAAAGATTTCCAATTGCGGTACAAATTTGTAAAAAATTTCTCTACAATTTTCACGGGTCAAACACGTCCTGAGATTCGCTTTCTGGTCCCTTGGCGCCCCCTGGAGAAACACCACTTTAATCCCTTGCGAAAACCATCCATGGTTTACTAACTAGTTAAAACCGAAAAACCATGGTTACCACAAAATAACCATGGTTATGAAAACCATGGTTTTTTTAAGAACATAGTAAAACGATGGTTACTGTAGTAAAACCATGGTTTGCCATAAGTAATCAAATACACACACAAAAAACATGGTACATTTTCGTAAGGGATGTCTCGTAACAAAGGGCTCAAAGCCCTCATAATTTACCACGGGAAAAAGTAAATGTTTCTGAAAAAACACAGTAAATATTTTTTTCCACTAGTTTGATAGTGGTCGTTTTTATGTTAGAATTCAAGTGATAAACCAATAAAACTGAGACTCATTTAGTTGTCAAATCAATTGTAGCCACTAGAGGGCAGTGCAAGACCGCATTGATCGTACAGTTAGAGAAGCGAGTTTCTTGTTAGGAATATTTTAGGATTCAAAAACTAAATTCTTCAGTCTATGCTGTATTAGAGCAAATCAGAATATGCGGTTACGAGATTGTGACAATTTTGTAACATAAATCCACTAACAAATGTATTGTCATTGTACTTCTCATAATATCACATTAACCTTTGTTACCATTTCACCTGCTCAGTGTCAACACTTGCCAGCAAATTTGAAATGAAAGACAACAATAAACATGCACGCAAGAAACTCCATGGGCCAAAGAAACTTTATTTCTGGTGTTAAGCTCCATCTTCAACATTGCAGGACGATTGAAATACAAATCCTTCACACTGATGGAAGACTCGTCTAACTTTAGTGCCACTACCGTTTGGGTGCAGTGTATTTCCTTGATGTAGTTAAGATTACTGGTACTGAAGGGCAGGAGTACTGGTGGAGGCGGAGGGGAGTTAATTTGGGAGTCATGAAGTGTTCACTTCTGTTCAGGCATAAGGTCATCGATCGACTGACCCGCCTCCAGGCGTTTCTCCATCTCGATAAGCAGCTTGACGCCATCCACCACCATCTGAACCAGATCTACCTCAGAGAATCCAAGACGGTCTGCATTGGAGATGTCAAAGACACCACCGACGGCAGCAGTGTCGACTCCACCTGGAGAACAGAGAATGGTTATAGATCACCTGTGCAGATAATACAGACATACAGTACATGTCCAATTGAGAGGTTACAAAAACAAACCTGTTCCACGCTTTTGGAGCCTCAGTCGCTTTAGGATCTCACCGAATTTCTCATGCTTGCTGACGTTGGGAAGTTTGACGTGAACGCCACCACGCAACCCCGTGCCCAGGTTGGATGGGCAAGTTAGAACGTAGCCCAAATGCTCGTTCCACATGAACTCGTGGCCCTTCTCCTTAAACAAGGACTCGATCTGCAAAACAAACATTAAAATGTAAAAAGGATAGGACAGGAGACGCATGCACTTTTTCACAAGCGAGGGATGAAGTCGAAGTCGACAAACCTTTGTGAGGCCTGTGCAGAAGCGATTAAAAACTTCTTTCATGTTTCCTCCTTTCTGCATGGAGATGACACGAAGGTGGTCTTCCTCATTAACCCAGACCAGGAATGTCTTATTGTCGTTGTGCCTAAAACCATTGAAATCAAATTATTATTTTTAAAATTACATTATATAAAATTGATATACGCCTCCAAATCGCAATCTCACCAGATCCCTCTTGCATCCGGCCAATCCCGAGCCATCCCAGAAGCCAACAGCAGTGGGGACACAGGCTTATCAAACAGGAAGTGGTCATCGATCAGCTGCTGCTGCTCTTCCTCCGTCATGTCTTTGAGGGCGTAGTACTTTCCTTTAAGGTCACCGTCAAGGGCTCCCAAAGCTGGAATACACAAACAGACACAAATATACTGCATTATTAATAATCATAATAATAAATCATAATAATGTTATATTTATATATTACATCACATAACAGAACACAGCAGCTCAGTCATCAATAAACAATTGACATCCAAATTGAAATAAATGGATTAGCTCACCCTCAACGGACAGGCTTTCAATGCCGCGTCTCTCCCCACGGGTGCAGTGGGGTGGAAGGCAGAAACCACGGATGCTCCTGCCGGTTCGCACTCGAGAGCTCAGAACGTAGTTGGGGTCAAGGTCATCTCCGCCCTATTAAAACGTAAAAAGAATTAACCCCTGATCTTTTGAAATCATGACGCACAATTGGAGCATCCAGTGGTATAACGTACCTGGAGGTTGTCTGGGTTCAAGTCAGTCTTGTGTTTGTCTGTGGGCTTATAGCCACCATGGCGGTCCTCGATAACAGGGTCCAGAAGATCTTTGAACACTTCGTATGTCTCTTCATCTCCAGCTACACAGCCGACTGTCATGATGAAAGGATGTCCTAGAATCCAGAAATAAATATTCAGCCAAACCGTGAAATTAAAATACATTGCGGCAACACAGCTAGTTGTCATACTGTAGGTGTCATCATATTTTTGGCCTGCATTGAGCAACAACGACATTACACATTGTTTCACTTTACTGCCGCTTGACAGAGTTACTTCCCTTTAAACTTTAGGTCTGGAGTCTGTCGCACATTGAACGGCATCATTGAAATACACTGGCATGCCATTAAGAATGCAGAACTGCACAAAGGTCATGGAAATAATGCTACAGTAGATTCTGGGTGCAACTAGAACTAGTCACGTTGGGTGCATGTCAGCCCCAATAATGTTTTGAATGTGAATATTAGAGTCAGTTTGCGTCCACAATGACAGAAAACCAAAGTGGGCCGAGAGCTTGTTCCTTCAACACGTCTCTTCCACATCTACTAAAACTTATGAAAAGTTTGGTTCCAAAATGAGAACTCAGATTTTTTTTCCAAAAATCATGTTATCATGTTTTTATTGTGTTAGTTAGCTGTATTTTTTTTAGTTATTATGGCTTAAATCAAAACAAACCAACTGCAGTTTGATAGATATTCATTGGAATGCACAATAAAAAAAAACATGATTTTTGAACATTTTTAAAAAGGGAGTTCTATATATAGGATATTTTCTCTCGTTGACGCTGCTTTGGAGCGTCTCGTGAAAGACACCAAACCGAGTTTAATGCGCAGTTGGTTAATTCATGCTTTGGTTGCTGTAGTGCAATTGGCAGAGCGTGTTAGCAATGCAAACATTGTGGGTTTGATTCCCAAACAACGCACAAACTGATAAAACCTGTATACTCTAAATCAACCGCAATTCGCTTTAGATAGAAGTATCTGCCAAACGCATCCACGTAAATGGTTGGGCAGGTGGCTGCAAGGACACTTACCTGGGTTATCGACTCCTGTCTGGATGACGTCATCGAGGGTAAATCCGCTGGGGGTCTGTTTGTCCCGCAGGTCGGCGTACATCTCCGGAGTGATGATCTTCGCCATGTGGTTATTGTGCTGGCTGAGGTCGGGATACTCCTGCTCCGCGGAGTAGTTCATCTTCAGCAGATTGTGAGTGTTACCGAAAGGCATGGTCGCGTTACCTGGTGGAAACATGCAGACGAAAGGCCACAAGCTGAATTTGAATCCGTTTCAAACGCAAGGACACATCAAGCCCGCAGCTGCGTTCGTCATGACGTAACCGCTTTGAAGAGCATTAAGCGCAAAAAAATGCGTTTACATTTTCTTAGGCGGTATCAAAAACAAACAATCGAGAGGACAAAAGTCCTCTAGCGCTGGCGTGAGGCGTCACGCTGACAGACAGTAAATATGATGGAATGTCGAGAGCGCGTCCGACAAACGACGCGTCTTCATGAAATGCATTAAATACGTGCAGATTTTCAATGTTATGCAACACCTTCTGTGCATTATAACGGTGTTGGATAGGAACGGTTGGCTGTTCTTTGCATACGAATGCGTAATGCGCAGTACTGGGAATAACGTCCTTGCAGATGAAGGAGGCTGACTGCAAGGTCGTTGCTGATGTTCGGTACAAAAGCACTTTGTCATGCACGCATCCGCGTCTTTTTCAACAATGCATGCCTATTTAAAGCCTTTTAAGATCAATATATTGTCATTTTTTGCCTCAAGGGGTTGGAGGAATAAACAGCTAGCATTGCTAGTTGTTAACCAAGATTAAAAATCAGACGTGTTCTAAATATCAATGCATTTCTATTACTATCTATTACTACAACATTCAATGCAACCATATTTTTTTCTCCAAAGGGTTAACAATCGTTATCACATAGCTGTCCCCGAATGATACAATATCAATGACCTATTTGTATTACGATAAATACAACCGCTGTTTAAAAGAATGCATACCTTACACCGATTTTCTTTGGGAAAGTAGTATTAATCCTTCTTAAAGTACACCAGAACCCACACAAAGACTGATAACGGTGTCCAGAAATAAGCGGCTTTATGGGGTTTTTATACCCTGCCGGAGCTCTCTTCTGATTGGCCGCTATTTGAGTCCATTCATTCTATTGGAGAGGGAGTCGCATCACATCCACAACATCAAGTATTTGCTTACATTGATCACATGGTGTTTTTTCCTTGGCTGCTCGTCATGATTGACAGCTAAATTGAACAATGTGGAATTTGATTCACTTGTATGAAGGCTCTCAGACGGGTTTGATTAGCAATTTTAGAAGAAGTAACTGAGGCATGGCCGTATTGTTGTGACTAGACAGTTCATGCAAGTTTTTCTAGCTATCTTTCTGATCTTAACATACGATGAAGCACCACCGACAGTTTTTTGGTCCATTTGGTGTCATCCGTGTTTGCTACATTTTATTTTTGTCAGGAAGCTCATTTTATCTAAGATTTTTAAGGGGCTGATTTGTGTTTCTTTAAATTGTCTTGTGCTACTTGTTTGCTACATTTAAAATGATTATGTTACCAGAAATTTGCTATACATGCTGCTTGTTTTGGATGGCCCTTTCGACAGCCTTTTTAAAAAAGTAATCGATTTTCCTGAATTTAGCAAGAAATGACACATTGAAAACAATGTTCTTATCTTTGTGTTATACTTGTGCCATTGACTGATTATGTAAAGTTATTTTGAGCATATATATATTATATGAGCATTTGCTTTCATGTTATATACTTGGAATTCTGAGCGGTGTTCCCTTTAAAATAACCTTAAATATTTTACAATCATTTTTAATTTTATTATTTGATTTATATGCTGAGATAGCTGATTAGCACACACTGTATCCACAATACATAGCTTGGTGCTGTCTGTGCCAGCTTTTTTGCTTGGTCAAAATCACACATATTAAAGGAACAGTTCACCTTCAAAATGAAAACTCTGTCATCATTTACTCGCTCTGTTGTCATTTTAAATCTGTGTGATTTTCTTCTGAAAAACACGAATGAAGATATTTTGAAAAGTGTTGGTAACCAAAAATGTACTTCTATTGTATGGACACAAAACCAATGCAAGTCAATGGGGACCAAAGATTTTTCAAAATATCTTCATATTTTCATACAAGTTTGAAAGAAGGTGTGTAAATAATTACAGAATTTCCATTATGAAGGTGAACTATTCCTTTTATTACATTTTTTCTTTAGGATCTCTGTGTTGTGCCCAGTTTGGCCACACCCCTTCTTTTGTGTTTGTACTGCTGATGTCTGGGGGTATACAGCCTTCACGTTTTATTTTGGTGTCATTGAGGTACAGCAAACATATCAATAGATATAAACATGACATTTGTTAACACGGACTGTTTTTCTCTGTCGATTCAGCAGTGCTCATGCTTTTAAAATATTCTTTCACCAAACACAAAGTGAGAGAGAGAGAGAACGCGTGAGATCATAATGAAAGTCCAGACTGCGTCTGATGAATATTCATGATGGCAGGGCTTTTTTCACTCAAGGCTGTGCAATGGTTTGTTTCTCTACAGTAGTTCACAGAGTTCAGTGTGTAGCAATCACGTTTTGACAGGCTGAGACAGAGAATGGGAGTGCTGATGCCATAGGAACCTAGTCTGCAGCAGAGCATTTTGTTTATGTATGTGTGTGTTAATATTTGCATTTTCTCGCCTTTAGAGCCCTAATTTTCATAGATACAAAAGATGGAAAGAATATTGATGGACGTATGCATCCCAGCATGCATGCATGGACAGGCAGGACCGTTATAGCCATGCTTTTTACCAGCAAAAAATGTTGGTCAGCCAATTTGGTATTTCTTGTCAAGCTGGTTGACCAAAGACACTGACCTAGTTTAGAAGCGTAATGGAGATTTCCCCAAAAGCCTAGAAACAACAGAGCAACATTAAGAATTGTTAAATGTTTGTGTGCCAACTCAGAATGCATTGGTAGAATAATAAATCATATCATTGTATTTGCACAGGAGACAATCCCCAACACAAACACACACACACACACATACACAAGCATGTTGTCTGTCAAGCCCTTCTGACAGAAAGCTGTCAAAATCACCCCTTCCCTCTTGTGGGGCTCATTTGCATCGCTTTCGAGAGACTTTAATCCGCTCTTTTCCTCCTCAGTAACCTTGCTGAAACTCTGTGGAGAAACCAAATAAGCATTTAGCGAAAGCCAAAAATAATGAATCTGCTATGCAGTCCACTTTCAGAAGTTGAATTGACATGCAGATGATAACTGCATCATACCACTTGGACTTTATATATTCAATCTAGATAACATTTATTGATCTCATTACATGTTCCTTTTAACAGTGACTTTATTAAGCACTTGTGTTGGATGAAGCAGCTCACATTTCTAACGTCTGTGTAACTGCATTGATGTAACACAGCGCACATACGCTTTGCTAAGTCAGGATGATTTATAATACGCAAGCTTTGCAAGTTATAAACCGTGTTGTTCACAGTTTGAGTCTTTGACCAGCCACAGGATGATTTCCATAATTCGTTTGCATATAGATCACCACGATTATATGACTATCAAACTAAAGGTCACAACTAAAGGATTTATAAACCTGGATGTTTCGCTTGTTTTTGCGTGCCAGCCAGGTAGATTAAAGACATCCTTTGCAGCTGATCTGCATTATATCATCCGTGCTGCTTGTTTGAGTGACAGTTGTGCCCACCAATCAGCAACCATCTGTTATCTATTTCCCAATCCACTTTAGGGACCAGATGCATTTTGAACCAATGAGAAAGCTCAGCTTCTACATCCCTGGTTGCAGATTTAAGGATGTTTGCGGGATCACAGTTGCTCAAACGTTTCTATAAACTGCAATGGAATGGATGGACGTGTATGTCACAATCCTGTAGCAGTTTTAATTAAAGATGGTCTGTACCTAAGCTTGTGGGAAACTTGTATTAGAGAAAACCAAGACGAATGCAGTATTTGAGATTATAAATAACAGAGACAATGGAGAAGCAGAGCTAGTGCATGACATAATATAATAGTGGAAAACAACTGTACAACCATGGCACAGCCCCAAACCTTTAGAGCGAAATGGCAGACGCTATTGTACGCAACAGCTTGACGCAACCAATTTTCCAAGTCCTCCATTGAGAGGCCAGTAAAGATTGGCTGCCACTCCTTTGCTCTCTGCCTATTGTGGTCACGGGAGCTGGCATCGCTAGATGCCATTTAAATTTTAACTGGTCAAATGAATTTAGGTCAGCGTCGGCTTTCATAAGAACTCAATTATCTTGAATAATAAATCTAGACCGTGCTCCCTCCTGCAGTGAGAGGGCCCATCCACTTCACTTTCTGCTCCAAACAAGAGTGTATTCAGCCCGGGCACAGAGAACACTGAGCACACTGTAGAGTTCAACACTTAACTGCTTGTGGGTGTCTCATGGGTGCTATGTCTAAGCTGTAGGCTGTATATGAAATCTGTGTGTGTTTGGTAATGTTCTTGCTACACAGTTTGTGTGTTTGTTTTTATTTCTGTGGCAAGGTACAGAGTGTACAGATGTAGGACTGTGGTCCTGAAGACATATTGCAGGTTAAAGGAATAGTTTACCCAAAAATTAACATTCTGTCATTTATTTACTCACCCTCGTGTCATTCCAAACCTGAATGACTTTCTTTCTTCTGCAGAACACGGAAGAGGATATTTTGAAGAACGTTGGTAACCAAACCACACCGGCCCCCATTGACTTCCATTGTATGGACACAAAACCAAAATATCTTCTTTTGTGTTCCACAGAGGGGAGAAAGGTCATATACAGGTTAGAAATGACATAAAGGGAAAATAAATGATGAAAGATGTTTTATTTCTATAACCCTGCCCCTTTAAATGCAATATAAAGGTAAAGCACACAGTTCCTCACCTACTGTTGGGATTTGCAGTTTGTTTGAGCAACATTATAACCAATGGCATCATAACCACGGCACAATCCTCAATGCCGTGAGGGCAGGATTTTGTGTTTGGCCGACCAATGGCAGATGGAGACATTGATAATATAGGTAAAATCCAATAATTTACTAATAATTTACTAATTAATAATTTGCGTAAACAACGCAAGGTGTGATGTCATGATGCTCTATAGATTATGTTTACCTATTGTAAGTGCATTTATTTCATTTTTTTATAAACTGAAGTACACTTTTTCTTATTCCACAGAAAATCATTTGAATCATTCTAGCTTGTATTTAAGCCTGAATATTCTTTTAAGGAGGGGTTAATTAGAGTCCTGTTGACTCAGCAAAGCATGATGGTCTCTTAGCCAGATCATTAAGTACTTGGAAGAGCCTCTTAGGAACAAACCTGAGTATGAGTTTCAGTCTCTTTTGAAATTATTCTTGAGAGGGATTATGTTTAGTGCTTGTAAAGAGCTTTGCAGTAATGTATCCTATTTCCCATCCAGTCTGTATGTTGTTTAATGCTATAGAGACATGTTTTGTTATATGTACCAGAGCGATTCGCTGACTCTGAAAACCAGCTCTCAGCCGCAGATGGGATGGAGCTTGCGGTACACACTCTCTGAATTACATAACACACACACTCCGTTCTTCACTGACATAACACACACTCTCCCTCACTGAGTCACACATTATGCGACGTCACAGTTTGTTCTGGGGCTGTGATGTGAGATTGGCTCTCAGAATCAGAGCTCCATCCTTTGGGAACAATTGTACTCTGCCAGATTCATATCGAACAGACGGCTCTTGTTTTGCTGCTAGATGAGAAATATTATCATTTTAGATTGAGTGAGGTGGGTGGGGTCTGCTCTGTCGTCCGTTGGTCACGTCTTTTGTTATGCACGTAATGCTGCATGACAGCTCAGCTGACACACTGCGGTTGCATAGCATTTCGTTCTGGCATTTAGAGCTGACCTGCAGCCTTCGAGTCTACTGCACACACACACACACACACACACACGCACGCACGCACACACACGCACACGCACGCACACACACACACACGCACACACACGCACACACACACACAAATGCTTGGGATGTTTTGCTTTAGAAGGTGTAATTCTTAGATATGTATAAAAACATATAAATACGTTTTATAAACACATCTTGGTCATCTGTTAATCTGTTATTTGCTGCTTTTTAGCTTAGCGTACTTGTTCTATTCGATTCAATGATGAAACATTTAATTGCCTATATGTTTTTATCTGTTCTGTTCTCTACTGTGTTCTGTCCTGTTCTGAAACATTTAATATATAGTTTTTAGCATCTTAGCATTGTATTCTATTTGACTTTATTCTACTGTGTTCTGTTCTGTTCTGAAACATTTAATATACTGTATGCTTTTAGCATCTAAGAGTTCTATTCTATTCTATTCTATTATGTTCTGTCCTGTTCTGAAACATTTAATATATGTTTTTAGCATCTAAGAGTTCTATTCTATTCTATTCTATTCTATTCTAATGTTCTGTTCTGTTCAGTTCTGTTATGTTCTGAAACATTTAATATATGTTTTTTAGCATCTAAGAGTTCTATTCTATTCTATTATGTTCTGTTCTGTTCTGAAACATTTAATATATAGTTTTTAACATCTTAGCATTGTATTCTATTCGACTTTATTCTACTGTGTTCTGTCCTGTTCTGAAACATTTAATATAAGTTTTTAGTATCTAAGAGTTCTATTCTATTCTATTGTATTGTATTGTATTGTATTGTATTGTATTCTATTCTATTCTATTCTGAAACATTTAATATATCGTTTTTAGCATCTTAGCATTGTATTCTATTCGACTTTATTCTACTGTGTTCTGTCCTGTTCTGAAACATTTAATATATCGTTTTTAGCATCTTAGCATCGTATTCTATTCAACTTTATTCTACTGTGTTCTGTCCTGTTCTGAAACATTTAATATATGTTTTTAGTATCTAAGAGTTCTATTCTATTCTATTCTATTCTATTCTATTCTATTCTATTCTATTCTATTCTATTCTATTCTGAAACATTTAATATATCGTTTTTAGCATCTTAGCATCGTATTCTATTCAACTGTATTCTACTGTGTTCTGTCCTGTTCTGAAACATTTAATATATGTTTTTAGTGTCTAAGAGTTCTATTCTATTCTATTCTATTCTATTCTATTCTATTCTATTCTATTCTATTCTATTCTATTCTGAAACATTTAATATATCGTTTTTAGCATCTTAGCATCGTATTCTATTCAACTGTATTCTACTGTGTTCTGTCCTGTTCTGAAACATTTAATATATGTTTTTAGTGTCTAAGAGTTCTATTCTATTCTATTCTATTCTATTCTATTCTATTCTATTCTATTCTATTCTATTCTATTCTGAAACATTTAATATATCGTTTTTAGCATCTTAGCATCGTATTCTATTCAACTGTATTCTACTGTGTTCTGTCCTGTTCTGAAACATTTAATATATGTTTTTAGTGTCTAAGAGTTCTATTCTATTCTATTCTATTCTATTCTATTCTAAAACATTTAATATATCGTTTTTAGCATCTTAGCATTGTATTCTATTCGACTTTATTCTACTGTGTTCTGTCCTGTTCTGAAACATTTAATATAAGTTTTTAGTATCTAAGAGTTCTATTCTATTCTATTCTATTCTATTCTGAAACATTTAATATATCGTTTTTAGCATCTTAGCATTGTATTCTATGCTAAGATGACTTTATTCTACTGCGTTCTGTTCTGTTCTGAAACATTTACTATATGTTTTTTAGCATCTATTCTATTCTTTTCTATTCTGAAACATTTAATATATGTTTTTAGCAGCTTACGATTCTGTTCTGTTCTGTTCTATTATATTATATTCTGAAGCATTTAATATATGCTTTTTAGCATCTTAGCATTCTGTTCTTAAGAATATATTTGTTTAAGAAACTGACATATAAAAGTAATATTACACATGCAGTTATTACGTTCTCTTAAAGTTGCTTATGTGATATTGCTTTTGATTAATGGGGACATTGACGCTTTGGCTTTTTCTGCTGTGCTAAAATATGCTCTCTGCGTGATGTTTTCTGTGATTCATCACAACTTTTAGTCCACATCATAACCTTTGTAAAAAGGACCATGTCTAACCCCTCCTCTATGTTTCTCTCAATCCCTCTATCCTCTCTCACTTTCCCATCCCCCAGCTCTAGCTTTGTCTGATCTGAAGTCAGTGAAAAGGAAAGGCTGGATATTTAAACCCATTTCCCATTTACTATCTTTAAACACTCTGCAACAGCATTTATGTTTCACCTACTGCTGTACCGATCCCATTCACCTTCATTTTACGCTCCTGGTGTCCCGTCAGGACCGCAGAGTTATTTTCCTCCCCGCGCTGCGCTGTCATTGATTTTTGTTCTAGGAGGCAAAATTGGACCTTGCGGCCATGGCCTGCATGACATTTTGATTCTCGCCATCTCCTGCAGATGAGCTACGATTAGACGAGTGGGGAAAAGCTGTCTCATCTTCTCCTCCTTTTCCACCCGCTGGACTTTCATTCACAGATTGTCATTTGCATATCAATGCTGTGGCTACTGTATTAATGGAACATTGCTTCCATTGTTGCCATGTGAACAAGAGAGGCGATGATGTCATACTCTCACCTCTCCACACGGGCAGATTAGCTCAGAGGACGCAGCAGGGCTGTTTAAAGTGGGTAATTATGAGTGAAGGCATGGTTTCCAGCCCCTGCACACACTGAATGCCCATGCAGTCGCCTTGCATACGGCATACGAGATAAAGTCTTCTTTGTTTGGTTGAATGCTTTGCTTGGATGGATATATTTTTGTATTGCATGAATTTTACACAGTTGTTTGGAGTTAGTTCAGGCCTGAAAATAAAAAGGCCATCTGGAGCCAGAAAGAACTGAGAATCTAAAATATATATGATTTTCAACAGGTTAAGTATTATTTAGTGTTCTATTAGTGTTCCAGGTTTGAGGAACAAGGTCTGATCAGTTCATTATCACTCCACACACAAATAGGTCCCATGTGAGCAATTCTCACCAGAGACGACTTGAGAAAATGCTGATTATTAAACCCTTAATACTTAAAGGGGCTCTGAAAAGCACACGCACACACACACGTGTCAGGTGAATTGAAAGCCTTATCTGCTGAAATGACAAAAATGGACCTGCATGAATTTCCAGGCTTGTTTATGCTGATTAGTAAACATATAGTGAGCAGGCAAAACTGTTCTTGGAGAATGTGAGCACGATAAAAAAAGTTTGCCTTAAAGGGATAGTTCACCTAAAAATGAAAATTCTGTCATCATTTACTACCACTCATGTTATTTCAAACCTGTTTGGCTTACTTCTTTCTGCAGAACCCAAAAGAAGATATTTTGAAGAGTGATGGCAACTGAACATCAGTGGTACCCATTGACTTGCATTGGTTTTGTGTCCTTACAATAGAAGTGAATGGGTACCGCCGTTGTTCAATTACCAACATTATTTAAAATATATTCTTTTGTGTTGTGCAGAAGAAAGAAAATCATACAGGTTTGAAATGACATGAGTAAATGATGACAGAATTTTCATGTTTGGGCGAACTATCCCTTAACAGGTTTTATTCAGTTTGTTTCTGAGAGCTGGACATTTCCAAACCCCCACCATCCACCCTCCTTGATTTCATTCCCTCCATGTTTTCAATCCACATCACCTTGGCTAACAACTTTCGAGGGCCTTTATCACCCAGAATCCATCACTGTCTAAAGCACCCTCCTCTTCTTTCAGCTATTGAAATGGAAGAATTGATCGGCTGTTCTGTGTAGTTGTGAATGATGTGTTCTGGCCCAATGAAAATGCAATAACAAACCTACACAATTTTTTTGTATTTACTGCTCTGAGTGTGGCATTTTATAGACCCTTAACAATAGTTTAACATCTACATTCCATCTTACATTCCAGCCAATGACACCAATAATTCATTTTAATGCTGCGTCTTGATAGCAGTAGGTTGATCATGATTTATCGCAAAGTAAATGAATAAAGCCGTGTCCATTCAAACAATGCCAAAATATGAGTGCATTAACATTGACTAAATGTTATTGTTCCGTTTGTCACTGTCATCTGCCGGAATCGGAGACTTCTGTCTCTCCGTCTGCATTCGTTGTCATCACTAAAACACAGGAACATAGTGCCCTGGCATTGACGCCCACAATCACCACATCACCAAGCTTTGTCGCATTGGTACTGTTTCAATGTTGCTCTTGTTCTGTATTATCAAACCTCTCTCATCTGACACCTGTGCCTGCCACAAAGCCATGGGAAGTGCAGAGGATTTCAAAAGTTTTTTCCTTTATGAACTTTAATTATTCTCTTTGATGTAAAGTTTCTCAGGTCTCAGCTGTAGGGTGCCAAAACTCGAACCTGCGTACTTGGATGAAAGGCCATGGAGATGAAGGGAAGTGTGGTGGTCCACCGCTGCTTCAACTGCAAAGATGCAGGAGAGAAGATTGTGGAGGTTGGCTGTTCACTTGCTATTTTGTCCCACCATCTTGCAAATTGTGCATTCTCATAGCATCTGCGCGTGAACGTCGCCTCACATTTCTCACCTACAGAAGATCTGTTCTAAAACTAAGTGTGCTGGTTAGGCAGCTGTTTTTAAGGCTATCATGCTTCTACAACAGGGTTGACGCACTGATCCAACAAAACTAACCATTGGTGTTTATTGGGACAATGTAAATTAGCATTAACACATCATTTAAATGTTGTCTACTGTAGGTAGTTTTCAAATGGTTCAGTTTTACCTCTCATAGCTCTATTTGGTAAATGTGTTGAGCCACTACAGGACACAGAGGAGTTTGTTTCTCATCTGTGATCAGAATATACATCGCTGTTACGTACTTCATGTTGCCCGCCTTTGAGTTTAACGATTTAAACCACTAGGGTACGACAACTTGGTTTTTACGTTAGGAGCGTGTCAACGTCAAACACGCCGTGTCTCTGTGACTCCTCCTGTCATGTTTCTCTCTCCTTGTGAATGTTCAGGCGAATGTGTGTGTTTTAAGCACAAGGAGGAGGGGCAGCCGCAGTTACCACTGCAGTGCTGCAGTTTCCCATGATGCATCTGGGCATCCCATACTCCCATTTTGATTTATGACTTCACCTGTCCTCTGTCCTGTTTACCTTTTTTTGAACAGTTGTCCTGTTTCACACCATTGTTGAATACACCATATGTTCATAAAAAAAAGTGTTAAATGAATACAGCAAGAATATTTCTTTACAAACGTTTTAGTCAGTGATCAAACATTTAGAAATTGGAATAACAATGTGGCTAAATTTTCACAAAATGCTGTTATTATTATTATTATTATTAATAATAACATTTAAAACATTTCACTAGCTATTAGTGTGCTACTTGATTAGTGCAATTCAGCTATAAATTTGTTTACATTTTTACATGTTAATGTAATTGAAATGTATGAGGTAACATATTGCTTTTAGCCATCTGAATAGCTCAGGGTCAAAACAACCTTGGTCTAATATTCAAGCGACACACTGGACGCAAGTCATCAGTAAAGAGGAACAGAGAGAGTGAAAGTGGAGACACAGGGTCATTTTTCCTCTGCTCAACCATTTTCCTCACTCTATTTGATCTTTGATGCACGCCTGTGTCCAAGGCCATTCACTGCTATGCGTGCTTCTCTGATTACATTAAAGTTTAATGGCGATGTGACAAGCAAGAGAAGTACTGCAGCCACTATCCTGTTACACTTCATCTGTAGCCCCTCCCTCACATTTTGATAAGGATAAAGTTTGTAATGTTTTTATGAATGAGTATAGAACAATAATGTTGAGTAGTTGTAATTGAATTTAAAACAATTAGTATACAATAAAATATTTATATAAATCAATATTTATTTAAGTAATTATAAAACAAATTGTTATATTATAACCAAACACAGACTGGAAGTGCACTTGGGGTCAGTCGTGTGCTCTGTAGTCAATTTCCAATGCGTGACCGTCCAAATCATATATAGTTTCATCGGACACGCGTGCACCTTTACTGCAATAAACTTCCAGTCTATGTTTGTTTATCGATCTGGCTATAGTGTCTACTAATATAACTATTTATATGTTATTGAATTTATGCTAACATTAATTTATATTATTATTTTATTGTATAATTATTGTGTTAAATAAATGATTTGCTGAATTGTGTTGTATGCTAATTTGATTAAATTAACAATTTGTTGAATGGGTCCTGTAGTGTGGTCGCATTTAAAGAAACCGTATGGTACATTGACATCTAGCAGTTGAGCTTTGGTATCGCCGTCTAAATTCAAAATATTGGAGACAGTTTAGCCAAGTAACGGTTCTTCTCGGTTTCTTTTGCTTGTTATCAGAAATAATCTACAGGCACTCTATTATTTGTTAATGTGTACCGGAAGTTAAGTGCAGTCCACAAACGCGCGGATGCGCAGTAATGTTTGTTATGTTGTTGCTTTGAAACCGTCTATAACAGTGGCACCAAAATGCAGTTGTACGAAATATAGCCAATGCATTACATTATCTTCCCTGACCTTGCTTACATTAAACATATCTTTAACCACAAAGGTTAGGGTCCGTTCTCTGCCAGTACAGCCAATCCGAACAACCCTTGATGTTAATGTACGGGAATAGAGTCGTTAATGAAAATGCAGGACTGAATTTATACTAGGAGAACTGCTGTCAGGCTGCGGCAGGGCTCTGAGAGTCGTTGCAGCACAGAGCGGCCTTCACTGCTGTACTGCAAGCCTCATTAATTCATGAGGAACAGCTTCAGCAGCAAAATGGAGGCATGTGGATCAAGCAACACATCCAGAGGGGGAGGGGCATACGCTTCACACAGCCTCATTTCAATTGAGGGGTCGTCCGCAGCTCTGAATTATTTCCCCACATACCTCCTCATAAAAAACTCATAACATGAAGGATTTGTGGTCAGGGGAGGTCCCTTAGCTTTGGTAAACTGTGATGCTATTTAATTTGCTGAGACTACTGTTAGTAGAGCATTGCTGGTAAATGAATGAGAAAGATATTTATGTAAATATATATTTAAAGACTTTATTTTCGTAGGGCTAATCCCTTTTTAAAATAGTCAATAGGTTTTAGTTATGTCACAGGCTGAGCTGTTTGCTTAGGCAGGTGGTGTTAGGGGGAGGGGCATTGTGCTTCTAAAGCACATGATTGGACAAAAAATCTGTAGTGCAGGATGAGTCATCAATATGTGTGCTCCATTTAAGAGACATTTTAAATTCAAAACCTGTATATCTGCTAAGAGATAATAATTGTGTCAAAGTTTATCGCCACACTATCAAAGTTTCCATTCATTTTAGTTCATACCTTTACAAATGTTTTTGTTTTGCGTTCTCTTGGCTCAAGCGTCTACGAGCTGGAACAGAACACAGGGCCGTGCCAGTTCTTTCCCCACTTTAGGGCCCGTTGCAAGGCGACCTGCAGCCCATGGCTATGCCTGCATTGAGTAAGCTGTCAGTCCTCTTTTCAAAAGCTGCCCTGTTACCGCGGCAACAAGCTCCGTGTCTCCATCACCGCAATTCAGGATTTCGCAGCCTCTGAAAACGCAGGAAGCAGGTCCCACACCAGCATCATCTCTCATCTTCCAGCTTTCAACACCAGACAGATTGTGTTCTGCTGCGAGGACTTCACGCAACGTGCGGGTTGTTTTAATTCTTAGCTCTTCCTGCAGTTAAAGATGGTTAATTTTCTCAGATCGTAAGTCTTTCGGGCTAGCTGTCATTTAAAATCAACTTTAAATGTTGTCTGCAGCCTGTTTGCCTCCGTAACAGAACTATGTGTGGGGTGGGGCTTCATTTTATTTGTTGGGAGTTGATTATATTTGCTAAGTCAGTGCCTAAATAGCGGTTTGACAACCTGCACATTCTATGTAACATCACCCTGCAAAGAAGTCATTTCAGAGGAAGTGAAAGTTGGTATGTTTTTATCAAATAATTTGTAAATTTACATAATCATCTTATAATTGTCACAGGCCAGTGACTTTTACATGCCTTCTTTCCTTGTCTGTCTTTGACATTAAAAGTCCAATCTAGACCCAACTTGATCCTCACACAAAAACAACCATTTTACAGGGTGGCGATTTCATATGAATTTCTTCTATATAAATCATATAAAAATGTTGAATTATTAGAAGAAAAGCAAGCATGAAGGTTCACCCATAACCTCACTCCTTATCACAACCGTCACTGTGGCGTTACAAAGATAATAGATATTAAGAAGGTGCGGGACTGCCAATACTATGAATGGTGAGGGATTGCAATGCTCAAAATGGCCGCTCTAGCAAAGAAAGTCCCGCCTTCCAGTAAAAAGAGCCAATCGTCAATCCATAAAGACTGACGATTCCCTGGGGCAGGGCTTTTGTGAGGCACTTGTATGCATGTGTGCAGTAGCTGAAGCTAACCTCGAAATGGTGAAATTTAAGCTTGGGAAACAAAAGTTATGGTACAGTTGATGTCGAGTTTAATTATCAATCGGCAATGTGCTATTTAATAACTAACGGTACTGTTTTTGTAAACTAACGGTACTGTTTAGTGTGTTGACAAAATGTTTATATGCTCTCTTACTTGTAAGTCGCTTTGGATAAAAGCGTCTACCAAATGAATAAAATTAAATGTAATGTTAATTGTGATTTTTGACAGCAATTTTAGAAATATTAGTCTTTCCCCATTCAACCATTCAAGTGTGGTCTTGTTATGACTGAAATTGCTGCCTTGAGGCGTTGCAAACATGGCCGCCTAGTGGCACGACTTCCGTAAATGGACGTGGGGCCAAAGTAGATTGTACAAATATGACACATTTTTACAAATTATTCACCAGTTCGCAAAAATGTAAAATAGTTACGAAGGGCCATGAGATTATGTTGGTAGAACCGGATTTATTTGGCAAACACAATATGACAGAATGCCAGGAGACAGATTAAATATTACACTGCCTGTATTTGCTGAACAGCTTACTGTCATAGTCCTCGAGCTGCCCTCCGCCCACTGCTCATCTACCAATCACTCCAAAGCAATTTCATCCTGAGGTACTTTTACTAACAAATCTCTTGTGATTTTACTGACATAATTAAATGGCACAAGATAGTATTCAGAAATGATCAATAACAGTGGTCTTTAAATAGCTACTGTAGGTCTGCAGTAAAAATAGCTCTGCACTGATGTCACATCTGTATAATAGAAAAAAATAGTTATTATTTCTAACGGATATGTCACAGTCTCTCATCAAGACTCCTGCAAGTTATTTCCAGCATCACATTTCCTTTTGAGTCTTTGTCGGAGACATTGATTTATTGACTGTTTAATGGAGGGAGGGCGTTTTCCGGGTAGCAAAGAATTTATTAGTTAAACAAAATGATCAGTTGTATTGTGTCCTGGTCCAAGATCTAATTGTCCTCATGTAACAACATTACTAACAAGATGAGAGGAACGACAGAGTCTTTGACATTGGTTGTTGCGGTAATTACAAAGCAAACCGTTATGTTCAGTAGTAGTTTTATTCAAAGACATCTTGAGTTACATTGTTACCAGGCTATATAGTCAAGCTTCATGTCACATTTTATGTGTAAGTACTTCCTACTATTCCAATGTGATATACAGAGATATCTATAAGCGTGGCATACAACAAAGAGTGTAAACGGCAATATTAGCTCAACTAATGGTGTTAGTTTGTGGGTGTGGTCATCTTTTTGCCGACCAATGGCAGACAGAGGGAGTGTTAGTGGAATCTATGTAATTTGATAACCCTAATAGAAAGCAGTATACCATTAGAAAAATAAATCTCATGTGGCAGTAATAAAATGAAGAGTCTGAAAATAAATGGATTATTGGCTTAGTTCCTTTCATTTGTTTATCTATTGACACATGACCTCAGTTCCACTACCTTTTTCACTTCCTTGTCCACTCCCGAGAGGAACTTCCTGTCTTGGCAATGTTAACATCCGATCATCATTAAACCTGAATGATAGATCAATCGTTTTTTATTTATTCTCCGCTCCGCCTCTGGTTCCTGATCAACCTGTTGGGGTTTCTTTTGAAAAAATGACACACAGCACCTTTAAACTGAGATGTCACAGGGTAAGATCAAATGCAATGGCACACTGTCACTCTCACTTTTACACGCACTTCTCTCTTCCCTTTTCTCCTACACACACAAACACAGACATTAAAACCTCTCAGTCAGACATCATGGCTTATCCATCCAACACACTTGCTGTTGGTCACTTTGATACCTGACACAGCATCACGAAGAGAGTAAAGCAGATTGAGTCGTCTGCGCTGCACACATTGGTCTGTTACACCTCATTACGCCCTCTCTCCTTGCCATATCCTCTTACTCTTACTCTTAAGAGTAAGAGTAAGATGTAAGATTATGTAAGATTACTCTTACATAAAGCCTTACTCGCTCCATCAGTGAACACACACACAATCACACAACAGAACATACTGTATATGCAATTTGCATGTATTTAAGATGCTTGCAGAATGACGTAATTGTCACTTTCACCATTATGAAGGCCTGCAATTTGGATCATTTCGATTTTGAGACATACTGTGTTTTGGCACGATGGGTTTGCATCACAGTGTACAGCAGCTTTCATTGTAATCCATAAGCTGTTTTTGGAACAGAGTGGTGGGGGGAGTACAGACACAAATGTGCCTCGCCGTTGGGCGGGTGTCTGATAGAAGGTGACGGTGCACTTTGTTCAGTTTGTATGACTTGAATCATGTCGTTGTAAAAAAACATCACATTATTTATGAGTAAGTGTAATATAATTAAATTGTATGCATTTTATAAAACAAGAATAATTCAGTATTTTGTACTTTCTGCTTAAAAGCAAAGATTAATATGTTAACATCACACCGTACAGTACGCTGTATAATTAAAAAATATTTAAAAGTATGTTTTTCTTGCTAGAAAAGAGCCGACACCTGTCCTTCCTCCAGATTCAGAAAGCTTCCTGGAAACGGCTTAGTGACAGGACATATTAAAGAGTCATCTGTGATTCACGTTACAAAGACATGCCAGAAATAGCTTCACAGCACATTTAAGTTTGAAGCCTGCTGAGAGAACAGAGAAAACAACGTCATTTAATTGTACAGTGGGATATGACGCATCGTTTTAAGACATCGGCTAGTTTTTTTGCACATGGAAAATGGATGTTGAATAACATGGAACGTGATCTGTGCATCACTCATGTTAGAGTGCTGAAAGCAGATGGAAATGGGTTGTATATGATGGACAGATGGTTGATGTATGTACTGTATAAAAATCACATTCATGCTGCTTTAATACGGAGTCTACGGTTGCGTGCACAGATGGGCTGGCAGTGGGTGGGTTATCTGTTTGGCATGACATTTGTCTTAAATCAATAACACCAGGATGCACCAGACAGCAATGCTTCTTCAAGAATCATTATTATTTTTAGCTTATATGCGACTTTAGATTTACCACGGATTATTAGCCATTTGCTTATAATGTTTTCCTTGAAGCTGCAAAATCACTTTTCTTGTCAATGTTTTTATCTTGTTTTCAAAAACATATAATTGGATTGTGTAGCGGTTTTAGCTAACGTTATTATATTGATGAGCAAAGCTCACCAAATATAATGCAACAGTAATATTTGTATTTATTATTTAGGAAAAGTACAAAAAAATGTATGCGATAACTTGGATTTAAATAAAAGTTGTCGTGTTTTTGGTCATGCTGTCAATCTTTCACATTGCTGTTGGATGACTTTATCACTCCTGAGGTTTGATTTTATTGAAATTCAACAGACACTGGACTGGAATGGCCACAATACATCTAGAAATGGTGATTTGAAATGAAAATTAGGAATGGTCTCTTAATATTTGCCACAGTTGTATATTTATATCAGTCAATTGATTTGATCCAGTCTCTCACATGATTTAGAAGCAAACTTACATTTGAGCATTGTTTATGAAATAAATATAAATAAAATATTCAAGTGTGCACTTTGCTTTGAATGCTCTGGTGGTCACAGTTGGGACACATCACATCCTTATCACACTAAAAGAGCCTTTTATCTTCCTCGTGAAGAGATCACTTATAGCCCATAAGCCATCACTGTGTACACAGCCATGCAGTATTTCTCATTACTGCACTGGTAGTTGCTGATAGTAAATCTCTTCTCAGACCTTCACCAGAGAAGTGTGAGGAGAATATTTAGCACTTGTGGACGATGGACAGTGTGTATAGAGGTTACAGAGGAGAAGGGCCTCATGAGCTTCTATGTTGAGTTTGCGCGGGCCAGTCCCGCTGGGCTCCCTCTACCAGCCCCTCTGTCCCCATCTGTTCTGTGTCTATCAGTCTCAGGGGTCCGTACATAGAATCACAGTTCTCCTCCAAACACCTTTCCACACACACACACACACACGCACGCACGCACGCACGCACGCACGCACGCACGCACGCACGCACGCACACACACACACACACACACACACACAGGCAGACAGAGGTGTTACTAGACTGCGCAAACATCAGCGGCTGAGCCCCATGCTCTGTTTTATCAGAAATATATACTTGCTAAGATCTGGCTTAGTTCTGTTAAATTATAGCCTGAACATTTTTTTAAAACCCTGTTAGAACATCTACTGTATATTATCTTTAGTATGTTATAACAGAGTGTTTGACACTGTTGTGTTCTGTGGTGTCACACATACAGTACTTGGGCACCACAATGAATTAGGCACAGTTGTATAATATAAGAGGTCAGTCGTTTATCCCCCTCATCGGACATGTGATGTGATCGCAAACTCTTCCTGTTTATGTTCTGTTCAGTTCAGTCTTTTCCTGTCCGTCTCTCTCTGAATGTGTTGCACCGATTTCTTATTAATTCTAAAAATCAACGCTTTAAAGAATTTCAAGGAGACGACTATGACTATTTGTGCATTAACACCACGTTAGGCCAATAAAATCTGTGTGTGCTTCTTCAAATGTGTGTTAATAATAGTGTCACTTACAATCAAACTAACACTGAAATAAAAAATGAAACGTATACAGCAGAAATAAAAAAATGCATCAACATAGCTAAAAATGAAACTAAAATGAACATGAAGGCTAAAAATGTAAAAGATCATTAAAACAATTTTAAAACTAAACTGAAAACAAAAGTACGGTATAATAACTCATGGTTTGGTTAACAAATGTAGGATCTGATGTACATTGATGGGGAAGCTATTTAAAAAAATGTAGCTTGCTATTACAATCGGACATCTTTAAAGCTACATTTAAACGACCCAATAAATAATGTAGTTAGTTTTAATACAAACTAGTAGTTTATACTGTGTCGGACTGCTGTGTTCTTGGATATTAGATGGTTTCTGGATGTGCAGACTGTTTCATTCCCCCTGTGGCTCTCACTCCAGACACAAAGGATTTCCTTTTCTTTTCTCCTAACAGTTTTTTTGATACCCCTCCTCACGCATGAATACACTGACAGATGTGAACTGAAGAACAGGTGTTGTAAAATAAAGGAAGGTTTTTATTAATAGTAAATATGAGGTTTTATTACGATTGTGTTTCTCAGTATTCTGATATAATGCGCCTGAACGTATGTGCTACAAATGACTTCAGAAATCATATAAATCTGTGTAAAATAGGAGCAACAATTAAACCGGTAAGAATTGTATTCACATCCATCTATTACCTGCCATATACATCCCACAGCAAGTGACAAAACCATCACACTCCTCTAGTCTAGAGTAACCTTCATTCGGCATTTGCTCAATGAGCCGTGACAATGTTTGACTGGTACACTGTCATCACTATCCAGACAGGTATTGATTACAGCCAGAACGGCTGACTAACGCATGGTTACCCTGTCTGTTTCAAAGCTGGGTCCAATTAACACAACAGACTAGAAAAAAATCGACATTTATTGTCTACGTTTATTGCAACCACTTGTAAACATCTGGTTAAAAGTCACATTTGCGGTTTGTTTGGCAGATTGTCGTTCTATTTGAGGAGTTAAGACAAGCTCTTACGCAGATAAGCCCGAATGACCGTCTGATCGTGGAGACTGGGTTAACCGCACCTAGCATGCAAAGGTCAGTGAATCGCTTTTGCTTTACTCCACCACTAAATCTTTCTTGCATGGCAGGTGGCATTAAGAATCACAGTTATGTAATGACAGGAAGTGTAGTGTCGAATCGCCAAAACAGAGATCAAACAGGAAATATTTAAGCAATATCACCAGAGCAAGAGTGATGTTATTATTGTAAAACAGTGTAGGTAATCACAGCTGTGTTAATATTCAGAACAACAGCGAGGGAACCATGTGAAAAGAGCTCCAGCTGGGCCTTGCTGCTTGACAGCACCTCATCCTCTAGGTACAGTATAACCTTCAACAAACACACACACACGCACGTACGCACGCACGCACGCTTACGCACACACACACACACACACACACACAGACCTCACAGATGGTCTCTGATGTATCTCTGCAGATTTTTGTGCTCTATCCCAGGGTCATTTAGTACAGAAGGCATTATCTTTAAGGAACAGAAGGACAAAGTGGATAAGAATAAGAAATACAAAGGATGGGAAATAAAAGCAATATTGCAATAAGAACATAATTTCTTACATAGTATTTATGTCTTGTTTTCTAGTCCAAATATCTTAACATTCTTAAACTGGGATACATTTACTTGAGGAGCAAAACGACCTAAGATACCGTTTTTTGGAAATGTCCAGTTGTAATTTTTTGAAGGATCTGTTGACAAAAATGCAATATAATATATTGCTAACTATGTGTTCAGATGTGTATAAAGAGCTTTGAAGTGTTATGTTTTTATTACCTTAGAATGGGCTATTATCTACAGGACATACACCGCGGGTCCCCATACATGGAATTCGCTATGTTGTTTCTACAGTAGCCCTAAACAGACAAACTGCTCTACAGAGTACGTTTCGTAAATTTGTTATGCACTTCGGCAAAAAAACTAAAACGTGACGACATATTAGTCATATCAGAGCCGCCGAAGTGCTTCGAAAGGGACGGGGAGGGGAGGAGTGAGCCGCTGGTTGCAATTTGCAAACTCACCGCTAGATGCCGCTAAAATCTCCACATTGCTCCTTTAAGTAAATTCATGCTTAAAACAGGAAATGTCTACGAATGAGATATGACAATCATCTTAAATTTAATATTTAATATAGATTTCAAAATTAATTCTACGTTTATGATTTTCAATAACAAAATTCCCAAACTCTGGTCCTGTACACTGTAAAAAACCTGCAATTTTGGGAATTTTATGGATTCATTTTACAGAAATGTATTTTTTAAAATGTGGCTAAAAATGGTATATGACAGAAATAAACTGTACATTTACAATTACACAAATAACGTTAAAAAAAAACATGTATTTTTACTTTACAAAAAACAATATTTTACATTTTCTGGCAACCCAGCTGCTAGAATATGAATTTTTTTACAGTGCTATTAAAACATTACTCTGTTTGAGCACCCCAACACAGTGAGATTGCACTGAGTTTGAGGAGGGAGTACCTGTATGCCCGACCAATAAAAAAATCGATTTTTGTTGTTTATTGCAATAACAGTGGTAACAACACATGGCAAAAACGTAACTATGAGTTGGCAAATTTAGGCAAATTTGCATGTATTCGTACAACCTCTTTCGTACATTGTCGGAACGATTTGCCTCCACGCCAGTAACGTTAGGTTTAGGGGTATAGGGGTGGAGCTTCAGTATTGCTTTTCTCACTGTAATCGTATGATTCACAACGTACGACTTCATACCAGTTAGCCACCTTGTAAAATAGTTACGAATTCCCATGAGATCAGGTTGGTGGTACAAAAATGTCACACTTTAGCTTTCATGAAACATGATATACTCTTCAGGCAACATAGAGAGAGATCAGTTCATCAGTCTTCATAGAACTGGACAGAGCCATCCATCTATCCATCTATCCATTTTCCATATCCGCTTGTCCTCTGTATGTCCTGTCCTCTGCTTGTCCTATCCAATATCTCGGTTTGTAGACAGGAAACACCCAGAGATGGACAGTCCATTGCAGGTTGTACAGAGCCATATAGCAAAAATATAAAGGATAGAATGATAGAAGGAAAAAAAACATGAATTATATAAGAATCCCTCATTTTGTCATTTTGCCGCACACACCACATCAATCATCCTAGTTTACTTTATGGCACCCTAGTGCATATCTTATGCTAAGATCACCGACCTTTTACTTTGTGAACCCCTCCGAGCCCTTTAATTACATTATACATCTGCCCAAAACCATTGAATATTTTTTATGATGCAACACAATTTACTTCTTCAGACTGTCTCCTCAGGGTGCCTCCACATGTTTTCATGTCAAGATCGCTGGCACCTCTCCCACCTAATCCCGCTTTGATATGTGAGTCTAATGAAAATGCAAAATTGGTATGTTTTGGAGGATTACGTAACGCTATTGGGAACAGGGGGGTCAGTCTAGGACAGTGCAGGCATTGCTAAAAACAGGAACTGTTCTGAAATATACTTAAAGATTACCTTTTGTTTTGTCCTGTAGAGTCGTTTTTAGTTTTTTTTCTGTTCTTTTCTTTCTTGATTATTTGAAAGTCATTTACAATCATCATTAACTAACAACATAAGATATTTTGAAGTTGATCCGTTTTATTTATGGCACACTCTCACACCAACAGACCTTCTCTGTATAATGTCACAATTTCCTCCAACTGATCCTTATAATGTGTGTTCATCCAGCTTGGCTTTCTGTTACCATGAAGATGGCTTCCTCAGCACAATACCGCAGTCTCATTACGGATTCTTCCTTAAACATCTTGGAGACGTTGACTAAGGTTGTCTGACTTATTAAGCCTGAGCAGGGTTAGGCTATCTCAGCCTATGACAAAGAAGAAAACATTTACGCCAAACTATTTAGATAGAAAAACTTTGTGGACTAAAAAAATGCTGTATATAGAATGATCTTACTTTGCATCCATGACAAACGTGACCTAGTTCTCTGTGTCTGTGTATATTTATGTGTGTGTGTTTGGGGGGGGGGTATAGAGTGCAAAGCCCTCCCGTTTGACAAAATCTGCATAATGACTCAACCCAGCCTGCTTTTCTGGCCGAGCTGAATAAAACTACTGTTGATCTCCAACCGTTTCATCTGAAAGTGGACAATACCCCTAGTCACTTCTTCCCATGCCTGTTCGCTGTGACATGCCATGGATTGCTTTTCTGTACTGATCTGAAACCAGTTTTGTTGGTATTAAAGCTGAAATACAAATTAAGAAAGCTGGTTCTGGTTCAGTTTGTAAAAGCACAATTTTTTTTAAAAGACTGTACTCCGCACTTTTGAATGTTGTGACTAACACTACAGACCGGAAAAGCTTTGAATTCTTGGAACTCTTGGAATCAGTGTAATTTTCCATTCCAGTCATACTGTATAAAAAGGCTTGAATAACTTAATTCACTCGTGTTCCAACACTGTAAAGACGCTACTCAACAACTTGAAAAAAAATACTAAAGCAATAAGCCCCAAGAAGCAGTGGGTTAAAGTGCATTTTATAACAGCTAAGGGCATTAGGGCACGACGCGAAGCGCCTAAAATAAAATGTAATAAAATACACTTGTAACCTACTGCTTCATGGGTCTTATTGCTTTTATAAAACGGTTATTCCATGATTCCGTGATATTTAGGCTATGTCAGAAGTTATAAATCGGGGTGTTTTGTAACGGCTAACACCACGTCTACACCGGACGCGACGCGCCACATCCAGTGTGGACAAAATTTTTAATTTGAATGGGTTCTAATGCATTTCTAATGTCGCTTCGTGCCAGTGGCGTCCTGTGTGGTGTTAGAACTCAGCTCAACCAATCAAAATCAAGGACCAGAACTGACGGTTTTATAAAACAATATTTAGCATGAACCATGCTTGTACTCTCTCAAACTCAATGCTCCCCCTGTGGTGAAACACTGATATTGCGCCCTTCTGCATCACTACAGATGACAGATGATGTCATACTCCTTTTATACTATGAACAATGTCATTCTCTCTCCTACAGATTATTTTTATTTCAATGTATGTAAGGCAATCATTCAATCTATTTCTTTATAAACCATGCATTGTTTTGTTTACTGTTTTTTCCCTAATGCACCAATACTTTTGCTTTTATGACATACCTCTTAACTTAAATTGGGCATTATCAATAATCACTTGTTAATTGAATTGCTTAAATTATATGAATATTTTCACAAAAATACATAGGCTGTATGATATTTGAGCTGGATGTTTCAGATTCCATGGCGGATAGAGTTAAGACCCCCTTGAGAGAGAACTGGCGACACAGCTGTGGACCAGTGGGGCGGGACTACTCCTGGTTGTCTTAGCAACCAACCACAGGCTGCCTTTTTTATAGCCATTCATATTTCATATTCATCATATATGCGCCATTCTGTGACTTTTGTTGTTGTTGCACAAATAGGCTCCAAGAATTCAGGAGGTGGCCTCCCAATGTTAGAGGAAAGGCTCTAAAGATGACATCACATCTCACATGCTCATATATTGTTTGAATATTTTATATCATATATTGTAGCTTATATAGTGTTTATGTGTTTGCTTGAATATTGTATCACAATATTCACACGGCTGTGAAATGTGAAAGGCAGCAGACAGTCAAAATCCATACACAGCTAATAGTTTGGCTTTTTGGGTCCTATTTTCGATCTAGGGTCATTTTTGGGTCCTATTTTCAAATACACTCGCTCTACATTTTTCATCGGGTCTTAACACAGCAATCCATTTTTATCTTCCTTCTCATTCCCAAGTCGGCTGTGTGTGTGAAAGAGAGAGCTTATGGATAAGCCTGCAGTCTTTGCCTTGCTCTCTCTGTTTCTCTGGCTGAGACGAATAGACGTGGGCTGCATACTAACAGACGCCCGCCTGACAAATCAGAGTCAAGGTTAAGACCGCTTGATGTGCGCATACTGGAATATAAGGACCTCTTAGAGCCAGAGGGTGGTTTTGAATATGGTGGCAGAATGTGGGCGGTTGTGCATGTATTCTGAAAGCCTGTCTGTGTAGAGTGTTTAGACCGGGGCTTACGTAACAAGGTTTTCATCAGCACAGCGGTAAACAGCTGAGGGGAAGAAGCAGAATGTGTGTGCGTGTGGCAGGAGGAGTGGGGGGGTTGAGCTGAGATTGTAATGGATGGATAGATAGAGAGGGTGCTTCTCTTGGTGATGGTGGGGGGGGTGGTCAAACTGGGACACATAACCCATGTGATCGTTGCCATGGCGACAGGACAAGTTAAATGGGAGCGATGTTGCGCGCAGCATTTGGGTGCGTACAGTATATTATATTTTGTGTATGTGTGCCAACACCTAAGTTGATAAAGTGACCAGTTAGACCCTCACTAATAAGTGTACTTGAATTGTGTGTGTGTGTGTGTGTTAAGTAGCTTCACAGGATTATAGTCCTACTCAAACGCTTAGGGGTTTATTCAACGCCAGGAATTTTTGCCTGGTTATATTTTCATGTGTAGAGGTTTTGTTTTGGACCCTACCCCTTAATATATTTCATGGGCATCTTACATTCCAACTCACAGAATAAAACAAACTAATGTGTACAGTAATGTGACATCTTACATGCCTCTCCTCACTTTTGTGATGGGACAGATTGTGAATAAAATCTGTTAGGAGGGTCCAAATACAAAGTGTGGCAAGCACATACTGAGTTTTGTTGGATGTCAACACCCTCTGCTGGTGACTATGGGTTTAAAGCTTCAATATCAGTAAAATAGAGAAGTTTTATCAAATGTGTGCCATTTCCACTTTAGTTTTCTGTACAAAAATGAAACTAACCCTTTATGCCACACAATGGGGGTGGAGCACGGCGGCACACTCAAACCGTGCCATGTAGCGGAAAAAAGTCTTGTACACATGTAAAACCAAGAGAAGATGGTATTTAGAGATTTTTCAACTAATGTATTGACTTTACAAAAAAATATTTTTCACGTTTTATAAAATTACGAAAGAATACAGCACTCTTCAAAACAGTAGTGAGGTGGCGATAGTGTGCTTTTTCTGATATAAAAACAGTAACAATAAAGCAAATGAAAATGGTTTATTCTGTGTATAAAGAGCATAATAAAAA
Source organism: Triplophysa rosa (assembly GCF_024868665.1). NCBI lineage: Eukaryota > Metazoa > Chordata > Actinopteri > Cypriniformes > Nemacheilidae > Triplophysa > Triplophysa rosa. The sequence goes on along the minus strand of NC_079904.1, from coordinate 14,087,646 downwards.
CTTAAAAAAATTGTGAATAAAAAATGTTTGATAATATTTTTTTTTACAAAATCCTCTGCACTTAATGCAAGTTATAAGCAACTTATGTTTATAATGCTAAAAAAATCTAGCCATTCTTTACAAAGTCTTGTCCATTCGAACAAAACCATTAAATCTCCATTAACAAACATGTCCATTAGCAACTGTTGACTCCCATATTTCTGGTAAACTCATCATTAGCTCCATTTAGTTGTGTCAATGATTCATCACTAACAGCTCTGTGGTTGCAGTGTCAAGCCATCATCAGGAATCCCTCTGACTCCTTCTTCCCAAACCCCACACAGGCAGTCTGCTCGAGGGAGGTGTGGAGCAAACACTACCTCTAGTTTTCGAACAGCACTGCTTCGTTCATCTGACTCAACGCAGCCCTCCAGTCTCCTGAGCATGAGTCTCACCATCACCTGGTTGGCCCATGCAATGCCCAATGCTGGAAGCACCTTACTCTCCACCAACCTGTGTATGATAACAGACATATTTGAGTGCTTCATAACATAAAATATCAATGACAATATCTGTTTGGTTGCGTTTATACAGTTCAGCTTATAGAATCATAGATGGCCTGCATATAGCACAGGAAACTTAAATAGATTGTCTAATCTCCTTAATTTATTACATGCCAGCATTTTTATCATTAATAAAAACAAATAGATTACTTTTATAAAGAAAATCCAATCAAATAAATGTAATGTTAAATAGAAATAACTTTATATATACTATATACTTACACTGCTGTTCAAAAGATTAGGCTCACTTGACACTTAGTTTTTATGATCTTAAAACATTTTGATCCGAAGACATGTCTAATTAGAGTTATGTGGGAAAAATCCATGGTGCCCACATATTAATTTTATTAGAATTCATTTTGTTTTTATTTGTGTTTTTGAAATTGATGAGATGGACCAAATAATGAAAAAGGGGCCAATAAAAGCCCCAAATTGATGGGAACTCCTTGCATATGGTTTAAAAGCATATGTCCAGTGTTGTTTTATGGTTTAATATATCTGTCAGTTGTGGAATCTTTTGTCAAAACTAAAAGAAGCACACTTACCCATAATCACACCTTCCAGGATTTGGGCCATCCACAACATCTGTGACCTGTCACAGAGAAACAGCATACAGTATACCTTAAGCTTTTTCAATACAAATGATAAAAATCTATAATGTAAGCAGATCATGCCGTATAATATAGAGATGCTGTGGGAATTTAATATACGTTGCCCCATCTGACCTGGTTGACACACAGTACAGGTGCACCATAGCAATGACTCAAGCGGTGGAGGGTACTGGAAAAAGTCAGCAGGTGGCGTGACCGCTTTATAGCCTCATCTGCCTGAAACTCACTACGGAAGAGAGCAGCCACTGAGTCCACCACCACCAGCCTGACCAGACCTCTCTTGAGCAGCACGGGCACTCGCTGAGACACACATGCCTGCAGAGACTCCTGTAAATATACGTATTAACCAACATTACATCCTTTATGCCGTTTTATGTTTTAATAAGAGGAATGGTCACAGGTCTCACCAAGTCTGCTGTGTGCTCAATGTAGATGTTGTCACTAAAGCGAATGCTGCTGATCAGAGATGATGGCAGATCTGGTCTAAGCCGAGGCTGCTGGGTAATCAGTTGCCTTAGTCGTTTGATAGGAAAGGAATCCTCAGTGCAAATATAGACCGCTCCTGTCAACATGCCATATAAAATAGTTATATTACAGAATAATATGCTTACAACAGTAAATTCAAGATCAGACATTAACTCTCGAGGCTTTCCTGACAACATGAAACATTCCAAATGTTCACTTTACCTGAGCTCAGCCCCCCGTTTTCTTGTGGATACTGGACAGACAAGCAAAGCTGCAAACAAAACTGAGTTTTCCCTGCAGCACTTTCGCCTGCCAGCTCTGTTATGCCTCGCAAGGGCAGACCACCACGCATCAGTCTGTCCAGAACGGGACAGGCAAAAGAAAGCCTGTGTCCGGCCTCTAAAGCAGGACATTCCCCCTTCATTAACTGTAAAGCTGGGAAAGCATTAAATGATTATTATTGCGTTTAGTTTTTATATTTGTATTCTTTTAAGAAGTTGTAAAACGAAGCCCACCTGTAACAGCGGGGGACTTGCGAACAGCAGCTGCGACGGCACAGTGTAATCGCTGAACGTCAGACTTTGACAAATGCGTCAACCTCTGCAGATCTGGACCCGAAACACAGAGGATGTCCTTTGCGGATCTAAAATTTGCTAAACAATAAGGCAAACTTAAACAACAAATTTATCAATAAGCGATTTCAACTCAAGCATGGATAAGGATTTCATGTCAACCTTTTTTAACAGCAGCAATAATCCTTGGATTCAGGTCAAGGTGTTCCCAATCCATCACCTCTCACAGAGCTCCATTTAAAAAGCTCTAAACACTGTAACATTGCCTAATAAAGTTAAATATATTAACCCACAAAAACTATCTGCACACATTTTGTACTATGCAGCATTTGCTTCCTGGTCAAATGTCATAAACGCTGTCAAAATCAAAGTCTTAATTCCGATCCATCAACAAATCTATTTTTGGTTATTCATTAACGACAGATACTAGATTACAGATAAAACGAATAAAACATAATTTTAACAAATGAATAGGAGAAAGAAAGCAATAGTGCAATCAACACTTTTTTCAGGCTTCATATGCTCGCGCTTTAAGACCGAGTGGTCCGCGGCTGCCTCAGTATATATCAAAAGAGGGGTGAATTTTTTCAACGTCTTACTAAATTGATTAAATATAATGATGATGATGATAATAAGATACTGTTTATTATGACTACCTCTAATATAATCAAAAGCACAAATTAACCATAACTATTGTTCATATTGTCTAAAAACTGCAGTGTGGCATTTTGGACACCCCTATATAGAAAGTTTTGGAACAACCCGTAACGTTGCGCCAAAGTCTTCCAGTTGTAGTCAAAACAGTATTGTGTTGTATCGAACGAAATATTTTACCTTAACGTACGATATACAATATGTTGCTCATCGAGGAATTTTGCTTGCAATTTTAAACATTAAAAAATCAATAAATTGGATTGGAGGATACTGCTGTAAAGTGTTTAATCTTTATTCAAGTCTTTAACGTTACTTCCTTTGACTGGTGAGTGGTTTGCTATTAAAGGTTATTCTAAATGTCTTACATTTATACGCGTCTGAGCACAAAATAATGAATAAGCTATAAAATACACACAGCTGGGTTAAGAAGTGTAAGGTTTATTGGTAACTTATATTATGCCGGTTTATGCAAGCTAGCTTTTCATTTTGTAGCATGTGTGTACATATCAAAACCATATGAACATATTAGCCTAGCCAGGTTTTTTTTGGATACTATAAACATACATTTAAGTTCTACACGACTAGGAAATCGATTCAATTAAAATCTGAAAATATAGTGATGTATAAAACAACGATGAACAACCTTGCAATATGGCTATAGCGAGCTTTGTTTAGCACTTCCGTGATGCTGCGTAGCAGAGCGGTATTACGTGCTGTGGGCAGGAATCAAGCGACCCGAGTTCAAGACTCGCAATAGACGTCGCTTGAGTTTACCACAGGCCAAATGTTGTCACAGTTTTATGTTGTGTTTTCGGTGTCGTTGTATGAAATAATAAATTCACGTTCGCAATGTTGTCTGATTCTTGTTCAGTAATGCAGTCTATGTTGTGTGCTCATCAGGTCTGAATCCTCCTACCAGTATGAGTCGTCGGTGTAAAAACTGTGGTGGATCGGACATTGACACTGACCCAGCTCGAGGGAGTGCTGTCTGCACGGCCTGTGGCTCGGTTCTGGAGGATAACATCATTGTATCTGAAGTCCAGTTTGTGGAAAACAGCGGAGGGGTGTCTTCAGCTGTCGGACAGTTTGTGTCGGCAGATGGTAAGAGCTGTTCACTTAACTTGGTGGGACCTGGGGAACCTATTTTTTCCTCTGTTGGACTGTTGGAAGTGTAGACATGTCAGTGTGTGATTCTTTTTTTGGGGGACAATTTTATCTTAGGTGAGACTACTACTACTACTACTACTACACGTAATTAGTTATTTTAAAATAATGGATAAATATAAATCTGTTTATCAAAAGCATAAATACAGATGAATTAGGTATACAGGTTATATTATAACAATCCTATGCAGAATTCAGAACAAACGTATCGCTATGCTTTACAGAATTTAGCATTTTTACAAAGCAGCTTTACAGAATAGACAGTATAGAAAAAGTGCATATTACAAAGCATTTAGCACACATATTACTGCTTTTTTCATAAAAAATGACCATAGAACTCACTTACACAAGCTTTACTTACTTATTTACACTCTCCTCTCAACATACAGATAGTATGTAGTACTACGTACTTGTAAACAATTGTGTTTACGAAGATCACATATCTGTGCAGCGATTAAGTGCATTCATAGGGCTAAAATATATTGTGAGCATTCCAGAAAAAATTATTTTACTAAGCCAGTCTATAAAAGCAGTCAAATAAAGAGAAGTAAAGTGTACAATCTGTTAAAACAATTTTATTAACAGTAAAGCATTTTTTTTGAAGCCACCACGGTCATCCTGTAGGGAAGGAAAATATAGAACAGAATGTCAATGCTTTCGGCTTGTTCCGTTAGAAAACTTGTTTAAATATCAAATAGCGGAATAAATACCTCTTAGGATTCCATCATGGACACTGGGACCATAACGGCTTGTGCCTTCACCTTCGAAGAAAGTCCGTCTCAGGTTTTTAGATGATTTTTATATGACAGGCTTATTTTTAAATCGAAGAAAGTGACGATCTTTGTTTTCCTCTTGCCTTTGTAAAATCTTAGATAATTTTTTGGCACTGTAGTCAGTGTCTTCATACATAAAGTTGTAGTTGTTATGCGTTCCTGCACGATGCACTTGAAGTCCATTTACAACTTCACTCTCTTTAAATGGCTTAGCACTGCTTTCATGGCTTTCAAATTGCTCACGATGGATGTTGAATGTGAGAAAAATATATCTCCCCAATTGTTTTTGGCCCTGGTCGGTTAAGCCTGCTGTACGTTTGTTGAAAATATTTTCGTTATTGCCAATAGCTGCAGCATTTTGGGTCTTATTTGTGTGATCCACATGTGAGGAAGCTTCAGACAGATTATTGTTAAACGAGGCATTCATATCCAGGGAATGTTGAAAACTGCTTTTAGCAGTGTAACGGTCCATGTGTTGTTTTAAGTCAAGTCGGTCACTCACTTTATTGCCATTTAGATGGTAGTCTGCTGGATTACTGGTAATCGAAGGCTGTGGTATGGGCGACTGTAAGAAATCAGGAAAGTCATCCGTGATGCTCTGTGCATTTTTTGACGTCTTGTAGAAGTCATTGGAACGATTGTCATCACCAGTCATCACTAAATTCTCCTGAGATCCACTCCATTTCTCAGGAGAAGATTCTTGTGGGATGTCAACAAGAGAAGATTGGTAGTTTTTAAACAACCCTTCATAAAAGTAATTTTTTGCGGTCTGCGGACCAGATTTCTCGGGTTGTGAAGTACGTCTGTGCTGATTTGAAATATCGTTCCCATGGTAACTGTGTTCTGGTGTCTTTCTGCCTTGATTTGCCGAGTAATAAGCAGCGTGGGGATCTCCTCTCTGCAAAAGTTATGTGTTGTGCTTATCGGTTACAGCACAGCTTCTGCTGGGCTTGTCTGGCCACGGGTTAGGCTTAAACACAGAGGCTGTGTCCGAGCTGATAAGGTTTTTTTGTGGTCCTTTCAAGTCAAAGAAAGAACCATAAATAAAAGATACCATTGGATATAGAAGATATCTGCATATCTTTAACTATACCTGTGGCGTCTGTAACTTGTGTGCCAAAGCCAGTTTCCTCAAAAAGCCTTGATGTAAAAACTGAGTTCAGTGGATAAAAGCATCTCACAGTGAGTCTGCAACATTTATAGAAAAAAGCAAAGAGGTGAAAAGAGGAAGTCAATTTTAAACACCTTTGTTTAATTTCAATGTCATGTATTTGAGATACTGACAGGCCATTTGTTGCCACTACGGAAAGGCATTGTTCACGGTTTACCAATGATAAAGACAAAAACCGGAATTTTGATTCTCGTGTAATGGCAGATCCCTGGTCAGTTATGGCACCTCGTTCTGAAACAATCTCGTTTTCATATGCAATGTAGGCATCACCCACCTACACATCCATATGCAACAGATATGCATACTTAGCATTTTACATAGAAGAAACAATGAGACGGTTCGCACAAAAGTAAAAATTCCATCATCATTTACTCACCCTCATGTTTATCCAAATCTGCATATAAATTTCTTTGTTTTGATGAACACAGAGAAAGATATAAGGAAGAATGCTTGTAACCAAACAGTTCTTGGCCACCATAAACTACCATATAGTAGGAAAAATTACAATGGTAGTCAAAAGTGCCCCAGAACTGTTTGCTTTCCTACATTCTTCAAAATATCTTCTTTTGTGAACAAAAGGGCAAAGAAATTTATGAAGCAATTTTCCTACTATGGTAGTCAATGGTGGCCAAATGCTGTTTGGCTACAAGCATATTCTTCCAAATAGCTTTGTGTTCATCAGAACAAAAAAATGTATACAGGTTTGAAACAACTTGAGTAAGTAAATGAAGACAGCATTTTAATTTTTGGGTGAACTGTTCCTTTAAATCCTTAGGTCAATGAATGCGTTTACCATTAATCTAGCCCCACATGTAGTCACACCAAACGTAAACATGACTCTTGTCTCATCCGTCGACTTAGGTTTGCATCTTCTGTCTAGAAGAGTTGTGCTGCTTGGTTTTACTGTTGGCCAGGTTTTTGTAGTGTTTGCCACCACAGTCATCATTCCATCTGGTGAACATACTAGAACAACAGAAGTATTAGATCTCTTGCAGCGTTTTAGCTGAGTGGCAGTAAAGCTGGTCAAGTTTTCTAGCGTCTTACGGGTTAGTTCATAAATCTGAAAGAAACAGCGCTTCGCTGTTCGGCTGTGAATCTCCAGAGTCTTTGAGTCTCTTATAAGAAGCTCAAATATGCCAACAAAGTTTCGCAGTGTTACATTCTGAAAAAAGTAAATTAGAAAAAGAAAAATTCCCAGTTCAATACAATGGAAAATCTACTGATAACATGTCTGGAATTCTGTCAGTTATCACTTTTAGTTAACCAAAAAAATGTAATTCCGTCATTTACTCACAATCTAGTGGTTTCAAAACTGTATAAAATTCTTTGTTCTGCTTAACACAAAAATATATTTTAAAGAATGTTTGAAAAATTAACAGTTCTGGGTCACCCTTGACTACCATAGAAGTTGTTCTCACTATGGAAGTCAATAGTGCCCCAGAACTTTTATTGTTTCAAACATTCTTCTAAATATACACAAGAGTATAACAACTTATGGGCGAGTAAATGATGACAATTTTCATTTTTGTGTGAACTATTTCTTTAACAGAAGTCAGTCTGGGCAACTGAAGCTTATTTTTTGTTGATTTTTTTCTTACTAGATAAAAAAAGGCCATTTGATTCTTAAACTTGTCCAAAACATTGTTTTAATGCAAGACTACTTTTGAATTAAGACATTATAAACATCATGAGTTTCAAATACTTTGCCTCATAAAAGTAGCCTGATGTGAAGAGCGGGGCCTCCAGACTCATACTGTGGCTGTCGTTCTTCAGTATGTATCCTCCCAGTCTGGATAAGTCAGTCGTGAGAGTTTGTTGTCCCACACAGACCTCCCAAAGGCCTGCTCGCGTCGGATGATTCATTACGAATATGATGCTTTGTGCTGTGCATACAGCAGTAATGTCTGGAGAGACTGAATTAGAAGGAAACACCATCACTATTCTCTTAATCACACTCATGCAATGAGTTTAAGCTGCCGAGTCAGGTAAGGACGTACATGCATCATGAACGTGTGCTACGACAGAGACATGGTGGTAAAATGTGTTGTTGTGTCCTATGATGTTCAGGGTATATAGGTTATCTCCAGAGAGTATTGAAGAACGCATTCACCCAAATACTGAAAGCCAGACATGACAACTTTTTTATATTTTGGTGAACTGTCTCTTTAAATAAAAAAGAAATACAGAATATTGGCTGCCAATTATAAAGTTAAATACAGTTTCCATCTCATCCAATATTGTGGGCAGGATAAGTTAAAGAACATCTCACCACCACTCCGTTTACAGCTTGATCTTCAAAAGGGACTTTGATGATGATGCCGTGGGTCCCATTAATGTAGGGTAGCTTTGTAATAAAGTAATGCTGCTGAATGGCATCTGTTACTTCCAAATAGTTTTCATTGAGCTTGACTCCAATGAGCTGCACATCTGGAGCAAAATGACCCAGATACACAGCGAACACTTCTTCGTGAGTCAATGTTTCTGTAAGCAAAAATTAACCTCAGAATGAAGGTTCAAAATGTTGGGATATTAAACGTATTGAGTAACTGGATGTAAAAAACATTTATACCATCTATAAGGTATCCGTGAAACTAGTGGCGTCTCCAAAACCCGTTGCTGGCGATGTCTGGTCTCCATTTCAGTACCATCCGTAAACATGTGAGAGAAAATATGTTGATTTCTTTCTTTATATGTGTTATTTTCCACCAAGCTCTGCAACAAAAGAAAAATGATCTAAATATGAGACATTTAAGAAACGTACATTAGTAGTTTAATACATACCCTTCTGTAGCCTCCTGGTGCAGCAAACGGAACTGATGCATACACCACATTCCCATCTTCTGCCAGGATATAACCCATGGCGCTCCAGGTGGCTTCATCCAAGAGCTGGGCCTCTACACCTAGCTCAATGTTCTTGCTTATAAACCCAGAACGGTCCTGCACCAGCGGGCTTATGAGTTTAGGGGTTCTCCAGTGTAAGCTCGCTCCATCAAGAGAGCTAGGGCCTGGTAAATGGATTGGTAAAGATCCATTTACCATTTATGTAAATAGATTTTCAAGATTGCAAGAGTGAGATCACATTAAAGGAAACATTTGATTCATCCATCATTTACTCTTGCGGATGTCATTTCAAACCTGTATGCCTTTCTTTCTTCTGCAGAACACAGTAGAATATATTTTGAAGAATGTTGATAACCAAACAACATTGAACCCCATTGACTTCCATTGTATGGACACAAAACCACGGAGAAATAGTCAAAATGTCTTTTGTGTCATAAATTATGTTAAAAAAATATATGTATATATATATATAAATAGAAATAATAAAAAAATCAGCCAAACCAAAAGTAAGCAATCCTGTAATATCAGCCATATTCAAATGCGTTACCTATTGTACATGCAGCAGATGTGTCGAGCATCACTACAGCCCATTTCTGCCGGAAAAACACTGCCATGTGAATGACCTCCGCATCAATGCCATCAATCTGAGAAAATATAACTGGTTAATGGAATAGTTCACCCCAAACTGAAAATTCTGTCATCATTTACTCTCCCTCCTGATATTTAAAACTGCATGGCTTTCTTGCTTCTGCAGAACACAAAAGAAGATATTTTGAACAATGTTGGTTAAAAAAACCCCATAGGTCCCCATGAACTTGCATTGGTTTTGTGACCATACAGTAGAAGTCACTGGGGACCAACGGTTTTTGGTTACCAACATTCTTCAAAATATCTTCTTTTGTGTTCTGCGGAAGAAAGTCAGTCATACAGGTTTGAAATGACAAGAGGACGAGTAAATGATGACAGATTGTTTTAATTTTTGCGTGAACTATCACTTTAAGAAAGCCTAGATCGTTATATAACCTGTACACGTTAACTCCAGTTTCACCTGCCTGTGTAATTGTTGAATGTGGCTGATTGTAGGCGGCGCGAAAGACCACCCTATTTGGCGTGGAATCCACCATGTAACCCATTCGCCTGGCATCAGAGATAGACATAGATGCCATGTTGTCACTATTCAGGAACATTACTTGCCATTCAGAAATGGCAGATCTTCGTGCCTATGAGAGGAGCGATGATATCAACAATGAAAAGTTCATAGGTTAGGTTTACACATTATTTACAAGGATTTCTTACCAAAGCAAGAGCAGCTACCCAGTTTTCTTTGGCAGTCTCAGATGTGCAAGGTGTGTCTTTTGCAACTGTTACCTACTCCATAAAAAACGGATTACATTGGCCGACTCCCTGAGCAAAGGTAACATCAACCACCCAACAACTCACCTCCACATAATTTTCTGCACAGATGACCTCTTTTGCTGACCAGTCCACAGGCAGTGTGCAAGTCTCTGAGAGAGAGTATTTACTCTCCTTTCCTTTGTCATCAGTGAAAACAACATTCAACTTGAATAGGAAGTGGTTATTATTCTGCAACAAGGTGTACAACATAAAACAACGTTACAAGAAAGAAGAGCCAGTGCACAGATATTTTAGTTCATGACTTCTCAAATGCGGTATTTATAGAATTTCTAAGCAACAACGAGAAATATTTCGACAGCTTCTTTTAAAGTCTTACCTGGGTTTCAGTGAGGCAGGAGAAGTAGGAAGCCCTAAGAGTCACACGACCATCCAAGTTGTTTAATGTGTAACCACATGGATGCTCGATCCTTAATAATGATATGCACTGTGTTTTCAACTTAAGAAACATGCACTGACATGAGAATGTGAACATATGTTATGGTTTATGGGACAGGATCACGTCCGTCCCCCCCCCACACATTTGAAAGCAGATGAACATAAGGCTGTGGAATATAATACGTTTCGCATGTCAACTCTGTGATCACATATTTTGTATTTTTCATGTATAACTTGTTTTAAATTGACCTAGTAAACTTACCTAAAATAAAAGCTAATATTAAGAGCCATAATATGGCCAAAACTACCTGATAGAACGAAAAATTATTGAGCAAAATGCTGCTGAGAAGCAAAGCCAAATACTGTTGTGGTTTATTTGTATCTTCCTAGTCAAGTTATCAGTGCCAGGTGTGTCAATCAGTGTCTTTTGGTTGCTATAGGATGGGTTGTGTGGAGAATGCAGTAGGTCTTTGTGTCCGGTAGGGGTCACTGTAGGAACAATGCAATGTTTGAAGTTGCCATTTGCGCAGACTGCCACTGGAGGGCGCTTGATTCTTTGGCTTGAAACTGCCATTGGAAACATTATAGTCTGTTATTTGTGTATTGCTTGTCAAGCTTAATTATAATGTGTTGAGTAAAAGTGAGTTAAAGTGCCGCAGTGGCTAATGTACTGTATACCAAGTAGTAATTTGAACTATGTTTCTATTTACAACATTTTGTGTGTTTCAACATTCTGTTTACAACAATTTGCGTCTTTTGTGTGATTTTCAGGTACTTCTAAAGCTCCAGTCCTGAGCACTGGCTTTCACACAAGTTTGGGAAAAGAATCACGGGCTCAGACACTCCAGAATGGTAGGGACATCTTGTATTATTCAGAACTGATGCAGTTCAATTGCAGTTAATTATATAACATTTATTATTATAACATTTATATATAACAAATTTGATATGTGTTCATGACTTCTGAACCAGTTGTATCTCAAGCTCCAATTAAACATACTGTACTTCAAAGAATAATTCACTAAATAAATAAATAGGGTTGTCAAACGATTAATCGCATCCAGAATAAAAGTTTGTTTACATAATTTATGTCTGTTGACTGTGCACATTCATTTTGTATTTATAAACACATACACATATATTTAAGAAATGTTTATATATAATTTCAATTATTGGTAAATATACACCAATAAACACATCTAAATATTTCCTAAATATATATACATGTATGTATCTATCAACATTTGCTTTTTGTTAAGGAAAATCCTGATGTCTTTGTTTGTGAAGAAGGCTACATAGGTAACATAGGCTGTATAAACATGATTCAGCGCTGAAAAATGATAATATCTTATATCTTATTATCAAAATCGTAAATCATTTACTATAAAGTGTATGACTTTCTGTCTTCTGCTGAACACAAAAGAAGATATTTTGAAGGACGTTGGTAACCAAACAACATTGGCCCCATTGACTACCATTGTATGGACACAAAACAACTGATACATTTCTCAAAATATCTTCTTTTGTGTTTCTCTGAAAAAAAACAGTCATTTTGAACCATGAGGTTAAATAAATGAAGAGTTTTCATTTTGAGTCAAATTATTCCTTTAAGAATACACATTTTATTTACATTTGACACATTTAAAAGTCATTTGGAATGGTCTAAGTATCCCTGTGTTCATAAACACAAAGGTGTCCAGACCTCAGTGTACCTGCAGTGTTTGCAGCAGTTATGCAGTGAATCTGTCATGCGGAAGGTCACTGAAGTCCAGGCTGCTAATCCAACGCTATGTGTAGTGTGAAAGTGCTTTGGGATTAAACAGGCCTGGAGAACGTAATGGAGAGAGAGGCTAGGGTTTGCACACAGTGAGTCCAGAATAGAGGGATTACCCTCTTATAAATTATTTTTGGTCTTGGCTCGACAACACAACACTTGACATTGCTGCTTCATAAGCACCACAGCTGAGGGTGCAGAAGGTCTGATATCCGCTTTATTATCTGTGGTGCTGTGATTATCTTAAAGGGATAGTGCACCCAAAAATTCAAAATCTGTCATTATTTACTCAACCTTTTGTCTGTTGAAACTCAAATGTCATATATTTGTATTATGAATTCAAATGACTTCTCTCACAAGACTCGATTATTAGTTTCCAAGTCAAACTTTTTGGAGCTTGACGGCCTCCAGTCCCAATTCGCTTTCATTGTGTAGAAGAGAGCTTCTCATACTCCATGAATGAAATAAATACAGTTTTGAATCAACAATAGTGTAAGAAAATAATAACAGAATTTTTAATTTAACTATGGCATAAACTTTACACAGTATATAACTGCTGACTGATGATCTGTGCATCTGCTATTCTCTTTAACAACTACACAAATCTAGAGAACAGATTGATGAAAGCATTTATTATATTTAAACACTTCTGCATGCACAGTTTCATGCATGATGGACGATTGGAACACGTCAAACTCATTAACTCTATGACATGCTGGATGTCTGTTGCCATTTGTTTATAATATGGGGAGACTCGTGGTGTCTGGGAAGACAAGGTCTATTGCTAAATGATGTGTTAAGTAAACACTAAAATGTGCCAGATAGCCTACTGGACTGTGGTTTTAGATGTAGATTTTAATATGTTAAACACATCCAGGCCTGTCATGGGATTTCAGCGCAGGCTGATTTATTCTGTGTCCAATGAATTACAATTTGGCCTGTTGTGAGAGTGTCTGTTAAAGGGAGCAAGCCCACAAGCGACACTTACAGAAAAGCGAAGGAAAGATTGCAGATGGCCTCGCACGGGGCATAAAACAGCTGTCTTTCCACCCAGTTATATTTCCAGGCCCCGTGAAAACTCGCCTGGCTTTGCACAGTTCTCATGACATCACTGCTACTGGAAAACCAAACACCTGCGTGTGAAGTCATGACTCGCTGTGTGTGTGAGTGCATGTGCCGATCTGATACATGTGTGTGTCCCATCTCTAGGGAAACGACAGATACACAATCTCGGCTGCCAGCTGCAGCTAAACCAACACTGTTTGGACACGGCCTTTAATTTCTTCAAGATGGTGGTGAGCAAGCACCTGACACGAGGCCGCAAGATGACACACGTCATAGCCGCCTGTCTTTACCTGGTCTGCAGGACAGAGGGAACGCCACGTATCCTTTCCAGTATGATCCCTGGGGTGTGAAACCTGGGCGAAACTCTTTGTGAAGTGTAATCCACATACAAATTATAGAAAGGTGTGCATGTCCAGCCTACAGTAACGACAAGTAAACTACAGTTATGGGAGATACATGTGGGGGAATTAGCGCAACAAAAGAGACAATGACTGAACAGTAAACATGTTATTATTCCCAAGTATTTATTCAGAGGTTTGTAATATTTTCACTGCTCAGGAGTCAGGGCAAAAGACAGAAAGACATTTAAAATTTGCCTAATGAAGACCTAAAGAGTTTAGAAACAATAGTATCACTTATATCCACCAAATTCTAAATGATTGAAAACCTTGTAATTTACACTAAATATTATACTATAAAATATTGTACTGTATACATACTACTCCCACTCATACTATATCGAATGTACTGTTTTAACGGTCGATTGGTAGATTCTTATTCAAATTCATTACGTACTGTCACAGTATGCGATTTCAGACGCTACTATTTTATTATGCTAAATAGTGTGATTGGTGTGTTCACACTAAGAATTGCAAAGTAAGTTACTGTACCCACCGAATGCACTTTTTCAACGCAACTATGGAAAGTATAGTTCTGATACAGTAGTTAAATAGTTCATCCAAAAATGATTTTTTTATTTAACTACCCTTATGTCATTCTAAACCTGCATGACTTTCTTTCTTCGGCAGAACATAAAGGAAGATGTTTTTAAGAACCATCGATTTCCATAGTATGGGCACACAAATACTTACAGTTTATTTAAAGTTTGACTTGACAATAAAAGCGATTCTCAAAAACAATCTTAGAGAAACTTCTTAAAATATCTTATATTGTGTTATACATAAGGACTCATGTACATAAGGAGATCAACATGAGGGTGAGTTTTTGGGCAGGGGGTAGGCTATCCCTTTAATAATGGGAATTATCATTCAGAGTTGTTTTTTCCCAACCTGTCATAATTCTGTTCTCATATTATATGTGGATAGTTTGTTGACTCGCCACACCTGTGTTACAACACGGCAAGCCAGGATAGTGTTACATCACCGCTTTCTTTCTCTCCTCCTCCCAAACAGACAGACTCTTACTCACTCACGCACACCGGCAAGCACCATCCTATCTGCCCTCAGCCACACCCAGATCTCTCCTCTGCTTTGTATAGCGTCAGGCTTGACTGAGTGAATATTCTGCTATTTACAGGAGAGTTACCAAAGTACAATTGCTACCTGTCCATGGGCGGGGCTCATTCAGTTGCTAAGATTACTTTATGCTGAAGAACAGAAGGACAAAGAAGTCAGCTACCACTTCACCATCAGCCAAACCCATTGCAGATTTATCTCAAGGTTCTTTTGTGATATGATTAAAAGAGGTCAAAAATGAAACTAGTAGTCTACAAAGCACCCTTTATCTAAAAGTTAAATGATACTCAAGACATGCACATTTATAAAACAATTCTTTAGATTAAAATAATAGTTGACCTTCAAAATGAAAATTCTGACATTATTTACACACCCTCTTGTCATTTCAAACCTGTATGACATTCTTTCTTCTGCAGAACACAAAAGAAGATATTTTGAAAAATGTTGGTAATAGAAAACCAACAGTTATTGGTGACCAACATTTTTCAAAATATTTTATTTTGTGTTTTGCAGAAAAAAGAAAAGCACACAGGTTTAAAAGGACAACAGGGTGAATAAATGATGACAGAATTTTTATTTTGAAGGTGAACTAACTCCCCGAATTACACCAAAGATTGTCACACTCAATCCATTGCACTACTTTGGACAAATTTCTTTCTCTCTCGTACATCTATATGAATATTTTTGAGCAAAAAGCTCAAATTCTCATTCATCAGTCTCAATCAGCATTTTCTTGTTGATTCTACCTGTTTTCCATCATCTCCAAAATATTTTTCGCACTCTTACATCTGTTTTCTTGGTGATGAATGACTGTTGATCTGACAGGTCGTGATCTCACGAGACTCGTTGTCCTGTGTATGGTGTCTGGGAAAAATGAAATCAGGTCAATCAGATCAATGTGTGATAACTGCTGCTGGGACATCTGATGTGTCCTAAGAATAAGTATTTATCAATTTTCTATTTATCAAGCATTGTTTGATTGTTATTGTTTATTACAAAAATGTTTTTATAAAACTTAGCACTAAATATCCTAAATCTAAATAACAAGGAATATTTAAATAACAAGTGCAGCTGTAGTTTTTATCAATGGTTCATAACTGTTTAGACACAGTTGTCTATATCACAATGTCATTCATAGCAGTATAAGTACTCGTGTTTTTGAAGTCAGGGTTGAGGCTGTAATTAAAGCCGTCAGACTCCTAATAGTGTAGGATTATTTTATCTTGTAGTGATGCTAATCTCCACGCTAAAGGGGGAATTAGTCACCATGGAGACACATGCCTCAGGTGTGTGTCTGGGTGAGGCGTGCATGCCGCTCAGGTGAGGAGAAACAGATAGGCAGGGTGACTATCTCAGAGATAAGGAGATTCTGCCCTGAGGCCCGTTGATGTGAAGAGATGATCAATAAAAGTCTAAACTCAATTACAGAACCATCTGATGCTTAATTTATCAATGTGACTAGCATTGACCGTTAGGTGTGTATTTGAACGCAGCTTGTTTTATTTCTTGAACGTTTTCTTAACCGAACTACAGACATGCTTCTGGACCTGAGTGATCTTTTACAGGTTGGCTTCCTTTGAATTTCTACGATTTGTTTGAAAATGCTCTGAATAACATGACCTCATAAGCTGCTATTGTTGCATGATGTTCGACCTTGAAATAATTTATTTTCAACAAGATAAAACAATGCTGCAAGTATGAACAGAGAAAGTGTTGTATGAGTCATATCAGGTAAGCACACACTGGTGTTGTTCATAAATTGTTTATATACAGTATATGTATACTGAATAACACATATATTTATAAATATGGACATTCAAACGATTTGCACAGCTAAAAATTACATCATAGTGATTTTCTTCTAATCAAACAGTTAAAACACTATGCCCTGGTTTCACAGACTTAAGACTAGTCTCAGACTAAAATGAATTTTGAGCTGTCTCACCTGAAAATAACTTGCCCTGACATATATTAAAATATTTCAGTGCCATTGTTTTGTCTCAAGATGCACATCGGTAATGATTTTTTCTAAGGCATTTTAATAAAAGCGATTTAAATAGCCTAAATTAACTAAGGCATAAACCTGGCTTAGGTTAAGCATTGTCTATGAAACCGGGCCTAAAACGCACAGCTTATCATGCCTTATTGCTTCATTTAAAAAAACAAGATGCATTACGCACACACTATTGTCTTTATGACAAGACATGCTGTGCGGTTTTTATTAGCAGTTATTTTAGGGGTGGACACTGCAATGCTGGTGTAATGTTATTTTTACCCCCCCAGCTGTCCAGGGAATATGAACAGATGCTGAAAGGTTAGGGCTGAACCAGGCTGAAATATGCCATGAATCTTTAGCAAGTCCCGCCACACCCAAATCCAGGCCCCAGTTTACTCTGCCCGGGTGCCAGGCTAACTAGAAACCTGGTGCCAAGGTCATAAACCCATTCTCATTATTCTTCTCTGAGGTGCTGTTATAAATGAACATTGTTTTATTCGACAGAGTATGTTTTGGTGCAACCACCTTATATTCTCATATAACAAGCTTTTTCATGCCTATTACTCGTGTCAACACTGCCAGACACAAGTCAAACTTTAAATAAGCATATACAACTCAACAGAGCTTGTGTGGCATAGTGAAATTATATTAATATACGTCATACATAATATATATATTAAATTAAATGCTACAGATGTGTTACACATTTTAGTGACCTTTGATTAATTTTATATTAATATGTATTAACCAATTTTAAGTACAACCCATTATATAGAACAAAGGATTTTGCATCAGTCTTTGTATTTTCATTTATTTTTTATATTATGTTGTACTTGCAGGTGAATGTGTACATTCTGGGAAAGACCTTCTTGCTGTTGGCTAGAGAGCTCTGTATCAACGCTCCGGCCGTTGGTAAGTCTCCGTGTAATGACCTCTCTTTGACTTTCCTAATGTAATTCAGCTGACCAGAACATTAGTTTTAGATGGACCTCATTAATAAAACAGGCAGCATCTCTCACAACAATTCATTTGCTAAATTGGTTATCAATAATACACTACAGCTGGATCAATGCAAGTATACCTGTTCATCCGTTTTGGCCTGTGGTTTATTTTATTTTATTAACTGATGGAGCACCGTCCACATATTTTAGTGCATTTTAAATGTGTACATTTGATATTTAAAAATATTTAATGCATAGTTGAAAATGTGTGTAAATATATTCTCAGTGACATGCAGTTTTGCTGGGTGTAGCTAGGGGGCGCTGCATCTTGACAGAAAATATATGGTTTGACGTTTTCTCTGCAACGTTTTTGGCTGTGCACACAAAGGGGGAAAAACAAGTATGCCATTTTTTAAACAGACTCATCCGATTAGAGAAAGAGAGTCAAATGCCCAGTACACACAAGAGAGCATCTCAATGTTAACGTACTAGGCTTTATCCCAGAATGCAGTCTGATTAGCAGCTCTCCATGTGTCATAAGTCCATATTCATCTGTTTTTTTTCAGTTAGAAATCTGCTGTTTTACCAGGCTGCATCTGCTGCATTTACTAAACCCTCAATTAGAATGCAAACGGTGGTGGAGCAGATTCCATGGGCTCAATTCAAACAGACTCCCTATTCAGTTCCTCTTGCAGCCTGCTGGGGATAATAGGTTCTTTGTGGCCTTTCAAGATGAATATTTCATCCACACTTAATAATCACCGACTCATTTACACAAGCCCACTGCGGTTATCGTGTGGGAATTTAGGTTCATTTTCGAATTTTTGTTTGAAAATAATGTACATAATTCCCATGAAAAGAAGCACAGGATAGCCTCAGTAGCAGCTGAATTAAGCTATCATAGTCAAAATGACTTAATGATCCCATATATAAGTGTATAACCTTGTTTATTTTATAAAGTAAGTTCAACCTGTCTTGTTTTTGATGCTGATGAATGATGTCAGACAATATTCAAACGATAATGCTGTGCATCTGATGCATTGCACGAGTGACTGTCAAAGACAAGAGAAAACACTGAACTTGAGTCACAAAAAAAAAACGTTTATAATCTGCAGTTTGGGAAG
The DNA here is from genome assembly GCF_024868665.1 of Triplophysa rosa. Lineage (NCBI taxonomy): Eukaryota > Metazoa > Chordata > Actinopteri > Cypriniformes > Nemacheilidae > Triplophysa > Triplophysa rosa. Next base: position 14,068,687 of record NC_079904.1, on the reverse strand, counting down.
CTGATCACTAATACAAGACAATTCATTTGTCTGTCAGAATCAAGCTGAAAACAAACTGACCTCAAGTTATGTACAAAACATGAAATACTAGTGGCTTCTGTCCACTGTCAGAGCAGTACAACTATTTCATTTATTTATATATATAGATCTGCTTGCTGCAGCATCAATAATTAAATCAAATATATATATTTATATTTTGCAATAAATAAAGCTGAAGAACATTCCTTTAAAATCCAAATCTGAGTCGTTTGTGGTATCGAAGAGCCATTACCATAGAGTTCTTCACTGCTACATTATGAAGGCATGAGACCCTGTATACTCCTTTTTTCGGTCTATCTTAATCCACTAAGCGGAATGCACTGCAATATGGACGTCCTGAGGACTTCAGGCATAAAAGACCAGTTCTGGAATCTGACCCCCCTGCACTCCAGTTCCATTGGTACTGTCCGAAGAACACTGAAACTGAAAGGTCACCTTTCCACATTGCACCTCTGTCATACCCTCCTGTCCAAAGTAACTAAGTTCATTCCCATCCAACACGGCACTGACTGTGTAAAAGGCGTCCTGCTCCACCTGGACCGGGTGTTCAAACCATACGGAGAAAGTGCTGCTGGATCCATCGGAAACAAATTTAGTTACGTGTTGGGCCAGTGTGACTCCTTGGCGCTTGAGTTCAATCTTTACACTGTACTCTGCCTTTCCGCCACTGGAACCGTACAAACCAAGTCCGGCAATGAAGATCCTCTTGTCCACAGCGAACTGGATGCTATCGCAACGTCCCCGATAACGCCACTGGTTGCTGCGGTAAGCCGACGACTGAAATCGATGGCAGCGCTGTGGCGTCAGACCCTTTCTTTTCTGCAGTGGGAATTCCAGCTTGGGTTTATTGGCTGCAGTGTACCACAGAAAGATATCATGAGTCTCTTCCAGCGTTAAAACGTCTGACTGCGCAGCCCCGTTCGCAAACTCCTCCAGGGTCATAGAGGGGATGCGAACCAAGTACAGTGCCTTCCCCAGCACTGCCCTTTTATTACGAGCCGTCGGCCCTAGTCCCTGCCTTTTGCATTCGGCCAGGGCCCAGTCAAGAGCGGACTGGAAGACGATGGCCTCCCGGGTGTTGAGAGTCTCACGCTTCATTATGATCTCCAAGGTCTGAAGATCAATCTCACAGAAGCCTTCAGAGCGAAGGGCCAGCTCGGCCTGAGCATCAATGACCTCCCAACACCTCTGGGTCAATTCGGGCTCCTCGAACAGCCGACTCTGCGACAACAGCACGCAGGCATTTTTGGCCTCCAGGCTGGTCTCCAGAAAGGTGACACAGGCCTTGGCCAGCGCAGGCACTATATACTTTTTGGCAGCGTACAGAGTGGCCAGCACCGTGTCCGCATCCAGTTCAATCTCATCACTGTACATGTACCTGGATGTGATAAAACGGAAAAACAACTTAAGGGAAGGTTCACCCAAAAATGTCAAACCTGTATAAGCTTCTTTTTTCTGCAGAACACAAAAGAAGATATTTTGAAGAATGTTGGTAACCAAACAACATTGGACTTCACGGACTTCCATTGTATGGATACAAAACCACAGAGACATTTCTCGAAATATCTTCTTTTGTCTTCCCCAGTCATTTACATGTTTTAAATAAAATAAGTGTCAGTAAATGACTATTTTGATTTAGATACCTACAATCTCTTTACAATAGTTGTGTTTAAAAGCATTAGGGTCTTTATTGATAATAAAAAATATTCATTATTAAGATATAATTGGGATGACTTACTTTAAAAGGATTAAAAAAGCAGCAGGCTCTACGTCAGGAATCTCAATCTCTGATTCTCCTTCAGCTAGATCACCATAAAACATGGCACCAAATACAGAACTCCCCACCGCCAACACATACTGCAAAAAGAAACGTCACACAAAGTTATTAAATAGACTGTTGATAAAAGTGCCAACTAAGATCCATTTGGACAAAAGAGAATGCACTCACTTTATGTGCTGGAACTTTTTGCGCGGCACCAGGAGGACCCACAACAAAATGAACATCCGCCATGAGTTCGTTATTGAACATCAAAGCATTCCTGGAGAGAAAATGTAGCAGAATATTCAAGTTTTAAGATTTCAAGATTTTAAAAAGCAAACCCACCATCCAGCACGTGCATTTACCTCTCGCGCAGTGTCGGGTGAGTTGACTGCCAGCTGGCGGTCTCTACGTTGTTATTGTTGATGTTCTGCTGAGTGGCTGTCGTGGTCGGGGTGGTCACCGTCTGAGTGACTTCAACGATGGTCTTTTTGCTGGCAGCGGTTACCGCGGTGCTGTTGCTGTTCGGGAGGTTGGTATTTATGCTGGCAGGATATAGTTCTGCAGCCATCTTCTTCCTCAAGGACAAAGTCACGATTTCATAGCATACTGGCAGCTTGCTGAGTTCTTTTCCACCCTTTTTAGTCCTCTTTAAGGTTTCTGGAAGTAAAAGGATAAACGTCAAAAACTTCATGATCCTGCCATATAGGCAATCTGGCGTTGTTGGCATCAGCAAGTCTATCCACCAGTCTGTCGTGTGATTAGAAGGCAGGTGTAGCGAAAAAAAACACAGCGCCCTTTAATTTAATTATATTTTACAGGGCTCGGTTACTCATTCCCATGTTTCTTTTACTTTTGGATAACAGAGCAGATGTTGTTACCGACACTGAGAACATTTACAAAAGATCAACGTATCCGTCCAGCGGAAATATTCCAGCTCCAAGACTTTTCCCTCATTTTCCCCCAAAAACGATCTCTCTCCAAACAGTGTTTTTTTTACGGGTAAGCGTTGCAAAAAAGTAAGCCCCGATTTTTGGTTAAATAATAAAGCGAGTCAAGAGCCAGAGTCAAATACGACAAGTCCTACTTGCTGGTTGTCATCCTGCATATCTGCCGTGTTTTCACTCCAAACCTATCTCTGCATTTCTACTCTGTATTGTAAAGCCCGTCTTGTGCGTAGTGAGAGGACGCCGCCCAGCTTTCTGTTGTCAAATCAAACCTGCGGGAGAGTTGGACGTCAGTCGCCCTGAAGCGCCGCCTCCATCCAAACGGCCCGCCCCTCTCTCGCACTCAGCAGAAATGAACCCTTTGCCTATTGTTGACAGTGTATGTTCACGTCATCACTTCCACAAATACGGACGCTAAAAATCACAAATGTTCTTTCTATACAAATGCGAAACATGCCAAGAACCTAATAATTTTGTGCAGCGTTATGTAAAAATCCGCGCGAAGCTTTGAAGGGATTTTTTCGGATATCATAAAGTAACTTTTTCAATGGCCAAAATCAACATCGTTGTATTCTGCGAGCTTTAGTAGCAGTTTCAACTATACCGAATGGGTAATTTTGCTGATGCAGTCTAAAATGTCTCAACAATCTGATGCTGGGTTACAATTTGGCTCAAGGGGGATAACGCAACGGAGCGCTCAGCTCACCAGGCACATCTTTCGTCTTGTCAGCGTATCTATCGTCACTATTCACCATTAATATGTACGATCAGTTGCCATAACGCAGGAATTCATCGCACACCGGTTCGTTCAACAGAGATAAAGTAGCTACAGAACAGAGCTACCGTCCAACGAAACGGACTCTTTAGTCGAAGTAATATGAATCATTGTCCGCGATTCAATAAACCAATAGCTACAGAGGAACTTAAACAGTACATCATTAGTCATTCTTTACCTTATTGAGCCGACCGAAGCGCTGCTGCCAGAGAAATACATTCAGGTTTGATATTTGAAGGCTCGCTGGCAGCAGAAGCCATGTTAAATCCAGAGTGTGCTATGAGAGAGAGGGGGTTGGGCTTACATCGTTTTCGCGGATCTCCAACAGAGGGCTCCGCCGCTGGAAACTCGATCCCTCGCCTACGATAAGCGCCTCACGATAAATTAGACAATGCTGTTTTAAGCTAAAGTCTTTGACAAATGTACAGCAATCGAAACGTTTCAAATAAATGAATAACTAAAATAAACTCCACTAAAAAAATGTCTTAAAGCATTGAAGCACTTCTGGGTGCTGCGTGCTGAAATTCAAATGGTATGTTGAATTATGAAGCAATATTTTTCTCAATTAAAGGGATTACTCATGAAAGGTGGCAATGTACACTACAAAAGAAATACTGTTATTAGGGCCATTCTACAGAATTCGTGCAAACTATTGTCCCACATAAAAAAGCACATTTAAACTGCATTCAAGTATTCAAATCTAAATTGTTTACTAAGATCCTTTTCAATTGTTGCTTTTAAAAATATCTTATTGATGTTTTTTTTAAGTGAAGTTCAAAAAAATATTTATTTTAGATTTTATTTTTAAATGATTAAAAAACACGTGTCCCGCATTTTCATGTCACTACCGAAACAGTGTATGTTTTAGTCCATTGGCTGAGACTGATTTTAGCCACACCCCTGCATTTTTGATCAAGAATAATTTCTGTGTCCCTCTCTCTAGCCACATGGTGAGTAGATCGGTCTCATTAATTCGAAGTGAATGTGTTCAGAAGTCTAAAAATCTGTGTGTAACTTTCACTACCAATCATCTTTTTTCTGCAATTAAGCAAACTTTTTGGGGCGTTATTCCATAGAATTTAGAACATACAGTAGTTAGTTATTTGTAATAACATAAAATGTAGTCTGATTCAGCTGTGCATATTAAATATTGTGGTCACTACTAGAACATTACCAACACTGCTGAAAATGTGTCTGTCACAACCGAAACATGCAATGTTTTGTCAAAAATAAAGTATATTGAATTATCAACTAAGATGTTTTGGTAGTCTTTGGTTCGATGTATATTTAATCGAATTAATCCTTAAGTATGATCAATTTTATGCCTTTTACAAAGAAAGATTGCATTCAACATACAACAAATTAAAAAAAAAAAAAGTCATAAATTACATTTGAAATATTGTTAAAATTGTAACTGTTAATGATTTACTTGTGAAAACATTTTTTTAAAAATAGCAAAAAATATGTTTGTGTTTAGATTTAAACAAAATCTTAATAGGTCAATAGAATCATTTTTATTAAATTATATAATATTGTGTTTCGGTAGTGTCCAAATTTGGGGAGAGGAAGAACATTACTTCAAGGTGTTTCCAACTTTGACTTTGCACCAATTCTGTAGAATGGCCCATTATGCAAACACATTAAATTCAAGAAAGCTAATAGTATAATTTACATATGCGCAATCGCAACTAATTTGGTACAGCTGTAGCATATTTACACATCAAGGGTGTTTACATCAAGCCATATCATAGTTAATGAGTCAATGTTACAATGACAGAATTCTAATGGGATATGTTAAAATCACTTAAATATGAATTCACACACTCATTTTACCCTCAGCATGTTGTTTTCCTGCACTCTCTATTTATTATGAACTTAGTTTCATGTGGATTTTGTGCTTATGTAACTGAGTGCTGATCATTTATTCATGATCGATGATCAAAAGTACAACTACCACTTCTGCTATGTAGTAATTGTGAAAGTCTTGATTAGCACGTTCCGATTGTACTCCCACTGAGTAAAAATCAAGCTTTCCTCCAACCAGCAAATTATAATTTTTACAATCACAGACAAAACTAAGACAAGGTCATCAACCTTTTGGAGGAGTCTGATCCTGTATATTGATGGCTTCTCTTTGTTTTTGGTAGTTTCTTATTGCAAGATGTTAAATAAAGCAAGGCAAACTGATTAACGTTCAACCTAGATCAGAGAACATTTTTGCATGGAAGCAAAAAGCTTAGTCTGTAGTTCGGCATCCATCACTTTTGTCATATTCAAATTTTGTCATCATTTACTCACCCCAGTTGTTCCAAAACGTTCTACATTTTGTTGTTCTGCTGAACACAAAAAGAGATATTTAGAGGAATGTCTGTATCCAATAATTTCTGGAGCACTGTTGACTTCTATAGTAGGGAATAAAACTACTATGGTAGTCAATGGTGCCCCAGAACTGCTTAGTTTTCCATAAAATGTCTTCATTTGTTTTATTGAATTTTATACAGTTTTAGAACAACTGGGTGAGTAAATGGTGACAGAACTGTCCTTTTTGGGTGAACTATCCCTTTAACATTGTGTATACAGTTGACACAATTGTTTGTTTCTGGATTTTAGAAACCCTACCTGCAATTTTTTGGAAATCCACCATTAATTGTTTGAATTGTTCGGCAATGACCAATTGTGGGCATTGGCTCTTTTTACCTGAAAATGCGTTTTGATTCCTGTCCTCACCAACTCTCCTCACATCTTTTTGATTAATTCTCTCTGGATCCATTTTTCACTTCTCACCATTCAAACTCACAGTGTCACAAATCAGATAATTAAAAATCAATTTATAATTTAGTGTAGTATAGATCAGTAGAGAGATTTTTTTCTAAAACAACATTTCAATACTTGCTTTGTCAACCACTCTGCCCTAGTGCATAAATATTATAATTTGATATACAAAAACAATAACAAATTTCTTTAAATAATATGTCTCTTAAGTGAAGGTGTCCCCAAGGACTCCCCAAAGTATTGCTATCTTTGGCAGACCATCTTTCTGAGATGAGCTCATTTCCTTCTTATTGGGACAGCAGTGAGGTTTGGGCTATATTGGGGCAGCATAATGAGTTTACCCAAGGACTTACAAGTAGGTGGAAGTGAGGGATATTTCCTCCCACGGAGTGACTCCAAGCCAAGCCACTTTTAAAGGTTCCCACAGGGAGACTGTGTTCTAGATTTAACTTAGAAGGAGAACCTTTAAAAAGGATGCTTTTTTAATCTTCTGAAAGGTCATCATCTGAAAGAGGTACACAGGAAGAGATGCATTAGCCTGGTTTTCTAATAAACTTCACTGTGACGTATCAGTTTGGTGCAGATTTGTGAAGTTTGTGTATACTGTAAATGTTGATTGAAAAGCTGACTCTCAAACTGTTTATTCCTGTCTATAGATCCATGTCTGTATATTCCTCGATTCGCACACATGTTGGAGTTTGGTGATAAGACTCATGAGGTTTCAATGACGGCTCTCAGACTGCTGCAGAGGATGAAACGGGATTGGATGCACACCGGACGACGACCATCAGGATTGTGTGGAGCAGGTGAATTGTCTAAGGTTCAGATGAGAAACCATCTGACGCTGTGGGTTATAGTTGAAAATTGTCTCATCATTTATTCGTCCTCATGTTGTACCAGACATGTACTGTATGCCTTTCCCTCTTCCATGGAATAACATCTTTTCTGTTCCATGGACAAAATGGGTTTGGCACAGCACGAAGGTGAGTAAATGATGTCAGAAATTTAATTTTTGGTGGAACTATTCTTATAAACTTAAGTCAGTTTGTTTTAACATTCAGCTTCTAGCCATTTTAAAATTCTTTCTTTTTCAGCCTAAAATAAAAAAAGCTATTTCGGTCTACACTTTTGCACATCTGTCAGATCATGAAGCAAATCCCTAGTCTATAATGTTCCATGACAGGGATAAAACATCACAACAAGTGCTTAACCACCACATGGATCATGTTGCCCTCTATTTAAAGGAGAACAGTTCCTGCATTCTGTCTTTAGCAAGTCGCCCTGGTGCTCAGGAATAGAAAGATGACTTCCTGTCTGCATCTCTAGCTCATCCTTCCCACTTTCTCTGAGTGTCTCAGTTTTCCCATCGAACATCCGCTCCTGCAATATCTGAATAATTAATCATTCATTATTAACCATTCACTGTGTTCGGGTGATGATGCTAAATGTAAATGTCAATTTTCCAAATTGAAGATGATTGTTTCAGAGTGGGTAAACAAAAGTACAATTTACCTTCTTACTCACAGAGTTAACATTTTAGAGGAAAGATAAAAAAATACACATGTGGTACAATAGAAACTGTGGGGGGTTCACTTCCTCATTTAGAATAATCCAATTTTATAAACATCAAAATGAGATTTTGTGTTTATTAAACATAACATATTTTAAATAATGTTTACTACACTGGATACTAGATGCACTTATAGAATATATACGTAGAGATTATTTTAGTATCGAAAATGCACTCTCAACAGTTTTGAAAGGCACATATATTGTTAGCTTACACAGCAGTGAAATGTCATACAAATTGAGAACAACATGGTTTGTAGGGAAACATTTATCCTCATTTTCTCACCCTTGTCCCCTTCAGCTCTGCTGGTGGCGTCCCGTATGCATGATTTCCGGCGCACGGTGAAGGAGGTGATATCTGTCGTCAAGGTGTGCGAGGCTACGCTTAGAAAAAGGTGAATGTCAAGGCAGATTTCTGGTGAAAGTGAAACTGTCTGCTACTGCTTAAAAATACATCACTCCAAAAATATATATTTTAATGTCCAACATGAGTCACTGCTTCATTTTTATGATACTATCATGTTTTAGAATACAGAAAATATGCAAGATAAACAATCATTTAAGTTCGTTTTCTTGATTCACGATAGCACAATAAAGTAAATATGGTGTCAATAAAATTGCATTCATTTAATTACTTTAGTGGTCGAATGCATTTTTGTGATTCACTGTACGAGGATACAGACTACTGTCAAGAGATATTTGTTGTTTATAATATCCCTTTAAATAACGAAAGGCAGTTCCTAATGACATCATCGTTCAGGAAGTGACATAAAAAAACATCCTGTTTGATATAGGTACCAGTGTTGCAATTTAGCTACTTAAGACTCCTTTTTTTATTTGTCTAGTGACAAATCTAGCAACTGTTAAGATAGCTTTGTCACCAGTCATGTCCTGCAGACATGATGTACTAAACAACGTTTCAAAGGAACTCCTATTTGTATAAGTGAGTGTAAATATGATGTGATGGTGTCATTTAGCACATGATGCACATTGCATACACTTTTAATGAACAACTTGCTTAAATTACAACACAAGTTAAAAAACAAAGCTTTAAAGGTGTAGAGCTCAAATAGAATTAGGAATATCCAAAACAATCTTACAAAACCGTATGCAGTCTACACAGTTACATTTCACCAAACTCTTCCTCTGCACTGATGCCCAGGCTGACAGAGTTTGAGGAGACCCCCACCAGTAACTTAACCATCGATGAGTTCATGCGAGTGGACCTTAAGGAGGAGTGTGATCCTCCATCATTTGTGGCCGGACAGAAAAGAGTCAAGATACAGCAGGTATTTATTTATGAGGCCTATGTGTGCATAAGCTGATATGAAGCTATGAATATATGAGACTCTGGATGAATTGTTCTTTAAAGTAAAATTTCATTTTCACTGGTGCAGCTGGAGCAGGAGTTGGCCAAGAAACTTGAGGAGTATCAAGGTTAGTCTGCCCTCCTGGAATAAGATATTGATTTTCTCTTTTGACTCTCAACACGACATTTGACCAAGACCACTCTGTAGTGCGTTATCGCAGCAATGTTCAGGGCTTCGAGATTTTTTCTGTGATTATGATTTGCAAATGACCTTGTGGTCTGGAGAAGACAGCTTACTGGCAGTAGCTGATTTAATGAATGGACTTCATATGCAGTGTTGGCTAAGCTACTTTATACTAAAGCTTTAAATATATGTGTGAATTTAAAAAAAGAATAAAATAAAACAAATTGAACCGGAAGTGCTTCTGAACCAGTGTTTACATCTTGTGAAGTGGGCTATAAATTGTTTCATCGAACGCACATGCCTGGTGTTTGTAATAACAATTTATTTTATATTTATTTTATATTATTTATTTATTAATAGATTTTTTTCGAATGGTCTACCTAAGTTAAAGGCGGAATGGCTGATTTGGTTAAGTGCTAACTTTAGCATGCTAGCACTGAAATCATGATCTCACCCTCCATGCGAATTGCCGCCCAAAGCCACACCTCCTCTAAAACGCATGAACGCGCACAAGCCAGAAGCTCTTGGATCAATTCCAATAAAATCATGTCTCATTCACCAGTGAGAACATGTAACAGTACAAAGGGCAGTCGTGGCTTAATGGTTAGAGAGTCGGACTCGTGACCAGAAGGTTGCCGGTTCGATTCTCAGGGCCGGCGGGTAACAACTGAGGTGCCCTTCAGCAAGGCACCTTACCCCCACTTGCTCCCCGGGCGCTGCAGTGATAGCTGCCCACTGCACGTGTGTTCACGACTTGATGTGCGTGTGCTCACTACTCTCTGGATGGGTTAAATGCAGAGGTCACATTTCGGGTATGGGTCACCATATCTGACAAATAGGTCACTTTCACTTTTTCACTTTCACTAAATAACGTTACTACAGCGAAAACAGCTAACGTAAACAACAGCTTTAAAACGGGATAAGATGCAACATAGTTCCCATTAGACGCTGGGTAGCGATGTCGTTGAGCTAATACATAAAAGTCCATGGACTACAGAAGCAACATAATCAAAACCCATCAAAATCGAATCATAACATGTACTTGCGTCTTCCGGGAGTCGCATTTGTGAGAATGTGAGAACCTCGATGACGTATGCGGTCGACAAATACGACTCCCGTAAGACGCACCCAAATCCTGGCAAGGACGCATCTTCTGGGAGTCGCATTTGTCGACTGCATATGGTCACCCTACCATGTACCTACCTGTCCAGAAGTTACCATGGCATTACCATGGCATCATCTTCTGTGAAACCTCTGGAACACAATCGCGAACAGACCGAGCAGGAAACCCGCGAAAAGCAAGCGGGAATGATTCGCTGTTGACGTATTGTGTCTGCGTGAACAGGGTGTGCAGTGGGATGCAAAATACGTTGACTGAAAATGTACACAGGATCAATCAGGTTTAGGCGAACGTTTTTTTGGTCTAACGCCTCTCAGAGACGATATATAATTATAAAAATATAATTGGACCACTTTACTTATTGATACTTATTGATTGCTTGCAGGATGTAAAGACATTTCCAACCAGCATGACAAAAAAAATTCTGGACAGGATCACCTATTCTGCCTTTAAGTTTGGGCCACATAACGTTTGTTTGTTTGTTCTTGCTGCTGAAACTGTAAATACTATTGTCAAAACCGCTGAAATAATGTTACGCTTCTAAAAAATTGACCTAGCTTAGTAGCGTGGCTACCTGTTGTTAGACACCTTTAGTTAGTTACTCCCCAACGCTGTCATATGTTTGGCCTGTATATCATAACTTAACTTCCCATTCGCATACTGTATAATCTAAATCTTGAACACACTCATCCATGATAAGCATTTCATGATGTATGCTGTTTGTCTGTCAGAAAAAAAGAATCGTCAATCAGAGTATCATCGCTCATCTGTATGTGTGTACGTGTGTCTGCAGGAGAGATCAACTCATACCGGGATGAGATTGAGACACAGCTGGCAATGAACAGCAGAACCAAACCGAGAGGGATTTATGCCGCCTACGCAAGAGAAGGTAGATCAAATCAAGTGCTCCGCATGTTTATTTAGTTCACCTAGGCGTTCTGCACTTCCTCAGAGCATTACGCTCTCGTGATATTTGTTCTCCTCTTTGTGGGGATTCTTTTTGTGGCTATTATGCAGATACATGCTGGCACGTTTGCCCAGCGTGTACCGAAAACCAACAGAAATGTCTGAAGTTGACTGGCTTTTTATTTATGTGTTATCAACATTACAGATGATGATTGTATATCTCTGGCCTCTGAACTGGCTGGAGATGAAGGCCGAGAGGATGAGGAAATAGAGGCTGCAGCCCAACATCTAAACCAGGAGTTCATCAGTGAGGTGTTGCCTGAGTTTGGGCAGGGCGGACAGGGGGAGACGGAGGATCAGGAACGGAGTAAGGAATCAACACAGATCTCCGGCCGGTCTCCTCACGTACCCCTAAAGGCACTACTCGGCCCTTTGCCCAGCGCAGCAAGCCTGGGTCTAACAGACACTATACGTGAATGCATCACAGAGGACACAACAACCGGTGAGTGAGATGAATGAACAGAACATTACTGTGTGTAGCCACTTTTACATCAACACATTTACATCTGGTAATTTGATAAGTACTGTTACATCACTTGCAAGGGATGTTCAGACTCATTTTTCTATAGAGTAAATGTATTATTCATTATTATACAGAAATTTTGCAAGTATTTGGTAGTCTGTGTTTGCCAAGCAACGCAGCAACATGGCATATTAATATAGAATTTGCAGTCACCGGTGTACGTTTATAGTCCACTGCTTAACAAAGTCAAAATTATATGTTTTATGAAGTACATTTTAATTTAAATACAATCCCCAGAGGCACTTGGGGTTAGTTGGTAAGTGCACAGTTGTGGTAGCTTATGAAATGGCCCTTATGGGATTCAAACCTACAACCTTTCGTTTATCACTACAGGACCATTTATTCACAAGGCCATGCAACCTCATTTACTCTGAAGTGACTTATAGCAAACAAATTGCATTGACAGTCCCTCTGGAGGACTCTTAGGTTAAGTGCTTGAGATACTTAGTAAGCTTGAACATAACACATCTGTTTAGGTCTTAATTCCAACTTTGTGTATACAAAGCAATTTCTTTACATATAAACCTCTCCGTTAAGAGTTTGTCTTACACCTTGTCTACACCTTGGCGTGGCACGACACGACATGACAAAAGATAATAGAACCCATTAGGACACATTTTAATTAAACATTTTGTCCGGATGCGGCGAGAGACAACACGACACGACAAACCCATTAAGAACAAGCCGGTTGCCGTGTCGTGTCGCATCACGCATGTGTCGTCCGGTGTAGACACAATGTTCGAATATTAACAGTGTAACTGTTATGGGTTGTCCTAATAAATAATTATTATAGTAAATAATGATATATTCAAAATTAATATTGCTAGGTTATTTTATAATATAAAAAATCGTAATATTAGGACTTCTAAAATATTCAGTATAGTATTTATATGGGTTTTTATCTTTTATGGTGGATATACAGTCTGTTCAAAATTATTATGCAAGTTGATATTCTGACTATAATTTTGTTCCAAGCTAATTTTACTGCTTCCAAACCACGCCGATCCTAATATCTGCTGTTAATTCTGTATATAATTGAGCAATTTCTAGTATTGCAGTAGTATTGAATACTTCTCAAGTGCATTTAATCATTTTTGACAAATTGGTGTAAATTAAATCGCTTTTTTGACTAATTTACCTGTAAAAAGAAAACCTTCTTAATAATTATGCACACCTAAATATGCTAAATATAAAGCATTTTTTCACTTCCAGCCTTTGTTTACCATTATATATATATAATGTGATTGTGTTCTGTGATTGTATGGATTGTTTTTTTTTACTGCTGTTTGGGTTAGGCTATTTGATGGAAGTGTAGACATAAGAATAAGGTTAAACATAGATAATACACACTGTGGACTTTTGTTATCTTATACTGATTCACAGTACACTAATACCCAACACACATGTGGTTAAGCCATATCGATCCACAATTAGCTGACACCCATTATAAGCAACATCATCTGGTCAGCTACAGATCACTTTATTTACTAAAGCATTTAAATCAAAGAACTTTTGGAAGCTCAGAAATAAATAAAATGTCACAGGATTCAACGGAATATCGCACAGGCCCAGCAACACTTTTCTGACCTCAGCACCTGCTCGCAAACTGAACCCATGCCATTCCCTTTTACCCTTTGACCCTGACCCGCGATGACCCCGCGACCTAGGTGTTCCCCACAGCTCTGATCGACTTATCAGCGGTGGTTTATCTGGACACAGCATTTGTCCCCCCAGGTCAGTTTAGTCTATCAGACTGGAGCCGTTTTATTTTAAAGCAGTCTGGGCCGTGATCTGCTGTCTGGGCGGCTTTCCATGGACTGCTCCTGCAGTGCCAGGTTGCTGATATGTTTCTCTCGCCGTCGTTGTCCTGTGGTGATGATTCTGCAGGAGTCAAAGCCTCTTAGAGTCGCTGCTTTATGGGCTTCCACTCGGCACGGATAAATCTCACTAAGCACAATACACAACAGACTATGAGGGCTGGAGAGACTCACTGTTGGCCACACATAGAGCTGTGTATGTATCTTTGTGTATGTGAAGAAGAGTGTTAATTGTATTTATTGGTTGTTTTGTACATGTTTTCCACAATTATGAAAAAATGTTGAAGATTTGGCTGGGTGGGTTGTGCTAATGCCAATAACATAGAGCTGTTGGGTCATTGGGACATTGGTTCGAGTCCGGCAAGAATGATATATAGAACATTCTTAAAGAGACAGTTCCGCAAAATAAAAAATATGTCGTGTTTTATTCACCCTCATGTCGTTCAAAACCTGTACTTGACTCTGGAACACAAAAGAAGATATTATGAGAAATGTCTCAGTGGTTTTGTGTCCATACAATGGAAGTCAATGGGGGCTAGTGTTGATTGGTGACCAACATTCTTCAACATATCTTCCTTTGTGTTCTGCTGAAAAAAGAAAGTCATACATGTTTGAAATGACATGAGGGTGAGGAAAGGATGGAAGAATTTTCAGTGGGTGTACCAGCCCATCAACAACACAAAGTTATTATACTGTACATTTCAATAAAACAAATTAGGAGGTTTCACATGTAATATCATAAGTGGGCATTTCCAGGGTACTAGGGACTAAAATAAAGCAAAAAGTTGTTTTTTTAAACCTCTGCAGTATGTAGATCAGAATCAACTCTGTGTACTCTAAATAGGGAACACATGGGTGACAGACAGCGAGAGAGGTAGAAAAGGAGTGACCAAGAATGTGAAGCAACAGTGTGTGTGTGTACGTGTGTGCGTGCGTGTGTGTGTAGTGTGAGGTCTGGCAGATGCCTCCCACTCTCTGACAGGCTGTCAGTACCGGAGTGTCTCACTCTTTTAGACTGTCTGTCTCTTCTGTTCTCTGGGGACACTTGTGATTCACTCTCTCACTTTCACTGCAGTGTAGAAAGCGGCTGGCCGACTCCACAGCCTCCTTTCCCTGAATAGCATCTGTTTCACACAGTTTTACATCCCACTGGCACTCCAGTTTTAGCCCAGAAATCTTCCTCGAAAAGCCTTCAAGGAGTCTCGCTTATTTAATCAATATATATTTTCCTTCCAGAGCACTGAGTGCAGTGAAATATGAATTTTATCTGATGATTGTAGAGGAGTCAGCGGGTCCATTACCAATTTTGTTTTTTGCGATTTAATATTTGAAACCCAGACAGAGCTCGCCTCCAGATCTTGGAATAATGCATTTCGTATTGACTTTGTGTGTGCGTGTGTGTGTGCGTGAGTGGATTTTCCCTTGAGCTTTCATGATTTATTTATTTTTTTGGCTGTGGTTTTATGAACCTTGGTTGAACTTTGCCATTTTTTAAATGGCAGGCATTAGCCAGCATGGTCGTGGCTGAGAAGAAAGAAGAACTTTCATGCCTTTCCTGAAACCGGGACATTTTGATGCTCTTCTGAGCTTGCAAGGCTAAGAATCATAGCTTTACAGGGACAGTTAAACACTCATGTGCATGTACAACACATTTTCGTCATATTTTAGAAAACTGTAAATTCAGTGATTGTTTTGGGTCCACGGCCTTGCAGATCTAGCACACATGTTCTGACACATGGATCTGTGATGCTCAAAGGCAGCACAGCTGTGAATATGCCATGTGACATTTCCCAATCCCCTTGTTATTTTTTCCTCGTGGCAAAAGACCTTTAATAATTACAAAAAATGGTGCATTCCACAGTTGT
This sequence comes from Triplophysa rosa, assembly GCF_024868665.1. Lineage (NCBI taxonomy): Eukaryota > Metazoa > Chordata > Actinopteri > Cypriniformes > Nemacheilidae > Triplophysa > Triplophysa rosa. The sequence goes on along the minus strand of NC_079904.1, from coordinate 14,053,042 downwards.
GGGATTGTAGGTTTTAATGCATTATGAAGCACTGAGGTTGTGAGCTTCCACAGATCTGGAAGGGTTCAGTCACATGGGATGCAATCTTGTGACAGCTAGGTGGAGCGCAGCAGAGTAAGAAAAAATTCTGAGTGCATTTTCTTGGTTTTTCTTAATGCAGCATCTTGAAAACAGCGTATACAGAATGCCACGAGACACTAAAACAACAGTGTATAGTCGCAAACAGATGCACAGCACATCTGACATGTTTATTTGCTCACGGATTTGTTACTTAGCCAATGTTTGCGGGTCTAGCAGACCCACAGCATTATTTGTTTTTTGATGTCAATATAGTCATAAAAATGTATGTAAAATAATTTACAGATTTTTAATTTATCCCAATTACAAGCAACATAGCATGTTGGTAAGATGCTTCATTGACCTCCATTAAAGTGATCTATTAGTCAGATATGGTGACCCATACCCGAAATGTGACCTCTGCTTTTAACCCATCCAGTGAGTAGTGAACACACGTACACTGGTAGCAGTGGGCAGCTATCACTGCAGCGCCCAGGGAGCAAGTGGGGGTAAGGTGCCTTGCTCGAGGCAATTATGTCATCATTTACTCAAGTTGTTCTAAATCTGCATAAATATTTTTGTTCTGATGAACACAGAGAAAGATATTTGTAAGAATGCTTATAACCAAACAGTTCTTGGCCACCATTGACTACCATAGAAGGAAAAATTACAATGGTTGCCCCAGAACTGTTTGCTTTCCTACATTCTTCAAAATATCTTCTTTTGTGAAAAAACTTGTGAAAAAAAGAATGAATCTATAATATGGCGGAAAACATGTTTATCTTGAATAAATATTAATAAATATAAATGAGTCTGAGATTGAAACAAAACTATTAATTGCATCAATTTTGTAAACATTGAAAACGGGTCCAGGCCCAAATTGTTGTGTTGATGCAGTTTTCTGTCTGACATTTTCCTGTCTGTTTACGTATATTTACGTCGCATGTCCAGAGTTTCATGGACACGACACATGCAGATTGATAACTTTGCCTGTCCTCCCATGCTGCATTGCTGCGCTGCACTTACTCTTTATGCACTTGTGGCTTGTTTCGTACACCCAGCACGATCTGAACACTTTCTCCCTCCATGCGCTGCCAAAGGGATGTGTTGATGCAGTTTCTACTTGCATGTGTAAAGTATTGATCCAGTGGCCTCTGTGCATTCAGACAGCTGTGCTTGATTCAGAGTGAAAGACCAATAGCTCTGGGAAAGAGAGAGAGAGGAGAGAGAGGGATTGTAAATTGTGTGTAGCTGGAGACGACAGTTAAGCTCAGAGGACCTTGGCTGAATGACGCATGGCACGGGGAACGGAAAAGCACAGCATCTGCAGGCAAATGCAACATTTAACCTTTCAATGCGGAAATGGATGGAAGTGTTTGATGTGATCAAAACATGCTGAGGGATAGTGGGAGGCAAGAGGCTTCTTTGTAGTCTTGCCACAATTATAGTTAACTGCATGTGTAGAATGTTAATGTGTTGAGACAGGTGTGCAGTCGGATGTGAAAGATACCACTATACGTGACCCAAGACAAGAACACACACACGCGCGCACACACACACACGCACAGCGCAGGCTTTGGTTGACTATCCCTGTGGGGACAGTCCATAGGCGTAATGTTTTTATACTGTACAAACTGTATATTCTATCCCCTATCCCTAAACCTAAAGATCATAGAACACTTTTTGCATTTTTAGATTTGTAAAAAATATTGTTCTGTACAATTTATTAGCTTTTTTGCCCATGAGGACCTCAATTTTGGTCCCCACGGTGACACGAGTCCCCATGTGTTGGTGTGTATTCAGGTTTAGGTCCCCACCGGGATATACAAACATGAACGCACACACACACACAAAGGTTTGTTTCTTTGTATGAGTAAGGACATCTCTTCTTTATATGATTGAGGAGTTTTATTTTTTGCATACTAAATGGTATTTTCTGTTCCTGAAAGGGATAGTTCCCAAAAATAAAAAAAAATGTCATCATTTATTCATCCACACGTGGTTAAAAATTTGTATATGACTCTGTGGAACCCGAACAAAATATTTTGAGAAATGGTTTTGTGTCCATACAATGTAGGTCAATGGGGTCCAATGTTGTTTGGTTACCAACGTTCTTCAAAGTATCTTCTTTTGTGTTCTGCAGAAGAAAAAAGAGTCATACAGATTTAGAATGACCTGAGGGTGAGTAAATTATGAAAGTTTTTTTTTATTTTGGGGTGAGCTACACCTTTAAGCAATAAGTTAAACCTTAGAGAAACCTATTGACATTATTCGATTTACAGAACAGCAAAATAGGATTTGAGCCTTTTCACTAGGGAGGACCACCTAAAATCACTATGTCCTAAATTTGTTAAAAAATATGGCTGTCACATATACAGTAAAACCAAACTTACACACACACACACACATTTTTTCTTCCTTGTCCTGTTTGCTCATAGCACAGACAGTAGGAGCAGGTGGTCAGGTTGGAAAAGGCCCTTAGAGGTTATCGTGCCATATTGCAGGATTTTTTTCCACCTTGTCCTCCTTTTTGTTTATATGAGCGTGAAATATTCTCAAACCACTTTCAAACGACTGAATCTTCACACATCCAGCAATAGAAGCTAGTGTACGTCTGTTTTATGAAGGGTGAAGGAGGAACTCTCAGTAGATTCTCCAAACAGGTGCTTGTCTTGATGGCATTATGGGAAATCTGATGGTTTATTCACAGAAGATAACAGGGGATGATTTTCAGCATTGAAATTAATTTGATTAAATAGAAATAAGGACCACAGGTCATGTCTGCATTTGTTGCATAGGTTTGGAAATTAAATTGTATAAATATTTGACCTTATTTTACTTCATCTTAAAGGGATAGTCAGCCAAAAATGAAAAATACAGTCATCATTTACTCACCATCTTGTCATTTCAATACTTTATGACTTTCATTCTTCCGCAGAACACAAAAAAAGATATTTTGAAGAAAGTTGGTAACCAAACAGCGCTGGCCCCCATTCACTTCTGTTGTATAGACAAAAAACCAATACCAATAGTGAATGGGGGCCAGTTAACAACATTCTTCAAAACACCTTCATATTGTGTGACAATAGAGTGAGTAAATGAGGACAGAAGTTTTATTTTGGGGGGAATTATCACTTTAAGTGATCACCATAGTGATGCAAGAGATGCTTTAAATGTTCATTCATCTCTGTGGCATGTCACAGTTGAGCATCAAACCAGTATGTTTATTTGCATAATGATTCACATGATTCATTATGTAATCTGGATTATGTTCAGTCAAGTGCGTGTCAGTTAGAAGCTCATTTTTCCTTCAAATATGCTGGTGCACATTTTACCTTTAAGCATTTAATTCAATTCAATTCAATTTTATTTATATAGCGCTTTTCACAATGTGCATTGTTCCAAAGCAGCTTTACAGGAGCAAATAAGAAAAACACAGAAAGGTAAAACACAGCACAGTGCATGGTGTTTATAGACCAAGCAAGATCATTATAATAAATAATATCTAATAAATAAATGCAGTCTTCCGGTGAGCAAGCCAACACTGCACTGCTCTGCTGTGGCGAAGAACCCAAACTCCAATGCTGAATAATGGAGAAAAAAAAGCATTTAGTCCTCAGCTTGTTTATAATATCATCGCACAACCAACATGTCATGTTTTGAGTAGCTCCTCCTGACAGTCTATTGTGTGCTTGTCTTTCTTGTCATGAACAAGAATAGACAATTTAAAGTTAAATTAGATGTTTATGACTCAGCATTGATCACTTCTAATGGCTTGTTCGACAACAGCTGTCTTTTGCCACACCCTTAAGGTCTTTGCACATACAGTCCGAAATTTTCGTATATGCGTTTTTTTGTATTTGCCTCTCGTTTGTACGGTGTCTCTGAATTGTTAAAGAGTACATTCCTCAATATTTTTAAGGGCTTATTTTGGTTTATGGAGTGTCCGACAACAAGTTTATGTACATACATGATGTAAAAATACTATTATTTCGTAATAATAAGCAGTTTTTATTACCTTACTTCTTGACTGACTCTCAAATGATTCGTTCCGCGATTCATCTGTGTAATCTCCGCCTTTCCGCCAGCGTAGTCTGATCTGATTGGTCAGATAGTGTAGTCTGCTGTGATTGGTCAGATGGTCTAGTCTGCTGTGATTGGTCAAATGGTCTAGTCTGCTGTGATTGGTCAAACGCGTTCAGCATGTGTCGCAAATGGACCGCCTATCATTACTGCTGTATTACGGTTTGCAGGTGGTTGGATATTAACAGTGTATAGAGAGAGATGGCGTCGATTTTACCTTACCAGTTCGAGCCCGAGTCTGACGAATCATTCTTTAATCCTTATACAGATGCCAGTAAGAAAAAGGACTGTTTTAGACACTTCTCTTGTAACAGTTAGTTATCACGGCATACAGTGTACGGTGTTCGTATCTTCAGATGTTATTATAACTATAGTACACCACGCAGTTCTTGAAATAAAGACTTTGCGAGTTAATATGGTTGAACACTTACATTAGCGCAACGAGTTTATAGCTAACGTTAGGTAAACAAACAGTAACAACCCCAAAAATAACGGTAACGTTAGCTAAACACAGACATGAGATAACGTCACACAAATTTAATTTTAAGTAAAGACAAAAATAAAGAGTCACACTTACAGGTTGTGATTCGGTGGAGCTTACAGGTCCAAATAAAGTTGGTATTGCAACATCTTTTAAGGAAAGACGTTTAATGTATCCTGCAGTAAAGGCGCCAAGATTGATGAAGCAATCTTCGGTAAAATGACGCGCGCAAAGTAAAACGTTCGGTTTATACTCCTTTGGTGTCGTTTGAAAAATAAATAGTAACCATTTTTTCCTCAGAAGTTCTTCCTTTGGTAGTGAAAATAAGACTGACTTAGTTTCACTACATAGAACACAGCTTCTCTTAGACATGATGCACACGTCACGAACGAGCTAGTACAGTGTTTGAGGAGGAGAGAGTTAAGTTTTCGCAGTCAGTAGGCGGGGATTTTTCTAGTGACGTAGGTACATTGTGGTTAAAGATTCGGACAGGTCATGGCTTGTTCGCGTGATTCAGAGTCGATTACCTTTTTTATAAGCTAATAACTTTGTTATTCGTTCACCTTCGGATTTACAACTTGGCAGATTGCTTACATTCAAACACGGCAAAATTAAACACTTCATGAAATGTATTTTTTATGATCTCGAGGAATGTACTCTTTAAAAAAGGCCACTCAAAATGCTTGACGGATGCGAAAAACACAGAAAATTGAACCCGGTTTGAATTTTTTATGACGGACGAAAATATCGGAGGCAGTGTGTAAATGTGATTGACACAACGTGAGGTCGTATTTATTTTTAACGTGCGGAAATTTTGGACGCAAATTTCGTACTCAATGTGCAATGGTCTTTACTCTAGTAAATTGGTTGACTAGAGGTTTTATACCCTGCTCCCCCACCCATACACCTGTAACACAGCTTAGCCTGTGTGACGTCTAGGTCACGTTATTCCTGTTTTCAACCCCCAACGAAACTGGAGCTCCTTCTGAGAGACCACCAGCATCTATCCGACCCCAATCAGTCGCACGCCAACCTTCCAAAGAACAAAAACCTGATCACGCCATGTTGTTTCTCCTTTTCCCTGTTTTCCAAGCCGAACGTGCGACCACTCTAGGGAAATGCTGTGACTTGCTCCACTGGGTTTGATATGTGACAGCCGTTGCAAGCTACCTGCAGACAAGCCGATTCCCTCATATACCAGCGTGCCCATGTCGGTCCATGCCTGAGCAAGTATCCTATCTCCGTGTTAAAAAAGAGAAATGTGGATTCAATTACAACCCTGCTGGAGATTTAGGATTCAATCCCCCCTCTTCTTGAAAAATCCCAGGTGTTTCAGAAGCAAGTAATAGAAGTGGTGGTAGACGTAACAGACGGTGTGGAATAGGCTGTCAGCCACAAAACATTTCACGTGAGACACTGGTCTATGACGGGCAGCATCTGACACAGACGCACATTTGTGGGTTTGGCCCGAAACATATTCTCAGCAAGTATGTACGTACACTCTTAAAAATAAAGGTGCTTAAAGGGTTATTCAGAGCGATGCCATAGAAGAACCATTGTTGGTTCCACAAAGAGTCATTCAGTCAAACGTTCTCTAAAGAACCATCTCTTTCTTACCTTTTCATAAGAACCTTTATTCACCACAAAGAACCTTTTGTGAAACAGAAAGGTTCTTCAGATGTTAAAGTTTCTTTATGGAATCATGTACACTCTTAAAAAGAAAGTGCTTTAAAAGGTTCTTCGATGCCATAGAAGGTTCTTTGTGGAACCAAAAATGGTTCTTCTATGGCATCGCTGTGAACGACCTTTTAAGCACCTTTATTTTTAAGAGTGTAGAGGTGCTTCAAAAGGTTCTTCAATGCAATAGAAGAACCTTTTGCTTCCATAAAGAACCTTTGACATCTGAAGAACCTTTCTGTTTCTGTTATTATATTTAGATTATAAAAACGTAAGAAAGAGATGGTTCTTTAAAGAACTTTGACTGAAATGTTCTTTATGGCATTGCTGTGAAGAACCTTTTAAGCGCATTTTTTTTGAAGAGTGTATGCAAACTCCATTACATTGCATTGCACTCCATTGTACAACACTGTTGCAAATAATTAACATGTGTTCTTGAGTTAAAGCGGATGTAACACACGCAGTTTCTGCCAATCTCATATTAATCTTGTGAACCTATAGAGTATTGCATACTTTGATCACATTTATAAAAGACAGATACAGCTGTATGATTATTTTTACGTAAACAGGCGACATCCTGAACGCGTGCGGGGGGTTTGGGATGTGGTCGGGGCGGAACTACAGCAGGAGCACACAATACTGTTGATTCACTATAAGTTCATGTAGTGTACCTTATGCACTTATGCACCGATTGCCAACAAAACACAGACATATGGCTCAGTTTCACTTACCGTGTGCGGCTCATGTCCGGCATCTTTCAGCGCTGGGACCACTCCATCATATATCAGTTTCAAACGATCTCCAAATCCAGCATTATATCCACCGTATGTATAACTTTCCTTGCCGAAATGCAGTGAACAAACAAACACAGCTGAATTTCACGAACGAAGGAGCACATTGATTGGCGTGCTCTTTCTCCCACTCTCCATGGTTGACACGTGGGCGTGCTCTTTCATCTCGCTCTCGTGGGTTGATGTGTGGGCGTGCTTTTCCGGGAGAATTGTCCAATAAGGGACTAAGAAAAGTTGTTACAAAACGGAATTTCATGTTCAAAAAAAACTTTCTGAAACCTATACGAATGCTGGGGGAGTGTATCGAGCACAGAAACACTACGTCATAGGTCCAACTCATTTTTTGACAAGTTGAGCATGTCAAGCATGAGAAGCCAGCACGTTTAACATTGTAAAGAAGTCAGAATGCATGAAACACTGTGGCACCACCCCTTTAAGCGGGTCATTGTGTTACCTTCAAATGTTTGTGTTTTTTATTCATCCTTATGTCATTTCAAACCTGTATGACTTTCTTTCTTTTACAGAACACAACAGAAGATATTTTGAAGAACGCTGGTAACCGAACAACATTGGTCCACATTGAATTGCATTGTATGGACACAAAACCATTCTCAAATATCTTCTTTTGTGTTCAACAGGCTAAAAAATTTTTTTTTCACATTTAATGTCATATAAAATGTTTTGCTGAATGTCCACTGGTTTCACTCGATGAACCTTTTGCCGTTGCTTTTTGAGAAGGTACTTGAGGTATCTCAAATCTCACTCATTCAGATTACACTGGAGCATTTGAAGTCGCACTGTGTGTGTTACACCTCACACGTGCATGAATGAGAATCTGAGATGGGGGACAGATTGCGACCCATTTTATCTCGTCTCAGCTCAGATATTTAAATCTGTTCTCCCTTGCCAATCTCACTCAGAACTCGGAGTGTGTGAATGTGAGCTGGATGGCCACAGAAGAGACACCGTTCAGATCTGTCGCCGTTCAATTAATGAACATCTGGTCTGCATCCACCGAGGCTTAGCCAGTCCAATCGCTGGTCGTATTTTGGGAAATATTTTGCCGTATGAAAACCAGCTTTAAACTGGTTTGAAGAGTCATGTGGAAGTAACTAAATACAGTTTTACATGTGTATTTGGTTATTTTTTATTTAAATCGAAAGGTTTTCTTAAGATTATTTAAAATAGCACAAATGGAGATCGAAATCAAAGTGATTCGTTTGTATTTAGACAATTTTCTAGATTGTGCACTGTATTCATGTATTTTACATTTTCACATATGGCGTTGATTTGCATATTACACAGTCCAATAATACTCTTCACTCACATGCAGAAACAATATTTTTTTCGTGATTGTTTCATCACATCTGCTCTCTGTTCTTACCCTGCTTTTATTTATATTTACATATTTCAGCAGGCACATGCTAATTGTAATCAGGCGATGTTCATAATGTTTACTTTATTTATGTGAATCAAAGGTTACTGCAGGTCAATTGCATTATCATACAATAACATAGCTGTTTTTGTTTTTCCCAAATGCGTGTTTTTAATTTAGGGCTTTATAATGTGTGACACTGTGCATTCAAAGACAATTAGGGAAAATATTTGAGGAACACAATCCTTTCACATCATCACTGAGCTTATTAATGGCAATTACACAACAAAGAGTGCACTTGGTCATTAAAACAGAATTTTGCAGACACCTATCTCTCTTTTTAAACCTGTAAGGGTGACTAAATACAAACCGTTTTCAATGTACAATGAAGTTTTACTGTTACTACAGTTTATTGATTTATGTGTCTTTGTCTCTTCATAGCAGATGAAAAATCAGACAGTGGGGAACTAGATCTGAATGGGATTGATGAAGATGAGATTGAAAAGGTATGTGGTCTATTATTAATGGGTTAATGGATGAAGTGAAAACAAAATTGAATCCATTATCTACATTGCTGAGAATATTTTCTTAATTAGTATTTTTCCATTTCTGTTTTTCTGAAAAAACATAAACGTCAGCAACAAGATAAATGTACTGCAGAAGCTGTGCAAGATAATAATGTAAAGCCGCAGGAAAAATTAAGAGACCATTTCAAAGACCATTTTCAGTTTTTCAGAATTTACTATTTATAGATACGCGTTTATGTAAAATTATTATTTTTGTTTAATTCTGTGAACTACTTACAATATTCCCCCAAATTTCCAATGAAAATATTGTTTCTATTTGCAGAAAATGAACAGAAAAGATGCTATGTATTTTTCAGACCTCAAATAGTCTGAAATTTCAAGTTTATATGAAAATTTGAAATGGTGTTTTATTTTTTCCGCAGCTATATTTAGTGAATATATCTTGAATCTTTTTTCTTAACCCATTGGCAAAATGCTTTTTTCCTGTTGTGAGCATAAACCTCACTGAAGTGTTATATTTACTGCATGCTTAAAACAAGCGATTTCGAGCTATTTTCACGGTATAGTCTTTTTTGCTTCTCAGTTAAATTAATCAAAACACTATTAAGAAAAGATTTGTTTTTACACTGTAAGGGCCCATTCAGACAGAACGCGTCTCTGAGTCCTAAAACGCATGACGCAGCGCTCAGATATGTTTTTTTTTAAAGCGCAGCCTAGAACGCGAGGGTCTCGAGACGCAGGTATCCGGACACAGCCACTATGTGCCTCCTCCGCCATGTTGCTTTCATATAAAACAGTTTTTATGCCAACTTGCTGCTGTAAACAGAAGCTCGCAATGCTTGCCCCGCCTCCAAATTCTTCTGATTGTTTCACTGCTTTTGGAACTGACATTGCTGAGCAGCTCTGCATTTTTTACTTGACACAGCGTCTTAAAAAGACGCTTTTTTCAAAAGACGCTGACCGACCGCCAGCGTAACGGTCATGCACGTCCATCAAACGCGTGTTTACAATAGGAAAGTAGCGCATTGGAATGAAAAAATGTGTTCTGTCTGAATGGCCTCTAACACCTTGTTATGTTATTTTCTTAAGAATGCAGCTTCTAGCTCTAAACAGCTATTAAATTATCAGGTCAGTTCGAAAAACTACTGCCCGAAGTCCACCATCCCAGAACACATTTTCACAAATGATCTCCTTCCTGCTCTGTTTTTCTCTGCAGTACATTTTGACCGAGCTGGAGGTGAAGGCAAAGACAGAGCTGTGGATGAAGCAGAATGAGGAGTATTTGAGGGAACAAAAAGGTAAGCGAACAGAAGAAGAAGAGTTAAATTTATACACCCGATGTGTTCTAATGTCAGGAGCATGTGGGACTGATTCAATACTCAAAACTGATCCGATGCTCAAAAAAATACTTCAGTGAAAGGAAATAATTTTTTATAAAAACAAAATTGGCACTGTAGACAACGTCCTTCAGTTTCATTTTACTGAACCTTGAATCTTGTGGGGTTAAGCTTGACTAAAATATTCAAAAACCTGTGATAACTGGAAGTTTGACCCACTAACGTTAATCTGCTGGAAGTTTTAAAACTTTGCTTTGTTGGAGTTTCATCTCTCTGTCTGGTTTTTAATGGACTGGGGTTTTTAAAGCCTTTTATTTTTTAATGCTTTTAAGACTACTTTAAAACCCTCACTTTGATAAAGCCACTGAACTTTATTTGCTCCCTTTTTTTCAGAAAAAGAAGAGAAAATAGCTAAAGAAAAGGAGCAAGGGACCTATAAGGAGAAGGTGAGTGTGTGTTTATGTGTCTGGGTCTTATAGCACTGAACCGGGCTTCGCCCCTGAGGGTCCTGCGAGACTGCATACTTTCCATTTTGAACCTCAATTGCCGCTCTGATTCAACCCAAGGGCTCTTAATGCCACGTCTCCTTAACCTGTCTGCTCTCACATCTGCACCGCAACTCCCAGTCGGGCTTGGATTAGCCGGTCCTGCTCAGCACAAAATGAGGTGCCTTGAGCCTAATGGCAATTTCGGGTACAGTTGAGCACTTGGTGACTGTGAAGAGACTTGTTCGGTGCACAGCGAACACTACCGGGGGTGTTTAGCATTAGCATTTACAGGCTAATGTTATGGGATTCTGTCACCTTGTTGTTGACAGCTGTTAGTCTGACATCATTAAGCCAAGACACCTCAGGGAACATGTGCCCTTCAAACGACACACCAGATGACCCAAAACGACTAAAGAATATTTAGCGTAATTTTAGCTTTGTTCGCCCGTTTAAAGTCGAACAATACAATTTTTTATAAAGTAAAATGTTTAATTTACACGTATACTGTACTGTATGTATGTAGCATGTTTATGCAAAGCTAAAAACATTGCAAGTAAAACATTATCACCTCATATGTTCCCTCTGATTTAAACCCTGAATCTTATCGAGGTTTCCTCTTTATAACAACTTACATCCCAGTTTATCTAATCTTCTGCGTTTTGTGATGTCTCAGCCGAAGAAGCCTTCCAAGAAGAGAGAACCAATCCTGGCCAGCACTGCAGGAGAGGCCATAGAGAAGATGTTGGAGCAGAAGAAGATCTCCAGTAAGATTAACTACGATGTTCTGCGAGACCTCAACAGCAAGGGCGGCGGGAACACTTCCACTCAGCAAGCCGAAGATCCGCCCGCCAGCAGCTCTGGACGCAAGAAGCTGACTCGCCGCAAGAAGCAGCTAAACAAGAGCAATCTCGGCCTGGCTAAACCCGCCAGCCTCATGGGGAAAAGGTAAGAACTTTTTAAAGATTGTGCTGTTTTTGTTGTGTTCAGCTGCTGTTTAAGCGAGGCGCGTTTGTTCCTCATGAACATTCAAAGTTCAGTTATTCCCAGAAACCACTAAGTCCTTATGTGGTTAACCGGGTCCACTCGAAGTGGCAGAAAGCCTCCTTTGTTCCTCAGACAAAAGACATGATCAAAAAGGTTGTTCCCTTGCCCTTGGAGGACTACATTTTTCTTCTTGTCTGCCTCCAACGTTTTCTTTCCTTTGCCCCTTTGGCTGACCTTCACAGTCATTTCCACCAGGAGAAAGCTCGTCATCAATTCAGTGCCAGTGCTGTCTGTCTGCCATCACCTGGCACCCTGCAGTGCATGCTGGGAGCCTGCCCCTTCTCCAATTAATAGTCCTCCAGGGCTCCGAACGCCCCTGTGAGAGAAGTAATGAATTTACGACAGACGGCGCACAAGATCATGACTTCTACACTTTGGCATTGAAAGATAATTTTTCATTGTGGGATGTCTTTCCTCCAGTCCATTTCGTTAATGATAATTACTAATTTCATACTGAATGGTGAGATGGTGATGAATCAGACATATGAAAGCTGTCGGAGACCTCATATCCTGGAGCTTCGAAAGGCAATTAACTGAAACTTTCTTTTAAACCATGTACTTTTGAATGCATTTGAAACAAACCATGTAATATTAGTTTACAATGTTATTTAGCTTACAATTATAATTACTAATACTCAGGGGCGCCCTAAAGGGGGGGGGGGGGAGGTTGGGGGGAGCTGGGAGTTAGGGTTGTAGGTGGCTTCGGCTCCGCCCCGTCTTTTTAGCGCATTCTTCAATCCACAGGCCACGGCCTCGCAGTGCGGAGTGGACTTCAGAATAAGAGAATAAGGTGTGTGCATTTGTTACTATTCGCTGGGACGTCTGCATATGTGTAGTTCTTTATTATACTGTAAATGCAGTTTACAGAATGTGACGCTGGAGCAATACAATAGATTCTCATCCACTGTAGTTTTTACTCTGTTCGCCCCTCATCAACACATACAATTGTTTACCTCCGAATAAGGCTTCACATCCATGAAGGCATACTGTAGAAAGCGATCATGACGCTACTTTCATTTTGATTTAAAAGTTGCTGGGAGGATTCGTATGGGATTACTTTTGTGTCAATAAAAATTAACGCAAACTTTAAAAAAATGAACAAAAATATACAATGAGAAAGAAAAAAAACACTTTGATAATGAAAACAATAAACTCAATTGCAAGAATGTGACATGATTTTCAAATAAACTGCTATTTTTCTTGTCACATTCTTGCAATTGAGTTTATTGTTTTCATTATCAGTGTTTTTTTTTCTTTCACATTGTATATTTTTGTTCTTCTTTTATAAGTTCATGGTATTTATTGGTAACAAATGGCGTTTCTTAAATGGTGTTTCTTAAATAGAGAGTTGCTAATATTATCATAGGCTTGATTTGGTGGAAATGAAATAAACTTTTAAGATCATCTTTTTTGTTCCCTTTAATAAAATATTTCTTACGTTTCATTGAGTTTGTATTTGCTATTTGTAGATGTGTATTTCCTTTTTGCTCTATTAGTATTACATAGGATGATGTAAATGACAAAATACTTTGCCAGTCTGACAGCTAAAGGGCCAAACAGCGCTCAAGTGGAGACCAGTGTACAAATATTAAATCATCAAAGGCAGATGACACCATGGAACAAATTGGACAATAAACTTGAATTCAGTTCCAGCTTCAGTTGAGAGAGGTTGTTTCCCTCAGTTCTGCTGAACCATGAGAAAATTCATAATGAGTTGTCATAGGAGGGAACAGAGTTTTCAGTTTTGTTGTTTGATCAGAATTTGCTCACGACTTGCAAGTAGCAACTGTCTGCGATATTTCACGCATGGCTTAATAAATGATACAAAAGGACCAGCAGCATTTTTCTTTTCTGGATTGAACTCGATTATAAAATTATAGAAAACTGAAGGTATTGAATTGTTCAGCATTCTCATGCCCAGTCCACAGTAATACGTTTTTGTTTGAAACGCATCTTTTTTTCTCCGTTTTGTTCTTCTGTCCACACCGAGACAGCGTTTTTGTTGACGAAAACAGAGCTTTTTGAAAAGGCACTCCAAATGAGATACATTTGAAAATGGCTTGGTTACAGATGTAACCTCGGTTCCCTGATGGAGGGAACGAGACGTTGTGTCGAACCGACAGAATGGGGTTTGTCTTGAGAACCTATCATCTTCTGAGTATTTAGAAAAGGCCAATGAAAATTGGCGAATGAAATTTGCATGCCGGGCTCCTCCCCGGATGTCCGGGTATAAGAGGGAAGCCGGCGTGCTCATTCATTCACCTTTGGTTTGAGGAGCCTAAAGCATCCTCCCCCGACCGCTGGGGTGGGCGGCCAGTGTTGTGGCATGAGGGACACAACGTCTCGTTCCCTCCATCAGGGAACCGAGGTTACATCCGTAACCAAGACGTTCCCTTTCTGTCGGTCTCTCGACGTTGTGTCGAACCGACAGAATGGGGTTCCTATGGAAAACGCCACAGCACTGAGCCGCGTCACAATCTCTGCGGAGCGACGTTGACTGGCCTGGGCGAGTCAGACGAACACGCTAGCGCGAAATTATGACCTTCCAGTGGAGAGGAAGGGGGACCCAGAGCTTTCCACAAAAAGTTGGGAAGCCCCCTAACGCCGGCCGTCACGGGCGGAGGCCTGATTCTCTAAATGGCGAGAAGCCGCCCGGCACCGTACGGGCCACTGGGTAAGCATTATTCCCCCCTGGGGGGAAAAAACGCTGCAGAGGCCACTACCTACCGTAGGGAGGAATTAGTGGAGACACCACATGGTCTCACCATCAGGGGAGAACTCATGGGAAGAATGTGCGGACTGCAGGAGTTAACCGCAAGGTGGGAGTCCACCTGGGGAGGTCATGGGTTGCCAAGGTGGGAACCATTCATGAGGATACATCAGACGGAACAGCCCACGGAGGGGGGGTTACCACGTCTGGAGCACTAGGTCCGGTTAGAGCTATGTGGGAGATAACTCAACTGTTCCCCGGCCTAAGGGGGCAGGGCTGCTCTGCCCAGCCTGTCCCCTGGAAGGGTGCTTAGTGATGGATGGAATGCCTGTTCTTTACCCGAGGGGAAAGAAGTGAGGCGGGATCGCCACTGCTCCCCCCGGAGGGGGAAGGGCTTCCGCAGGCGTACGCCCTACCGGCTGCCGGTCCCACACCTTGCCAGGATGCGGGCTGACACCGGTTCCGCGCGTAGGTATTAGAACCTCACGGAGTTGTTAGGCATAGCCCAACCCGCAGCTCCGCAGATGTCTGCCAGAGAGGCGCCCTGAGCCAGTGCCCATGAGGGGTGTGCCTCACCCCCAACGGGCAGGGGCGAAATGAGATCGGTATGCCCTAACGAGGGCATCCACGATCCAGTGCGCCAGCCTCTGTTTGGAGACAGCCCTCCTGCTGACCTCCGAAACAGACAAAGAGCTGCTCAGAGCTTCTGGGCTCTGCGTGCGGTCCAAGTAGAGGCGCCGTGCGCGTACTGGACACAACACGGATAGGTTGGGTCTTCCTCCCCGGTGGGGAGCGCCTGCAGGTTCACCACCTGGTCTCTCGGGAGAGTGGTGGGAACCTTGGGCACGTAGCCGGGGCGGGGTCTCAAGATAACGTGAGAATCCCGGCCCCGAGTTCTAGGCAATCTGTGGACACGGAGGGTGCTTGTAGATCCCCTACCCTCTTGGAGGTGAGCGCCATGCGGAAAGCCGTCTTTATCAAGACTGAGAAAGAGCGGCAACCCCGAGAGGCTCGAAGGGGGCGGGGCCTCTTGAGGCCCGCCACCTAGGTCGCAAGAGGGTACGGAGCGCGGATAAGGTGGTCACCCTCTCGCGCCCCTTAGGAACCTAATGACCAGGTCGTGCTGTCCCAGAGGCTACCCAGCACTTGGGTCATGATGAGCGGCCGTAGCGGCTACATACATTCCCAGTGTGGAGGGGGAGAGGTTACTCCCCCGTCTCTCTTGAGGACGGGACAGCTCGTACCCGACCGAGCAACTCCGCGGGTCTTCTCGCCGAGAAGAGCACCAGGACGAGAAGAGGCGCCACCTATGGGCGTATAGCCGCCCAGTGGCCGAAGCCCTAGCCTGAGTGACGTCCCAACCGGACCGGGGGTGGGTCACTCAGGATCTCCTCGTCCCGTCCAGACATGGAGACCAGGTTTTGCCTGGGATGCCGTAACGTGCCCCTTCCCCTGGGGAAGCTGTCCGCCAGGGGGAGCGGCCAGGGGGGAGTTGTTGTCAGAGCCTCAGCTCCGAGAACCAAGTCCTGGTTAGGCCGAAGGGGCGTAACTAGTACCACTTGATGCTCCTCTTCCCTGGCCTTGCACAGGACCTGTGCAATGAGGCTCACTGGGGGGAAGCGTACTTCCGCTTGTCCCGCGGCCAGCTGTGCGCAAGGGCATCCGTGCCGAGGGTACCTCGGACAGGGAGTACCAAAGCGGACAATGGGTGGAGTCCGGGGAGGCAACAGGACCACCTGTGCCTGGCCGAACTGCCCCAAATGAGCCGGCTGCGCGGGGAGGGAGTCGCCACTCTCCGCGAGGCGTCGACTGACGAGAGAGCGCATCGGCTGTCTGGTTCAGGACGCCTGGGATGTGTGTGGCTCGCAGGGAGCTGATCACCTGCTGACTCCAGAGGAGGAGGCGTCGGGCGAGTCATGTTAGCTGCTGTGAGGCTACGTGTCGTGGCGGGGGCCCGTCCACCGCCACGACACTGCTTGCCCGTTGCACACGGCACCCCAACCTTGCAGGGAGGCTTCCCAAAGTGGACCCCTGTCCGCAAGAAGGTCATGGAGACCAGGGGGTTAGGGTGTGTCGGCAGAAAAGCGTGTGACCATACGCCTGCTGCCGGTGTGCCACGCTCTCCAAGGAACTTGACTCTGCAACCAGTGTTGGAGCGGTCGTATGTGCATTGACCCGAGGGGGACCACCCCCGCCGAGGATGCCATGAATCCCAGGAGCCTCTTGTTACAGGGGGACCGCTGACTGTCTGATCTTCAGGCAGTTCAACACTGATCGGGCGCGCTAGTCAGTCGCGCTGCCTCTGGAAGGCCGCGAGGGTGCGGGCTTCCTCGTCGCAGGTCTCGCGCCCCCCCACTGTAATATGAGTGGGGCCGCTCGTGAGGACAGAGTCGAGTTCCCTACCGAGAAAGAGGATGCTCTGCACCGGGGAGAGCTTGCTCTTTTCTCAGTTGACCTGTAGCCCCACCGATCAAGGTGCCGGAGAACTAGGTCCCTGTGTGTACACAACCGATCTCGATAGTGTGCCAAACTTGAGCCAGTCGTCGAGATAGTTAGTACCTGCACACCTCCTTCCCTACGGGGAAGGAGCGCGGCTTACACGACCTTAGTAAGGACTTGTGGAGACAGGGACAGACCGAAGGGGAGGACCCTGTACCGATATGCCCGTCCCTCGAACGCGAACCGTCGGAACGGCCGATGTCGAGGGAGGATCGAGACATGAAGTACGTGTCCTTCAGGTCAACTGCCATGAACCGGTCCTGACACCTGACGGACGTCAGGATGCGCTTCTGCGTGATCAACCTGAAAGGCAGCTATAGTGTAGGTGCCTGTTCAGAACACACAGACCCAAGATAGGGCGCAACCCCCCGCCTTTCTTGGGGACAATGAAGTACAGGCTGTAAAACCCGTTGAACATCTCGGCTGGTGAGACGGGCTCGATCACTCCCTTCACCAGAAGGGTGGCAACCTCGGCCCGAAGTCGAGTTTGCCGTTCACCGTCGTGCAGAGGGTGAGAGCGGCTGAGGTAACCCAGAGAGAGAGGAAACTCTCCTTTTTTTGAGAGTAAGTGGGCGCTAGCCCCCCGGAGGGGGCCAGCAGATGGAGAGACGGGGCAGGATCCGTCCCTATCCGACTTCCCAGCAATGTGGCTGGGGTCGGGCCCAATGGTAGCCTCGATCCCCCTGAGGTCTTCCCATGACAGCCGCTTCGCCGCGGCTGCTGATGGGGCGATGGTCTCCTCTTCGCTGCTCCTCCAGTGGAGGGCGTCGAAGAGGACCAGGGCTGCTGGGAAGCAGACAGTGCACGGGACTCGACGGCCGAGGCGGCCGAGTTGCGGCACGGAGGACTGCTTTTTTACTGTCGAGAACCCTCCGGGGAGGCCGCGTGCGGGTCTCGCGCCCCCCGTCGGGCGGGGGGTGAGCGGGGCCGCTGCGGCTCGACAGTAACACCAACCAGCCCCCCCTTGCGAGACGGGTGCATCGAGAAAGCGGACCTTCTCAGTGTTACTCATCTGCGCAAGGATCGGCCAGAGGAGTTTCTCATGGACCACAAGTGTGGACATCGTCCGACCCAGGGCCCGCGTGGTCACCTTGGTCACCCGTAGAGAGAGGTCGGTGGCGGTGCGGAGTTCCTGCATAAGCGCTGGGTCGGTCTTACCCTCGTGGAGCTCTCTCAATAGTGTGGAGAGAGGAGGCAGCTTGGTCCGCCGCAATGTAAGCTCTCGACACCAGAGATGCCGAGACACCACATGCTTTGGACGGGAGTCTAGGTCGAGCCCCCACTGGTGGCCGCCACCTACGGGCACGAGTGCACCGCGGTGGCATACTCCACCTGGGGGACACCGACGTATCCTCCAGCTGTCTCAACCTCGAGGGAAGAGAGGGTGACAGAACTTTGTTTGACGTGAAACGTGCCGGGAAGGGGCGTTCTAGGTCTTACAAAGTTCCTCATGCACTTCCGGTAAACACGGCACTTGGAGCCGCGCTCAAACCCGAGGCGCCATGTAGCCAGCCGCGAGCGCCGGGAGAGGCAGTGCGGGCACTGCAACCCAACACTCACGGTGGCCCGGGAAAGCATGGCCGACATCTCGACGTCCGCTTTTCCCTGGGCTCGACCCCCCGAGGGAGGGAGCCCGAGGAATCGTCGCTCCGGATGGCAGTCACCCCCCGATGCTGCAAGAGACATCTCACCATCACGCATCGTGTCCGAATACATGATTGAGGAATAAGACGGCGGACCGTCTCCTGGGGAACGGTCAGACGAGCGAGACGAGGTGTGAACGGTCCATGAGCCCGTGGCTGGCGGATTATCGCTCACAGTAATCCTCATATCACCCTCGCTGCTTGCCGTAGCGGACGGCAGGGCCGTAGTCCTGCCGCCACGGAACGGGGAGCAAATGAGGTGGTGGCTGAGTCCCGCGGGAACACAGCCACCTGTGACGCAACGTCTGAATCGTCACCGCCCGCAGTGCGGGCAGGACGTATCCACAACGTCTGCCCCAGCGTACTGGAAGCAGGCATTGTGTCCGTCCCCCTCCTCGATGAGTGTGTTGCACCCATGAGAACAGCGGGACAAGACACGCTGGAGAAATTTGCTCTTTTAGAAAAGGAAATTTGCTCGAACACCTCCGGAACTGCCGAGACGCCCAGGGGAGAGTCACTGCAGGAAGGGACCGTCCGCTGTCCACGTCGTAGATTCCAGCAGAAAGAAAGATCACCAAGATCGTAGAGAAGCTCATCAGATGCGTAGGCTCTGAAGAACAAAAGGTGGATGAATGAGCACGCCGGCTTCCCTCTTATACCCGGACATCCGGG
Source organism: Triplophysa rosa (assembly GCF_024868665.1). Taxonomy (NCBI): domain Eukaryota; kingdom Metazoa; phylum Chordata; class Actinopteri; order Cypriniformes; family Nemacheilidae; genus Triplophysa; species Triplophysa rosa. Next base: position 14,033,658 of record NC_079904.1, on the reverse strand, counting down.
GAGGAGCCCGGCATGCAAATTTCATTCGCCAATTTTCATTGGCCTTTTCTAAATACTCAGAAGATGATAGGTTCTCAAGACAAACCCCATTCTGTCGGTTCGACACAACGTCGAGCGACCGACAGAAAGGGAACACAGTTTTCGCGTTGTAGTGTGGATGAGGAAAACAGAGGCTTTTAAAAACTATGACACATTTTTCACTCATGCTTTCTAGTTTGGCAGCCTTGATGTCAATTCAGTACGGAATATTTAATTACTCGCAGTTACTCAGCGACTTCATAGTCTTGTGTTACCCGCAGCAACATCCCTACCTCATCATCCATCCATTTAAAACAAACTCTGTAGCTGTGTCTGAATTCGCCCCTATCTCGTATAGTGCACTAAATCGGGTGTCCGCCATTTTGTAGTGTTGTCTGAATTCTGAGTGAACAACTTATTCCCTACATTCGTTCACTACTTTTTAACCACAACAATGCACTCTGATTTTGTACACTCGCTCACTTACTTTTTCCCATGATACAACGTGAATCAACCGCCTGATTAGAATCAGCTGAAGGAGAGTGACCGTTAATACCACGAATGTACATATACACTTGTGTTTGTTCTTGTTGACAGTTCTTTCCTACTTTTTGAGAATAAACAAATTAAATGAATGTTATGGACGGTAGTGTTTTATTTTAAATAGTAATAATTAGTGACCCCTCCATTCGCTCTGGTATACTGGTATAGACTTTCCTCCACCTTTACCACCCTTACACAACAGCAACCAGATTAAACCTCTGCACAACCACTAAACTAACAGCACTCCTTGAAAAGAGCAGACATCCTTGTCATCCTCCCATTTTTACACTTGTCTAAAGGCTTACGGTTTTTAGAACTGGCGAGATTTGCTTTCTGAAGTGCAAATCTGATCTCAGCGCATGAAGATGACCTGCCTGTGGATCTCTTCTCTGTATACCTCAGAGAACGTGACAGCCTGACAGAACGTTTTGCCTCCCAGATCTAGCGTGCTGTCTGATCTCATTTCTGATCTTTGGTTTACACAGCTACTGCTTTGAAATCAGACTCACGATTTGGGACGTAACATCAACCCTGGGTACTTGCTAGTCAGAAGTATACATATTTCAACTCTTGACGTATCTAGTGTGGTTTTCTAGTTCCACTCCAGCATGAGTGAAAATTGATTTGTAAATGTTAGCTTAGGGTCAGTGGTCACAAGTTAGTCCTTCCTGGGTTGTGCTTTTTACCAGGCCAACGCTGAGTAAAGTTCACACAGCACCTCTTATTTATTTTGCCAGACGCATTCAGAAATAGCCAGTTAGCGGGGCGTCCTAATGCGTTTCGCAGACCCCCATTGCGGCCTCCTTCCTCTCTGTTTGACCATGCCCTGTTTCCCACACTAAATGTCATTGTTTCCACCCCAACGTTAGCATGGCTTTTCACTTTATATTACAGTGGACCCTTAAAGTTCATACTGTTAGAACCCATTGACATGTGTGTTAGATGGCCGGAAACCAAGGCAACCCACTGTGGAGTTTGTCACTCTGTTCAATTCAATGGAGCTCCTTGTCGCCAAAACCCCTTTATACCTCCTAGCAACGAGAATTGCGGTATGAGTCATTTGGTTTGTTGCTAGCTCCGTCACACTGACCCAGGACCAGCATGGCTGGCTGTGGTAAAGTAGGTTTCTGAAGAGTTGTCACAGAAGATCACTTGTGATCTAACTAAAGCCGAGTACGACACACCAGGAAGGATCTGTTAGGCCTCAATGGCGAGAATCCTGTGCCTGATTCCCGACCTCAAAGCTCAGTGAAATGTTTTTTGGTTGGGTCTCTCAGCATGGAAGGCTCCTTTGTTTAAGGAAGTCATTTATCAGTGGGTTGAGATCTTCGAGTCCAGAGGATGTCTGGTGGCAGGAATGAGGGAGCCACATCCTGCTGATGGGAATCACGTTCTGTGGAGAAGCATTTAGACCACTAGTGAGAAAAAAACTAGTTTTAGGGTATGTTTAAACGACAACATTTTCAACTAAAAGCTGAAAACTTTTGATGCGTATTTGCTGTCAGTGTGCACAGCAATGGTGTTTTTGCGGCCTAAAAAGTGTGCTTCGAAATGCAAAAAAAGCAAATTGATAATGAAAGAATCATTTACATGTAAACTAAAAAACGCAAATTTGTGAAAATGGTGACGTTCTGTGCATGTGTATAATGTGTTCAGTCTAATAGCATGCTTGAGTATAACCAAAACAACAAAGGCGGCCCACAGAACTGTGTGTTTGTGCTAAATAACATACTTATAAACAGTATTTCCTGCATTACTTCGACTGGCGGCAACATTATTAAAGGGATAGTTCACCCAAAAATGAAACTTCTTTTATCATTTCCTCACCCTCATGTCATTTCAAACCTGTATGACTTTCTTCTTCTGCAGAACACAAAAGGAGATATTTTGAGAATGTTGGTAATCAAACAACGGGAGTACCCATTCACTTCTATTGTATGGAAACAAAACCAATGCAAGTCAATGGGTACTGTTGTTGTTCGCTTACCATCATTCTTCAAAATATCTTCTTTTGTGTTCTGCAGAAGAATATACTGTAAGTCATACAAATTTGAAATGACAAGCGGGTGAGTAAATGATGACAGAATTTTCATCTTGGGTGAACTTTTCCTTTAACATAATTATGTCAAATGCTAAACACGCAAATACGCCAACAAATGGTATTTAAAACGTACTTTTGGCATGTGTATGTTTTTTGCGGATCTGTGTAAACATTTTGATCGTTTTCGTAGTGTGCATGTACAAAGTAATAAAATCCCCAAACTCAACATAACCGTCTCACACAGGCTACTCCTCTTATTTATAGTCACCATCCATTGTGCAGTCGAAGCCATTTCTTAATCATTGCCTACGACCAAAACAAAACAGTGTGTGGGAGTGAGAACGCCCTGAACCGATCACACACCAAGCATTTGACATGCTGCTGAGCCTCCATGGAGCAAGTAGCAATTTTCTTCTCATCTAAGGGACTGCTGCTTAGTAACAGCTTTCGCAAAAACGGTGGCGCTTCGTGTACGACAGAGATCAAAACCTCAAGGTGCCGAGAAGAGTGCACCGGAGAATCTATCACCAGCAATCCTGGTAACATCTGCACATGCTTACCTGCTCCATGCTACTAGAAGAGATACATTTCTATTAACAGTTCTTGAGGCAGTCAGGCATGATGAGTGGGAGAAGACGCCTGCTGAGACAGCTTGAGAGGAGCGATGTGACTGAGTCAACCTCCCTCTGTGACTCTGGAGCAGATGGTAAAGAGGGGCTTTAGAGAAGGCCTTCTTGGTATCACCTGCGAAACTTAGCCCTTGTAGCATCTGCTGAGGTGAGGGAAAGGTGTGGAGGTGGGTTGGCTTATTGCCTAAGGCTCTGGGCTGTAATGTCAGTGAGGCAAGTATTGAGGGGACATCTGTCAACTGTGGGTTCCTGAGAGAACGCTTTATAATTGTGGCCTTGAGCAAAGCATAACCCACAGGTCACTCCAAGGAGACCGTCCTTGAAATGACTACACAGCACGTTTACATTAAATGAAAGGAACTGACCAGCACCTGAGCAACAGTGAACCAATGAAGACAGCTTAACTTAAATCGCACACTGTAGAGGTGGTAATGTTGTGTGCTTCAAATTGTCCAACCTAAAGCCGCAGTCAGACTAGACTTTGAGCATGCGAAATCCGTTCGGACGGTGCTGCGAAAATGGGCGGGATATCCTCCATCTTTTAAATGTCTTTACCGAGAGGTCTATCTGTGACGTTTTGATCTTCTGTTGGTCTCACACACTCACGTGACGCAAATTCGCAGGTCAGAGTTCACCAAACTTGAACTTTGCTACGCAGCCAAATGCGAAATATCTTCGGACGGGCTTGCGTCTCCGGTCTGCCACATTTGCATGTGTATGAATGGAAGTCAATGGAAGCATGTGTGACCAGGGCTTAACACAAAATCAAACATTATTGTTACAAGCTAAACTATTATCAACCCACTATTGTTTTTGTCATTTTAATACAGCCACTACAAGGGTATGTTTACACAAAAAGTTTCACATACACACAACAATTTTAGAATTTTGGGTGAAGTATCCCTTTACAGGTCCAGTGAATGAAATTTAATGGCATCTAGGGGGGAGGTTGCGAATTGCAACCCCTCACTCCACCCCTCCCTTTCGAAGCACTACAGTGGCTTAAGATGTTGTCACGTTTTCGCTTCTTTGCCGGAGAAGATAACGTATTTACGAAACGCGCTCTGTATAGCAGTTTGTCCCTTTAGGGCTGCTGTAGAAACAACACGGCGAATTCAATGTAAGGGTACCCGCGGTGTATGTAGATAGAAAAAGCTCATTCTAAGGTCATAAAAACATAACGCCTCATTACGTAAGGTGTTATACACCTCTGAAAACATAAGTAAGTATATTATATAGAGGGTATGCGTTGACGTCACTTTCCTATGTGACCACACTGGACCACGCCCCCTTGGGTGGCAAAACACTCAGCAAAATGGCTGCTTTCAATAGGAGAAACAAGGAAAGCGAGACTAAAACATGCTATAATTTGTTGAAATTAAAAGGACTCGAGAGTGATCCTTACGACTTACATAGGAACCAGGAAAAACTTTTTACATATGCTATTTTAATGCTAAAAGATGAGTTTTGAGTAATAAAATTATCGAATGCAGTGGGACTTTAAGCAAAATATCGGAGACGCAAGTGATTTACGTGAACGTTTTCATTTGCTCTCCATTTAATCTTAATCTTATAGGAAGACATAAAAACACAAGTGTTAGATTAGCAAATTATTATTAGTAGTAATACATTTTATTGGTAAAATAAGACTGAGGGTATTTAAATGATGGTTTTGTCAGCTATGGTTTGAAACTCTCTCACACTGGCCCCGGGCCTCCAGACCATTGTTGTTGAGAAAAGATACGATACGAGTATGCATGATCTGTTTTTAAGTCATACTGTCATTGTAAAATATGTCTGTGCCGGGTTATGTCTGTCCCTGTGTTGTCACGTCTGGCACCCAGTCACCATATATCAACGTAAAATCAAAGTGAAACCTACTGCATTGAGAAATGACCCCCAACACAGTCACTGTTGTGAACTCGGTCACAGATTCATCTCCTCTGTTGTACTGTACTGCTGGAAGGACAGTTAAAAGGATAATCATGTCTTACTTGGACCTTTGTCTCTCCAAGCTGTGTCCCCCAGTCAGGTCTCCGGGGGCTTTTCACAGTAGCCTGCAGGATGTGTGATAAGATGCCTTGTCACCAGAAGGTGTGGAAACCACTGGGCCTTAATGGTTCCCTCCTCTGGGGTCAGATTGCATGTCTTCCCTCCGTATCTCCTTCATCATGCCAGTTCTGTTAGGAGCTGAATGCATAATGGCTTTGTCCTTCAGGAAGTGGATGCTCGGTACTAAACTACTGCTTTTTGTTTGGGACGTTTTGTTTGTTGCTGCCACTGTGTGCCTCAGTACAATGTTTCCCACTGTTTTATATAAGTTAAAAAATTATATGTAAAGGTTATTATTGCTGTTTTTTAGCTGTGCAACTGTTTCTGAGGTGGGTCGAGCCTTGTTTATAAACGGCAAATAGTGATTGGCTTTTATAGGTTATTAAAGACTGCACTGGTTTGAATCCTTGTGACTTTTACTGCTGTTCACTTTTGTTTACCTCCCTTCTATGCTTTCTTGAGTGCCTGACATTCAAGAAGGCGGTGTATCTTACAAATGTCTGTTTATTTCCCTCTCTCTTTTTTTGTTGTTGCTCAAATATGCCTTCTTTTTTTGCCAGGTGGGATTAAAGTGATAGTTGTCAATTCTGTCATTATTTGCTCACCCTCATGTCATTTCATACCTGTATAAGTTGCTTTGTTCTGATGAACCTAGAGAAAGATATTTGGAAGAATGTTAGCAATTTTAGCATCATTGACTGCCATAGTAGGAAAAATTAAATGGTAGTCAAAGGTGCCCCAGAACTGTTTGTGTCCTAAATTCTTCAAAATATCTCACTTTGTGCTCAACAGAACAAAAAAATATGCCATTTTTTTTCCAACTATCGTAGTGGATGATGTCACAGAACTGAAAATTGCTAACATTCTTACAAATATCTTTCTTTGTGTTTAACAGAACAAAGACATTTATATAGGAGTAAATGATGACAGAATTTTTATTTTTGGGTGAACTATCCCTTTAAGATTTAGTTTACATATAAATGCATAAAGCTTTTGGTTTAGGGTTGTCACAATATCAGACTTTGACTACACTGTGGCCTAAAGAATTTATCGCTATATCTATTGAAATAAAAAATAGATTATGCTACTCTATCAGTCAAAATCATCTTTATTTTTGTTTATTTGTAGGGAGGCAGATAGAGAGTTTGTAACCCTGGCTCTTAGGGCAACATATTAAATGGAAGCTTATCATATGTGTAGTATTAAAAACAATATTGACAATCATGGTTTTTAAAATCACAGTTATCACCAATACCGGAATATTGTGACACTCCTATTTTGATTAATTTCTTCTGAATTATGTATGTGATTTAATCCACCATCAAAATTTGATGAAAGCCTTTCAAATTCCAACCCGCCCTTCAATCTGTTCTCCGATTACTCTTACAACTTAAACGCTGGTACACCCAGCTGGAGAACGGGGATTACAGCTGCATAGTGGCTCCCGAAGCCCCTCTCCCCCCTTAGATTTATTTACACAAAGCCAGCTGCCGTGTGATATTGGCTCAACAGAAATATTACTCAACCCCCCCCCCCACCACCCCGTCAAGTTTCATCCACATGCATTATTGACAGACTGGCATATGGGCCCGGCAGAGCAAAAGTGCTCCCTACGAAATGCTTGAGATCGGGCCAGAATTTCTTTCACATAGAGAGGTGCTTAAATTTGTTGCCTAGCTACAAAGCCCATAAGTAGTAATAGGGGACGTGTTTGATTTCCGTCTTGCGGCCTTCTACGTTATATATATATCCCATATGTGAATAGTCTGTTTGCTTTGGTACTTAAATAGTCATTCATACTTTGTGGCTAGAGTTACACGTGTGTTTAATGTGCAGTTGGCGGATGGGAAACGACTGTGTAAATTTAGACCTAAAGTTCCAAAGCTTTCATCATAAGTGGCCATGTGTTACAGTGATTTTCACTAGAATAAAGACTCTCTTTGGTTTGACTTTCTTTTACTTTTTTATAAAAACGTTGCTTACAACAATATGAATAAAGACGGCCATGTTAGGATTTAAAGCACTTTTTTTAAATGTAACAAGTAAATTGTACATACATCATTTTTAATGTTGTGATTTATAGTATATTTTTAAGAAGTAAGCCTTGTTGTTTTACCGCAAGCAGTGCTGCATTTTGGCACATTAAAATACAATTTATAGTCACATCTTTGTAACAATAATATAATATAATTTTAGTATAATATAATATAATATTGGATGAATAATATAATAGTGGAAATAATATAATATGAATAATGCCAATCTTTAGACTATTTAAACAAATGTTTCAGTCTTTGCACAAAATAATATCATGATTATAATAATCTAAGTCATAATTAATAATCTAATGAATCCTACAATGAAGTTGGTATCGTTGTGAATTTCGAACCCAGTCTCATGAATTGCGTATAAATAACACGCGCATTGCATTATTGTGAAATACGTACGCCAAAGTTAGATTTTGCGTGCATATGATACGCCAATTTAGCGCGCGTGCATATTAACCGGCAATTTGTCTTATTAACCTGTCCCCTAACCCAAACCCTAAACTTAATGTTAGCGTGCATGCATATTATAACCTCTACCCTAACCCAAACCCTAAACCTAACAGTATTATTTTAATTATTTCAGTGTTTCCTCTTCATGTACGTTTCAAAATGGCTGCTCTCCAGCAAGGTGCACGCAAAATCTAACTTTGGCGTACGTATTTCACGATAATGCAACAGCGTGTTATTTATACGCAATTCATGAGACCGGGTTGGAATTTCTTGAATGCATGTTTTACACTACATATTGAATGATCCTACATGCATTTGATTCTTTGCAACCTTGTTTAAATCTTTATTTATCAGTCAAAATCCTGAAAGATGATGCCGGCATCAGTATTTCAGTCTGCCTTTGAAAGAGTTCGGAGAGATCCTGAGAAATTATTGATGACAGAGCAGCGTTGGGATTGATTGTTAAGTGGGCAAATTTGTCTTGCATGAATTCGCTCCATTAGCCAGCTCATCCACCATCTGGCCCCGGGCGTGAGCAGCAGCCGAGGGAGTGGGGGTCCGGAGCTTGGCATAGAGTCCAGGCGCCCTCACCAGCCTCACCCTCTCAGCCCTGAGGGCACCCCGTCTGACCTGTGGATTGCCTTGTTTTACCTCTCTTTGGGAGGTCACAAAAGGGACACCCAAAATGTAGCACTCTGTTCAATAATGCAGGTTACCCATCTGGTTACTGTAATTTATTATACAGTAAAGATGTCACAGTTATGTTCCAGATCCACAGCAGATCCACTGGTTTTGACGTCACACTTTCTCCTGATTCCAGACACCTGTGAAAGTCCTCAGAGGGGAAACAGTGCACAGCTGCTGACGCAAACCTCATGTTTCAACGTGTGAATGTGCCGATCCTTCCTCTAAATTTAAAGATAGTCTTAGGTCTTAATAGCAAAATTAAGTTGAATTTTGTTGCATATTCAATACTGATTTAAACCTGTAGGTCCCACCAAAAGATCACCCTCACCAGCTCGATAGTTTAAGATAAGTTATGGCTTATGTTAGAAATACTTACATGTACTTGATAGTAATGAATAAACTACTGATGCACCAAAATGAAAATTCTGGGCGGATACCGAAAATTCAGGATGCACTTGGCTTAAAACCAAAACTGAAAATGACTTCTTCCTCGGTCATGGTAACACAATCAAATATAACTTTTTTACCAATCATCTAAACATTGTCGTTCTAGAATTACTCTAGAATTATTATATGCATAACAGTGGTCAAGTTATAGTCAAACTCAGCAGCTCTTGCTAATACAAGAAGTTTATATATGGTGCACAATCTTTTTAATGAAAACAACACGCACAAGTAAATGAACCATGTTTTCCCAGTTTGATTATCATTTGAAAAGCATTTCAAACGTTTTGTGTGCTTCATTGGAAGAAAGAAGACCTGACCTTGGTTAACATGCTCCATGCGTACATTTGAGTAGCGACTCAGTAATTCAGTTGGTTTTCAGGTCAGTAAAAGAAATCACAGATTTCTCAGACTTTGGGATCTCAATATACAATATCTTGACCTTTGACCTCTGTACACATACATAGCCCTCACTGTTCAGTGGCCCGGGTCACATGTCAGAGGCCGTTCAGCTCAGTGTCACTCTCAGTCGTGTGTGTAATATGTGAGTGTGGTGCCCAGGGGTTCATGGGGGGTTGTGTTGTGATGTGGTCAGCCTCTACCGGGCATAAAGGGCAGTGTAGTGGAGACAGAGATGGGAAAACAAGAGTTCAACAGTCACATTTAGAGCTTGTCCCTGAGATACATGTATCTAAACTGTCCTCTTCTCTTTTTCTCTCTCTGATGTCACAGATGCCTACTATTAAAAACATGAAAGAGCTCTTGTAGAATACTTAGATGTGTTTACAGTGCTTTGCCCATCTGACACTGGAGATTTTACTGTTAAATTTGGTCCAGTTAAAGGGCCTCCGTGCCGCCCGCGTGCCGAGCAGACTGATTGTAATGGGTTTAGAGAACAGCAGACGGTCTGTCATAAATTGCATCAGTGATTTATACAGAATACCCACGGGGATGGTCAGTAGTTACAGTAGTAGGAGCCGGTGTAAGTGTGTTTGCGTCAAAGTGAGAATGTCTGAACATTTTCATCAAACTGTGAGATAAGGGCTCCGTTCCAAACCCTGTTCAGCTGCCTGACTGTCTACATAGGAAGCTGCATCCTAACACTGTATCATAAACAGCCGTCCATGAAGGAGATGAGATATTAAAATATTATAATTTTATAAATATTATAGATTATATAACAACTGAGAAGGAAATGCATGTACAGTAAATATTTCCGTGTCTTTTTCACATTCTTTTTTGAAAGACATCAATGTCATGATATTCAGATGATGTGGATTTTAAAACAGATGGTTTGTAAAGGAATTATTATTTATTTTTTAGCCAGCATGTATTCAGTGAAGTGACTGGTGTGTCACGGTTTAGTTCTTAATATTCCAAATTGACAGACATATTTGATTTTTGGGTAATTATAAAACATGATGTAGACATTTTAAATGCTTTTTGCATCGTTCATTACACTTTTTTTACAGAAATAAGTTTATTTTGTGGAATAAAAAATTATGTTACTCAGAGACGGAAGTTAAAATTGTTTAGGATGCTGACGATGTGGTTTTATAACTCAATTCAATTTTATTGAATAGAATAGAATAGAATAACTAAATCTTTTATTTAAACAAGTGAAAATTTTCAAGTGCAATCAAATTGGCTTTTCAACTAACTACGTTAAATTTTTTAGATTCTTTTTTTGCTTTACATCAAGGTATTAAAATACGTTAAAAGATTAACTTAACTCATTTTTATAAGTTACAACAACACTTACCCCTGGACAAAATTTAAAAGAGTGAATTGAAAAAATGACTTGTAAAGCTAATTTGATAGGCTACTCTAAACATATAGCCCATCATAAATAATAAAAAGGTTTACACAACACTAAAAATGAAGTTTTGAAAATGAAGTTTATATTTTTTAGGAAAGGAGCGGTTTTGATGCTGACAATGTTGTTTTAATTGTGTCTTACAAGAAAATGTTTTATTTCAACCAATGAAAATCCAGATCCTAGTAAAGTGAAAAAAAATCACTTTTTCAAAACTGTTGTTATATTATTATATTGATATGTTGTTTTATTATATTATTATAAGTTATTATATTATTATATGTTAGATTGTTATATTATATTAAAATATAGTGCTTGTTTAGTGCTGCAAAAAATATAATTGTATGTACTTATAATTGTAAAAAAAAAGTAGAATTGGGTTGCTATTTGAATTATAGTGCCTTGCTGTATTGAAAGGAGTGGTGTTGTAAGTTTATTGTGTAGTTAGTTTTAAATAAGATGCATTTCGAAATCTTAAAGGTGTGGCAAGCTTATTTTTTTATGTCTTCTACATTACAGATGACACTGAGAAATCACACACAGCATTGTAAACTGTGTGACGGTCTATTGATTAACCAATCAGTGTCATGGCTCTGCTTCATTTAGTCATGTTTTTCTTGGTCCTGTGGCAGAGCCATGACAAAGCCTTATGTTTTATTTGAGAAAACCATGAGTTGTCTATGTTTTTACTTCTCATGTGTTTTCTCGTGTCTTGTCATTGGCCCCGCTCCTCTCGTTTCCTGTATTGTTTCCCGGCCGTGTCTGATTACCCTCACCTGCCCTGTGTCGTTATCCTTCGATTGTCTCTCCTTTAAAATGCCCTCTTGTTTCAATGTCTTGTTGCTCGTGTATTTCGTTCGATGTGTGCTTTGTGTCGTGTACGTGCTGTTCTTACCCAGTCTCGTGCCTTGCTCCTGTTCCTGCTCCCCGTCTAGCGTTTGTATTTTGTTATTATATTATTCTTATTATTTGGACCTTGTTTTGTCTTGCCCCGTCGTGGGAAGTTTTTGTTTTATTGTATTAGCCTCAGTTTAGTTTTTTCCCCATTGTGGGTGTTTTGGTTTCTGTTTTTGTGTACATTAAAGTCTTCCTTGTTAACCCCTTCACTGCCTGCCTGCAATTGGGTTCTTCTCCACGCTATCCGTGACAATCAGACAACGTTGAGGTGCTCATCATCTGTCAATCATTTTGAGAGGTCCAGTTTGCTGACATAAGGGTGGGATTTTGGAGAAGGGGTGGTCCAATAGTTTAAATAACACTTACTTGAATGTGAATTAATATCAGACACTTTTATTCTATGTCAGTGTTTTGAGGTCCTTATTACATCTCAGTGATTTCTGCCGTCGTTCGACTCGCTTCGCCCTTGACTGCCTTTGAAGAACAGAAAACAATCGCTTGAACTTCCTACCAAGGACTTCTGTTCTTTTCTTTTGACGAGGCGTCTCCAGTTCCGTTCAGGCTCTCGTGCATTTGTTGTTGTAAGATTAGCTACATTTTTCAATCCAATACACAGTCTGTGTTGTAGATTCAGCTGGAGGCCATTCCACTTCTACGGCTGAAGATTTGTAAGTGTATTAGTCACACTTGGGTTGTTGGATCTGCACCTCTTCCAGAGACTATTCACTTTACGAGACCGCTCGGGGGTGATTGTGTTTTTCAGTAATGTGTTGGATAATCCTAATGCTAGAGTGATGTTGAGGGTGTGTATCAGGCCCAGGACACTGGTGCACAGAGCAGATCTGGCCAAAACAGACAAAACTCAACTCTGATTGGACAGCAGATGGCTAATGTAGGTCGCCACCCCCAAAGAATTATGACAAAGGAAGCCCCAATGTGTCTTCGCCTGAAAGTCTCTCTCTCTGTCTCTTACTTCCTTAAGCAGATTAATTAGAAGCATGCTCCCTTATCAAAGCATTCACCCAGAGTCCCCGGGGAGATCTCAGCAGGGAGCAGCAGTTGCTGCCCAGTTTTCCTGCACTTTATCTTGTGTTTGTATTCCTGGTGTATGTGCATTTGTGTGCCACTTCCTGTAAGTTGTTGCGTATGCTTACACAATGCTTTGGTTGCGAAGCTGCATTTTGCGTAGTATAATACAACAATATATTTGCAAGGAGGCTATACAATAAATGAAGACATCTTGTTACAACAGAACTCACTCGTAGCACAGAATGAAGAATTCACTCTGTTTTTATGTTTTGACTGTGTTGGTCAAGCTTTCTAACAAGTTTCAAATGAATAATAAATGAATTTATGTATTAAAGGAAAATTTCACCCAAAAATGGAAATTCTGTCATCATTTACTCACCATCGAGTTGTTCCAAATCTGTATAAATTTCTTTGTTGTGATGAACACAGAGAAAGATATTTGGAAGAATGCTTGTAACCAAACAGTTCTTGGCCACCATTGATTATCACAGTAGGAAAAATGACAATAGTCAAAAGTGCCCCAGAACTGTTTGCTTTTCTACATTCTTCAAAATAGTAATTTTTTCAAAAAATTCTTCAAAAGTATTTTTCCCCCAATACGGTAGTCAATGGTATAAATGTATACAGATTTGGAAAAGCATGAGGGTGAGTAAATGAAGACAGAATTTTCATTTTTGGGTGCACTGTTCCTTTAAGATCCCTCACAGGGGATATGTCAGTGGCGAGACTTTGTTTACACCTGTTTACACATTTTTATTATTATTGTAGCACTTCAAGTTATTAAAATACCATCACATACAACCAACTGAACAATTATAACTGAATCAAAATGTTAAACAAACATCTAAGATTTTATTATATATCGTTGCTGTCCTTCCAAAACCTTGGATGTCCAAATTCGCTGTTTTTCACTGTACTTTTTCAAAAATGTAATACAGTGTTGTCAAAGTTGACAAGCACTTTTTAATACTTTTTATTGGTTAGATATTTGCAAAACCCAGTGACGAACAATAGGGGCGACTAATAATGATGATTTATGGCAAAAAATAAAAATCACAAAATATGGAGATACAAGGTTTTCAGAAGGACAGATAAAAAAAAGAAAATCAATAAAAACTGAAATCAGAAGTGCTTCTGGTCCAACGTTCACATCTTGCGAAGTGGTCTGTAAGTTACAACAATAAAAATACAAGTGTCTAAATTTAACTCTAATCTTTTGAAGGCTATTTTAAACGTCTAGCCCATCATAAATAATAATAACATTTCTTGTCTTTAAAGGTCCAGTGTATGAAATTTACCGGTGTCTAGTGGTGAGGTTGTGAATTGCAACCAACGGCTCACTCCATTCCTCCCATTCAACGCACAACAGCGGCTGATAAGCACTAAGATTTTTAAGATTAAGATGGACTAAGATTCACTTCTTTGCCGAAGGAGATAACATATTTATGAAGCACGTTCTGTAGAGCAGTTTGTCCATTTAGGGCTACTGTAGAAACAACATGGCGAATTCCGTGCAAGGGGACCCGCAGTGTATGTCGATAGAAATCTCTCATTCTAATGTCATAAAAACATAACACATCATTATGGAAGGTCTTTATACACCTCTGAGCACATAGTTATGTATATTACATTTATATTTATAGCAATTATATTAATAGATCCTCCAGAAAATTACACACAGCACCTTTAAGGTTCAAATAACACTAACATGTAGCCTAACCAAAACCTCCTTAATTTCAGAATGTTCTTCACTTCCTCTTTTCCCTTCCCCCATAAAACGAATTAATGTTTTATGCCAGTCTCTTTAATATTAGCCCTAAATAGTGCCGGTGTTTGATGTTTAAATCCATTCGCTGGGAAATGTAAGCTAAGCATTTCATCAATGCCACAGGGCTTCTTTAGCCCCAATAGTGCAGGTCTCAGTGTGAATCCAGAGCTTTAGATATGCCTCAGTAATCTGCAGTAAAATGTATGCTTCATATTTTCATATTTTTAGAAGGCAAATTAGGTCGGTCGTGAGCTCATTAATGCTCTCTTTAAATCATCTATATGAGGTGATGTGGAAAATGATTCACAGATTTTTTTCTTTCTTCTTGCTTTCTTTAGGCTCCGCCCTTTGATATCATCAGTACCCAAGAAGAAGAGGACAGAAGCCAAACCGGTAGGTTAAATGACAGCACTTTATTATCACTTTTAAAGGGAAAGTTCATGCAAAAAATTTAAGTCTGTCATCGTTTATTTACCCTCATGTCATTCAAAACCTGTATATGACTTGTTCTTATGTGGAACAAAAGAAGATATTTTGAGAAATGTGTCGGTGGTTTTGTGTCCATGCAATGGTAGTCAATGGGGTCCGATGTTGTTTGGTTACCAACGTTCTTTAAAATATCTTCTTTTGTGTTCTGCAGAAGAATGAAAGTCATACAGATTTGGAATGACATGAGAGTATACTCATGGTGTACATGCAAAGCCATACTTGTTGCTCTCCACGTCCCTTTTTAAAAGCAGTGCAGTGCGTAAAAATATTAGCAGGCTCTTATCTTCAAATACTTAATGCAATTACAAAGATTAAATCAACAGTGTTCTTGTATGCACCTCATTTCATAACCCAAGAGCTAATGTGATTACTGCATCAGTAAGCGCTCGTGGTCTATTTTCTCATTGACCTAATGAGCAATATTTCATGACTATCTACTTAGAGACCAAAATAAAATCGCTTGGCCCAAGCATGCTAACCCTGCTTAACCCTTCGCTCTAAATCTGTCATGATAATAAACTAAATATCATGGTGGCTAATATTAGACCAGCTAATTGGTACACAGCGTAAATATGGTATATATAGTACATTTCAGCACGTTTAATCCGAAGTCGATATATGTGATGATAATGTTAAAGCTGCATCATTTGATGTTTTGGTGATGTGCTTACTGCCCCACTTCATCAGTCAGAGAACAATGTGGCTTGTATTTATTCACAAAGTGGGTTTTTCGAGTAAGGAGAAAAGATCGTGGCGGTCAGCTTTCCCTGTCGCTACGCAACAGCCCTGCCGTCTCATACAGGTTGGTGCCGAATTGCTTTTGTCATTGGCTGCTGGGACATTCTGAAATTAATAAGTGTTACATAATGTATTATGCATTTCACAGAGAGTCATTCTTAACAAGGAATCATTAGCAGTGCTCTCTTATTTCCTGCAAAGAAAGAACAAAAGGGCACGATTTCATACTTTGTTCGAGACGTGCATAAGGGGCTCTTAGTTTCTGTATATTACACAGAAGAGCTATGAAAAAAAAAACTGATGTTGCTATAATTACATATTTTTACTTTATAGCTGAACTAAACAGATTGCAAGTGCATGTCATGTTCTTAAGAAGATCATTAGCGCACCAGCCCGGGTGACCGGCTCAGGGTGTAACCCACAGGTGAGCTGCAGGCCTCCTGCTATTACTAAAACCCCACTGCTGCTGTTTCCCTTTCACTGGCAACGCCTGAAGAGTGGCCTCACGGTACAGCAGCACGTCTGTGCTATAATTACCACTGAGACTCATGCACTTCCTCAGATTTTCACAACACGATAATTGATTTAGGCCTCTGCTTCCCCTGAGCAGTACTTCCTTCCTCAGATGCCTGCTGGGAAACGTTGCCCTGAATTATTCGGACTTCTTTGTGATTTACTCGGTTTTTCTTTTACTACAATAAGGTGAAATGGATCATGTTGCAGGCCAGATTCAAACCTGCATCACCAACATGGGTACCACATTTCAACATACACATATCAGTGCATCACAGTGCCAACCGATACCAATATATGTGTTTAATATATTGCAACTTTTGATGTTCTGTTTTTGTTTCTGTTTGTGAACAATTAGATTAAGTCACCACAGTGTATACCATTATTTTTGTGGTTTTTGCTGTTTTCGTTAGATAATTATTTCTGTAACATTTTACACACTTTACAATATGATTTTATATGTTAACATGAACAAACAAGGAGCAGTTTCAGCATTTATTAATGTTTGTTAATGTCAATACAATTATTTATGTTAGTTCATGGTGCATTAAGGTCCAGTGTGTAATTTTTTAGAGGGTCTATTGACAGAAATGCAATGTAATATACATAACTATGTTTTCAGAGGTGTATAAAGACCTTACATAATGAAGCGTTATGTTATTACTATCTTAGAATAAGCTATTTCTATCTACATATACGCAGGTCCCCTTACATGGAATTCGCCGTGTTGTTTCTATAGTAGCCCCACAGAGGGCGTTTTGTAAATACATTTTCTCGTTCAGCTAAGAAGCAAAAATCTGGCGAAATGTTTGTCCTCGTTTGTCAGTTGACGTAGTGCTTCGAAAGGGAGGGGGGAGGAGTTGAGTGACACGCTAAAATTGCTCCTTTAACTAATGTTAACAGTTACATAATTATGATGCTAAAATTAAAATGAACTAAGATTAATAAATGCTGCAGAAGTATTGTTCATTGTTTGTTCATGTTTGCTAACTAATTACCTGGGTGATTCTCACAAAATCTTGGTTTCAATAGGTCAAAAATGATTTTGTTAAAAACACTCGCATCAACACATTTCCTTGTAATTCATTTTAAACAAGGTATGACATGTCTAAAAGCACTATTTCAAAACTTATACTGACAGTTTAACACAATTTTGAACATTTTTCTTTTCATAAAAAGGCCCTAAAAATTCTCATTACCATAACTAGTTAAAAATGTCAATGCCATGGCATGTGTTGCTAAAAAAAGCGAAGCCATGATGGCCAAGCACGTTTTTATTAATCATACATAATAAGACATTAATTAATTATATTTTAATAGAAAATATATTTTCTTTGCGGTTAACAATTAAATGCGGAAAACAACCTGTATTGGTAATGAGAATGAAAAGTCATTTACACAGCGTGACAAGAGAATATGAAGCTTTTAACCATGAAAAAATTAAAAAGTAATCGGTTAACCTGTATGCCATTTGAAACGTACTGGTAGATGTGTTCCTTCACATAAAATCGAACTTTTATTTAAATATCTATGTGTATGTTTAAACAGCCCTTTAAAAATGTTACGGAGGGTGAGAACATCAGTTGTGGACACTTCTTTTTTTCACTATTTCCTCAATTTTAATATACGTTAATATTCTGTCAGTGATTTTTTTGTCATTTGAGAACATCTAGTAGAACATCCAATGGTTTTGTAAGAATATTTTAATTTTACGTTGTTTAAATTACAAAATACTCCAGACAAATCAGGATGTGTTATAATTACAACATGCAGTGCACTAGAGTCAAGAGCTAGCAGAAAAAGCAATAAAATACATAAAAAAATCATTTCTATGTTAAAATTAAGCTTTTTGCAAGGTAGAGAACACAATTATGATTTTTATGATCATGTTTTGTGTTATAGAATTATAATGTTTTATAATTCAAATCTTTACTACCATGGTGTTTCAGTGGTTTCGTGAGAATGACCCACCTAATTGTTAACAAATGCAACCTTATTATAAAATATTACCATTATTTCTTTTAGGTCACCCCCAACATCCACATGATGTTGCCTCCCGCCACCCCCGAGCCCTCAGTTGCCCCAACCCCTCCCCCTGTGGTTGAAAGTGGCCCCGTGGCGTACGAGGAACCAGCTGAGGAAGAGGAGGAGAACGAAGAAGAGCCAGAGGAGTCTTGTGTTAGCGCCGTGCAGCTGATAGGTGGACACGGTCAGTATGTCACAGCGCATCATAGCTGTGGATAATGAAGTCGCGGTTCAAGGGTTGGACGATCAAGGGTTTTCTAGATTAGCTCTAAGGTCTGGCTCTTCATTTTGACAAATTGTTTAATGTTAAGTGGGCCGCAACTCTCTAGCACTTTGTGGCAGACTGCATTTGGAGTGTTTATCATCTTGATAAACGGCATCTATCTCTTCTCCTCTAAAAGTCATACATCTACAAATACTCGCTTATCACAGAAGTGTCCGGGTTGCACTCTACCATCTAATCTAATCTGCCGCATTCACCATTTATCCAGAAACCCCAGAATTCATTCACATCTTTGTCTTTTTACAGACTATGGCTGTGAAGTTGAAGAAGAAGAGGTCTTCTAGTCTGTCCAGCGATGTCTTTTAGTGCTTTGTCTGCCTTGCAAAGAGAGCAAGAGGAAAGCGTTTGAAGCACATGTGACAAAGCTATAACACGACGCCCGTTTACAAAAGGTCACCCTTTCTCAATATTTATTATGTGCCTGCTTGAACTGCGGTATCTGTGTGATGAGTGAGTCATTGTGTGAGAAGAACAACTGGCAGCTTCAGACTGAAAAACAAGTAGTAACCAATGGAAAGCAATGTGTATTTTACATTTACAACTAGTGCACCAAAACTCATGACATATTCTTCTGACAAGAAGGCTATTTCTTCAATTTAACTTTTACCACACAGTTTTTCTATTGCTTAACTTGTACATTTTATAGTTTTTTTATTTTTACTATTTTAGTACAATAGTATGATTTTAGTTTACTTTGTATGCTGTATTTATCTGCTGGGACCAAATGATGTGTACGTCTGTATATTTGTATATAAAACAGTATTTTGTCAAGTGTTATATTTCGTCAGTCTGTGTAAAAGTAAATGATCCTCTGTGTTGTACTGTAATGTAATTATGTTTTTCTCAGTGTAGATTTATTGTCATTTGAATAATCAGTCAGCATCATCAGATTTCAGAGTAAACACCAGCTTCTGTAATGGGAGAAACGTGATTTGAACTTTTAAATGTATGTAAATAAATTCACATCGTCTCCACGATGTCGGCTTCCTTAAGCTCCTCAAAAGCTTTTGTGGGTGTGAGCGGTCTGGATTTATCGATTGACCCATAATAGTTGCAAACATAACAGCTCTGTGTGAATGTGTTTGACTATAAAATAGTTAGTCTCTCTCAACCATTTCCCTTTTGATGTTTTGGTTTGGTTTTCAAGGCTCGAGTTAATATTTCACTTCCCAGCAGGCTGTTACAACTTAATTTATAACTTCATTTTCATGACTGCTTTTTATGTATTCCCTACATGTTCTTTTTTCTCTTTTCCAATCTGCTACTGTACAGTCTCATACACACTCTCAGATGTATGTGGCTAATGTATGATGCCAGCTTCTGCTTTCTTAACAGCACGTCATGCGACTGTTACTGATACCGTCGCTAATGTCTCAAATCAGATTTCTTCCGGAGACATGGTCAAGGTGCTTCAAGACTGACATTCATCAGCCGGAATTTCATTATCAGAATCGAGCTTGATGCCTTTGTGCACAAAGCACGAACCGCAAAGCAACCACTGCAACCTGGAGTAACTTTTTCCAATTTGTGACTAACTTAATGGCCAATGATATTGGATTTTTATAAGCCCGAGGTCAGATGAATGCGATGGATCTCGTATGCCATGACACAGCTCATCAACAGATTGCTCATTATGATGAGACTCCAAAGAGATGTAACTCAACCGCTTGCCTCTAAATAACCAAATAACTAGTAGTCAAACTGTGTGAAAGGCTGAATTCATGCGCAGCAGAGCAGTATCCCTTAAAGTGGGAAATTCCTGAACGCAGGTCCAGTGTTTGCTTTTCAAAGCACTTGTTTTGGGCCATTTAAGCGCTCTAGTGATCACACTGAAGAGTAAGAGGATACCATAATGATTCGGTTGTGCAGCGCTGCAGCCCGTCACTCTCATTTGATTTGATTCGTCCACCGATGCAGGTTCAACGTGCTTATACTTCAACTGTATCAGGTTCAGTTCTTCAAAGCATTGAGGTCTAATTTCTACCCACTCTGTCTGACTATAGACCTGCAGTAGTCTGGTTTCAGCCGGGCTGTTATATTAATTACAAGGACCTCTCGGAACAAAGCCAACAACCAACATCCGTCCATGTGACATACTTGGTGAACTATGTGTTCAGAGGTGTATAAAGACCTTCCATAATGAAGTGTTTTGTTTTCATTACCTTAGAAAGCCATTCCAATCTACATACACCGAGGGTCCCCTTGCATGAAATTAGCCATGTTGTTTCTACAGTAGCCCTAAAGGGACAAACTGCTCTACAGAGCGCGTTTCATAAATACGTTATCTCATTCGGCAAAGAAGCAAAAACATGATGAGCAAAAACAATTGTTGGTTGCAATTCACAACCTCACCACTAGATGACACAGCTACAATTCATACACTGGACCTTTAAGTATTCCATTATTTGATTTTTCTTAAACTGTAGCCTCAAGTATTGAAGCGATTTATCCTTCATGATTCATGCTAAAAGTATGGATGGTCTTTAAGTCATATGACTGTGGTCTTTGAGTTATAGTACAGTAGGTACTGTCACTTGTCAGATTGGATGCAACGTCACGTTAGCTTAAAGGTTTTTAGTTACCAACACTATTGTGAAAATGCCCTTATTCACAGTAAGCCATGATCCATTTACTAAAACTGGGGGTGCTTAGATAAAGTGGTTAGGTTTTATCCGCCAGTCTTGTGATATTAAAGGGATAGTTCACACACAAAAAAATATCATTTATTCACCATCATGTCATTCAAAACATGAGACATGTCTCAGTGGTTTTGTGTCTATACAATGGAAGTCAATGGGAGCCAGTATTATTTAGTTCCCGAGATACCCAAATATCTTGTCATACAGGTTTGAAATGACACGAGGGTGAGTAAAAGATGAACGAATTTTCATTTTCGGGTAAACTATACTTTTAATGTATAGTTTTCATATAGAAAAATCACCTTTTTTAGCCACTTATAAAACTGTCAATCAGTCTCAGGACACAAATGCACAAATTCATGTACAGTACACATTTTCCACCAAAAATACATCCTTCGTTCCTCGTCATTTGTAACTAAGGGGTTAATTGAATTCACTGCCTGTGATAATGGACATCATGCTGCAGATGCTGTCCATAGACAATAAGTGGAACATAATGGATGATAATGTCTTATGGCACTCATTAGACACACTGATGATAATGATGAAGTTTGTAATGAGTAAGTGATTATTACAACCCCTAAACGTTTATGCTAAAATTGTCAGTGCTGTTTGCATCCTCTCAAGTCTTCTGTTATGATCAGACTGCTCTGAGCTACAGTAAAGCCAGCAACGCATAATCATCTGCATGTGAGCCGCAGGCAAGATGTGTCCTGGAGGTTAAGGCTAGATGGCTGGGTGATTTATACAGGTTGACTGTTCTCACGTATGCTGTGTGCTGGCAGATAGCTCATCTGTCCAATCTGAATAAACACACTCCACTGGGCTCAGGTGAGCACACACAAACGTCCTGGCCAAAGCTAACATGACCTCCCTAAACCTCACTGTGGTCAGGGACAATCTAAATATGTATTTATATATAGGTCTATATATAGGTTGTGTGTGCAGATTATAGAGAACAGGAAAAATCGCAAGATTTGTTTAAAATGGAGGACAGAGTGTTTTGCTTAAAGGGATAGTTCACACTAAAATGAAAATTCTTTCTTCATTTACTCACTCTCATGTCATTCCAAACCTGTATGATTTTCTTTCTTCTGCAGATCACAAAAGAAGACATTTTGAAGAATGTTGGTAAGTAAACAACACTGGCCCCCATTGACTTCCATTGTATGGACACTAAACCACTGAGAGTCACAGTATATATATTTTATATATTTTTTTGAGTGAACCATCCCAAACACATATGCAGTGTTGGGTGTAACTAGTTACTAAGTAATTAGTGACTGTAATTTCATTACTTTTCCCTTAAAAAAGTAAAGTAAGGGATTACTCTTATTTTCTGTAATTTAATAACAGTTACTTCGGATGTAATTGAACTAAATACTGTGTAATGTATACAATAGTGGAATTGACATTAAAATTCAAAGTTTAAAATGCACAAATTAATGTATCTTTCTCACATTTGCAATACTTTAGTCAGTTAATAAGAGTACGTTATATAGTTTTATATTATTTATATGAATGAATTAAGAGTCGTTTCGTGTCTGATATAGAAAGTAATTAGAAATAAGTAATTAAATACTTTTTGGAGAGAGTCATTTGTACAGTAATCTAATTACACTATTGAATATGTAATTAGTAACTAGTAATTCATTACTTTTCCAGAGTAACTTACCCAACACTGCACATATGAGACATATCTAAAAACGTACAGTATCAAAGAACCCCATAATGTCTCAAAAGCATCAAGCAACCTCTGAGCAATACATTTTGTCTATCGTGTGAAGCAACGTTGTATTTTTTTATTTCATCAGACCTATGAGTTCAGGTCTCACGGTTTTGCATTTCTCTTGTAAAGTTCCCCCTCATGTTCTCTCTCTCTCATTTCCCCGTCACTGACTCTGTCTTCATCTTCACGTCTCTCAGCATCTCTGCATTTCTGCAGACCAAACCAGTGTTACGCATGACCCTTCTTTCGCTCTCTTTTCCTGCAGTGCACCAATTATGTAACCGTTCAGATATTGTCCCACGCAGGCACATAGCGAGCCTGTCGTGTCCCCCAACGATCACAGCACACTAACCGAACTGAGGATGTATAGAACATCCTCCACACGTTTCCTTCCCTGCAGTGTTGTCTTGTGCTGTTGTCTGCCAAATTTGTCATGCCAGCATGATGGGGCACCTCGCCATGTTTTCTAAAGCGCATCCACTTCGGTTCTCCTGGGAAACGGTTTAGCTGAAAAACACCCCCATTCTCTGTACCTACAAATTCCATCGTGAACCCCCATGTCCCGCATGCTTCTTAATTACGCACTAAACCCCAACCGTGCAGACAATAGAGTGCAACATGCACATTATGAGGTAAACACACCGTAACCGTGAGGAGACAAACTCGCCGGGGCCTCATTCAAGTGATCTACTTAAACCTGACATGCCAGAGCCCACCCCCCTCTAAGCCATCTGCTGCTCAGCCACTTGTGCATTCCCCTGGCTTAAGCCCAGTCATTTATTTTATTCCACTTTTTTTTAATATTGGTGGCTAATTACTTTCTCATTTACAATGCAAGAGGTGAGGGGTAGTTCAATAACAAATGTCAATGCACAATGATACATGGTTATTGCGTTTTAAACAACAGTTCTTTCTGGTTCTCGAATCCGATTGGCTGAGAGTCATGTGATATTCCACCAGTATCAGTACCAGTATCACCACTAAGCTAAATTGGACTTATGAAAGTGAAACTGAAAGTAACACACGCACATTGGCAGTGTCTCTTAAAAAATTCCCACTGGGACGCGAGGGTCTCAAACAATCCAGCACTCAGTCTTTGGCCTCGTGTCTCTGGCCTAATATTAGCCATGCTGATATAGAGCACTATCACTCCTACTTGTGCAATATTGCATTATTGAGCATATTAATTAGAAACATTATAAATCTGAACAGTTTCATAACTTTTTCACAGCTGTATCTTCTAAAATTTTTAGAAGAAATCTAACAAATGCAAATGAGACAATTGGTGACTTTATTGACAGTAAGAGTGTAAAGGTGCAATAATAGTAGATACAGCCTAGTGATAATAGAAGTCCAGATCACAAAATATAATGTGAAATGTTTAAACAATGGCACACCTTTGTATTTTGGCAAATGTGAGTGCTGTTTTAGACATTGTTAAGATGTCTTCTAAAACTAAACCAGACATGTGAGATACTGGAGAAATACATTTTGTACTTATACAAATATATATCTTAAAAAATAAATCTTAAATCAACATCTTAAATCAAGCCTACATCTACCTAATAAGGAAGTGACCTAGAATAGAATAGAATACTTTTGTTTTGTACTCCTGTTTTGATATTTGTACTTGAAAACAAGACAAAAATGCTTAAGGAATTCATTATTTCCAGTGTACTTGGGTCTTTTTAAAGTCGCATGAACGAAAGTTGTGCATTTCTTTCAAATTGTGTACAAATTTGTCCTTTGGGAATTCATTGGATCGTTGGAAGTGTAGTCCCGCCCAGGGAACGTTTCTAGGGTAAGGGGATATCTGGGCTTAACCCAGAGGCATTCACTTATGAGTTAGAATATACACTTCTCATCTAAAAAACGTTTGAAAACATCAATTTTCTCATTTTTTTTAAAGTGCTCGTAAGCTTGCGCTGTCGGGTGTCTGCCGCTGCTAAGCAACCATGAGCCGTGAAGATGTGAAGGTTCCAGCAAAGGATAAATGTTTTTTCAGCACCAACACGCCTGGAAAAAAGAGCGTCGAACATGAGCACCTCGTCCGTGTTGCATTCTATGAAGTAGTTTGTGCACGCAAAAGATCTAAAATGTTAACGGTCCCAGAGTGATTCGTACAAGGCATGGTAATAAAACCATTCAGGGCTTTACTGAAAACATTCAGGGCTTCAGCCCTTTAGCCCACCCCTAGCACCGCCCTTGGTCCTGCCCACAGCCCGAGACATGCCAGAGATGAGAGGTTAATGTTTTTGATGAAACATTATGAGGGCACATAGATTTTAAAAAATGACATGCAGAGATATTATTTATAATAAAAATGCAATACTCCATAAAAATAAGAATTCTCTGTTTTGATTTTATGGTGGCTTTAACATTAGAAAATTCAGAGAAACTAAAGAGTGGAAACAGAAAGAGACTTAATCACCATTTAATCATAGTGCTGGGAAACAAATAAAAAACTTGAAGGAGTAGTTCACTTTGGCCCCCATTGACTTTCCATAGTAAAAATTACTATGGAAAGTGAATGGGGGCACATTTTGAAGTGAACTACTCCTTTAAGAGATCTCATTAGTGATTTTCCAGAGCCATTAAAAGAGAGAGTCGCGTCAACTCCGTTGACTCCAATGGAACAGTTTTTTCGCAGCAATGGAGGCTCTCAATAGTTCCCGGAAGTTACTAGTAACGCATGGAGCTGCGACTAAACAGACCAACTGATGTAAACTTCTAACCCTTTTAAAGACAAAAGCCATTTAATGAATAAAAAATGAAAGAAATAAAGCATTTAAAGAGAAAACAACTTCCTGGAACTATCTGAAGGCTCCATGAATCACGTGACGCTCCAGCGTTTTGGACATCCGTTGGCAGAACTCTCTCTCTCAATGGCTCTGTGATTTTCCATAGACAAAGGAAAGTTTCCTTCTTGTCATTATAGCTGCCTGTAAATGATATCAGCAAAGACTTCCTCAACCTTTTTCACCTATTGCATGAGTTGGTTGGTTTGTCATGCATTTCATTCTTATTAAACATGCACTTGTTTGTTCTTGTACCCTCACAGTCTGTTGGGTTCTGTTGAACTATGGTTAACCTCGCATCAAAGTCTTATGAGCAATGGGCAACTCGGTTACCTTTAGTGCATTATTGTCGTCAGCAGCACCATCTGTGTAGAAAACATTTTGCCTTATTTATAGGTAATAATAACAAATGTTGCTTTTGATCATCAGAGCGTATACTGCAATCACATCACCATCAAACACTTCACTTGAAGTCTGTAAAGGATACAGTGGTGTGATAAACAAGATGTGGTAACCATGACAGGACATGGCAATACATGCCTGACACACTAGACTGAGAAAACGTTTTAAACGGAGAACAAGTTTCTTCAGAACAGATTTACTTAAAGGAATATTTCACCCAAAACAGCTGTCATCAATTATTCACCCTTGACTATGACTCTGACTCTTTTTTTCTGCGGAAGACAAAAGATGATTTTTTTAGTAAGTCTGTGGTTTTGTGTCCATGGAGGTCAATGGGGTCTGTCTGACTTAAAAATCTACTTGCATTTTGCATAACCTAAAAAATCCCAAGAAATCTTATTTCTACTTTATTTTATAATAATTTAATAGTGACTTGTAAAGGCAATCTGATTTAACTCATATGGCGGAAGTACGTGTTTTTCTGTGTTTTTGGTGTGTTATAAGTTGCCCATGCATGTATTAGACACGTAAAATTGCACAAATGAAAGTGTGGGAACAAAAGATGCATTCTATCTAAAAGCGAATGCTCAACCAGACTGGCCTGAAACGCCTCATGTAACCACACCCCCACAAATCTACGTCAGTTCGTGGTATGATTTGACTAAGACCGCCCAAATCTACACGTAGTTAAGGTGGGCGTAATTGTAAATCTCATTGTATCGCCTGTCAGTACAATTGCTTTGGAACCTGATGTTCCGAATATGGTAAGAGGCGTTACATTTCCGTGAAATGCTTGCAGTATTCGACCAATCACTACGCACTGGTGAACTGGCCAATCATAGCACACCTCGCTTTTCAGAGCGATGAGCTTTGTAAAAAATCCGTGCGTTTCAGAGAGGCGGGGCAAAGAGGAGATACACACATGCACGGTATGTGGAAATACAACGTTTTTTAAACTTTAAATGGTGTATACACATTGCGTTACATCTAAAACAAACAATAATATTCGTTTTAGCCGTGCAATATGACCCCTTTAAGGCAGCTTTTGAACCAAAGGTTTTAAGTTAAAATTGTGATAACACCTCCCTGATCTCTTAACAGTTGTCTTTCTTTCCAAAAGAGCAGCTATTGGCCATTTTATGCTGCAAAACATCAAGAATTGGCTACACTAGACTTTAAACAGACTTGTTCTTTGGACCTAAAGGACAAACAGTAATGAAGCTCATTTCTATGGTGAACTGGAGCCAGACATGAAATTGGAAAACACAAACAAGCTTCCAACTTAAATTAAACAGTCTGATGAATCAGTGAGGGTGTTGGCAGAGGTGTCTAACTGTGTGTGATTCAGATTTTGCCTACGTTGCCTACAGCTTAATAGATGTCTTAATAAAAATACAAATATGGCAAATTTCAATAGAATAGATCTCAGCATAAAGGCTCAATGTGTCCGAAAAAGAAACCTACAATAATGTGCTCATGTATCCAAAGCAGTCAGAAAAGCTGCCATATATGTCCACACCCAAATGCTGATAAGTAGATGTAAATGATAGCCATAGGTGTAACAGTAGATGCGGTTAAACGTGATTGACGCTGTTTCTCATGACGTTTATTTATTACCCTCTCCACTGTCCCAAAAGAGTCTAATCAGGAACAAATCACTCATGGCCTTTTTCAATTTGTCTGTTGAAAGGAACATCTCTTATGTTCAATAAAAGCGCTACCGCCTGTCTGCTTGTTCCTACAGTAAATGGTGATGATCGCAAATAACCGGCTTGTTATGGTTTATTCTGTCCGAGGCAATTGCTCGAGCTGTTTTCACGGTTCAGTGAAGATGTGAGAAAATAACGGAAGACAGCAGCAGAGGTATGAAATAGCTGTTGTCATTTGGTTTGTTCTTGTTCGAGGCGACCAATTTTGAACTACTAGGCAACCAAGATACTCAAGCTCTGTGATCTGTCATGTTCTTGTCCAAATTTATCTGCATCGGTGAGTGTGAATTAATTCTTTATTCAATAGAAATAGGAAAACACATCAAAACGGTTGCTGGTAGGTGTCTGGTATGAAGGGAATATACAGTCTGTATACCGTGCTGGAAATGGCCGAGACTCACTGGGAGGACTCTAGTTTGGGAGATATTTTATACAGATACAGATAATTTCACTATATTTATGTATAAAATTTGCATTGCATTTGGAAGTTCGGCTATAACTTATATAAAAGTTGGATATTCTCTACATTTTGAAGTGAAACTCTGTTCCCCCTTGAAATTCACTCCCGTGACTTCTTCTCCGCATATTCCTCCATTTCCAGCCCGGCATATATGGTAAAAAATTACAGTTAAAGCTGCAATCTGTAATTTTTGGGGTTAAAAATAAAAAACAGTTACTTTAAAAAAATAGCACTCAAAGCAATCTCCTTACCCCAATTTGCATGTAATGTAAGCATGAAATTATTTATTAACTTTTGATTTTGCAGAAAATCTCAGTCATTTGACATTAAACCATGTAAATATAGCTTTAAACAGAGATAGCGTCAAAAGTGAGGCAGAAGTTACGGATTGTGGCTTTGAAGTTCCTTCAGTGTCTGAAGCATGCAGTGAAGGGTTGTCACCATTTTAAAAGCATGAAAAACCAGCCAAAACCACATAATAACAGTTGCCCTATATTCCAAATGCCCTGAAGCTGCATGCTTTGTGTGATTAACAGACAAGCTTGAATATTATGACGTGTAAATGCGGTTCTTCACAAACATGCAATGGATTTTAGTTCTGTGTTTTAGTTGTGTATTGATGCGCCTAACATTACATAACACACTCATGTTGTCAAAAATATACACTTCTTCTCTGCCTCAAAACCAACTGGGAGAAAGTCACGTCAATGTTGTTGTCTGTTTAAAAAGTGAACTTAGTTTTCTGCTTCCTACACCGTGCCAAAAAAAAGACACTTGGTAATCCTGTGCATGTCATATTTTTATTTTTTTGTACGGGGTGTTTGTAATAGCGTTTGTGCATGTTGAAAATGTGTTCCAGCTTGAGTCTGTGTGGGTGTTTAGAAGCAGAGATAGAATAATGTGGGAGGAGAACCAGGTGAAAGAGACATCACCTTCACATCAACACAGGCTCCAAACCTTCCCTTCCTTCCCTCAGGGCTGTCCTTTTCTCTTCCCATCATGTCTTTCTCAGCACTGTTACAGCAGGGCCAGCCGCAGGGTGAGAGCTCAAGGCCAGAGGGAGGTTGGGGTGTCAGTAGGGAGGTTTGGCCGAGCTCAGCATCGATTCCAGCCAACACCCCCTCCTCCCAAAGTACTATAAATCAGGACCTCTCCAGGGCCATGAGGGCATCTCCATGGATCAGCTCTCATCCATTTTGCACTGTCACTCTTAAAATGACCCTTTCTCAATGCCACCCTGAGTCTGTGACATATTTACAACTGAATCAAATCTGTGTCGGCCTGATTTCTTGGTGCTGCAGAGCTGCTGTTATATTTTTAAGATAGAAACATGGTCTTTGTCGAAACGAATGGCGTGAGAAAAGTTTGATTCGAAGGTGAATTCACTTAGAGTTGCGTGTAATATTTTTGTTCAAAATCCTACAAATTCTCTAAGCACCAATCCAGCCTAACCAAGTGTTAAATATGCTCAAATTGTATTTCATCAGTTTAAATGAAGCGATTTTGTACAGCTTCTCTTCCATGTAAATTAAGCTCATTACAGAGGTTTTGGTCTATTGGGTTGGCGAAACTAATGTCATGCTGTTACCAAACAGAATTTCGGAGATGTTTATAGTATGTACAGTTCACATTGATCGTAGCACCAGTTTTCATTTACTTCCGTTCATTTTAACAACATGCGGTGAAAACACTTTCAGCATTTTAAAGAGTCAGACTTGTGAATTAGCAGTCCTTAGTTTCGGAAATTGCGCTGTGCAGTTTGCATTTGGAGTTTTTAATGTAAGTCTCAAAAACACAACTGTTGTGTTTTCGGTCACTAACCAAAATCTCTGACCCTTGTTGGTTGTTGAGGTATGAGAATGCTGACTGTTCTTCAGCCTCGCTGGTGAAGTTCTTGACTACTTTAGAAATGCCTCAGTCCTCTGCGCCACATGCTGGGGTTGCTGTAATTGAATTCATTAATAGATTAAGGGGCCAACAGCAGAAACGGCCCGAGGCAACTGACTTCACAGTGTCTCTTTGGTCGCCAGATCCTGGTGAGCAGAAACGGTTGGGGTGAGGCAGTCAGATCCAGACCTGAGGCTCCAAACATATTCCCTACTGAAAACTGAAGTGTGTTTTGATCAGTCTAGCTCCATGGCAACTCCATGTGGGGCCTCTCAGACTCGGCCTCGGTGTCTCCTGAGATGAAGGGTCAGTGACCCAAGGTGAACTTTGACCCTCGGCCCTGTGTTGACATGAAATTAACAATAGGGGTCAGATGGAGTGTTTTTATGAAGTGCAGGTGGACAGGAAAGCACTGGCAGGATCAGAGAGGCTGGAGAGGGCAGAACGCAACAGATGGACACGCCCCACAGGGGTCCGGCAGGATATCATATATGTCCTAACATTCAATTATTTACAGACATCCAAAGTAGGAAAAATATAGGGAAATCAGGGGGAAATAAAATTCTGAAAGGTATGCATGGAATTATTTCATAGACATTTAAATTCATTTTTAATGTAGCCCACACTCTATGTAGTTTTATGGCCCTTTCATGTGAGGTTCAAGTCACATGAGGATTTCTGTCTGCTGCTCTACACAAGCACCATGTGCTTTGACCTTTGAAGTTTTGCAGATAGAGTAGCTTGCTATTTTTCTACTGTAGATAGCAACAAAGAAGGAGACATAACAAAAATTGCCACATTGTGACTCTCAATATTAGGGGGGCTCAGCCTCCACTGAGGAAAAAAAAATATATATACATTATATATATAAATAGCCACTCTCTAAGCACCACATACTGTATACATTACTAAAATAAATAATTAAGAAAGAATATGCAGAACAAAGACAAGTTATTGTTATTAAAATTAATATCACATTAATCGACCAATCTGCAACATTTATAATTCAAAGTGACAACAGCAGCCTTATAATAAATGTCACAATCAACTGCTGTGCTGAGTTATTATTTAGTAGGAGGAATAACTTGATATGATGTTTCCCTGCACGAGCGCTGTCACTCCTGTGCATGACGCGTGCTCATCTATCACATCCACAAATGTTTTAAATTCATAACAAAAATACTGAAGCGTCTGAAAAACGACAAAGAGCTTCAAGGTACACTTTTGTTTACTCGGAACTCGTAACAATGAATAACACAGCCGCGCCAGTCTGAACTGACTCTATCTGCCCGTCGTCTTTCCTACCATCAGCTCTCTACAACTAGGTGTAGAAAAATAAAATCATCATGAATTACACATTTCTGTGTGCTACAATATCATCATGGTCGTTTTCTAAAGTATGCCGCCATTGGTGTGAAGTGCTTTCATTTTGCTGGAGGTAAACGACAAGTTAACAGTGTGACGAGGGGTGAACGCAGACAAAACTTTTTACAGTGGATGGGAAAGGGTCTCGTATCGCTCCCGCATCATATTATGTAACCTGCATTTATAGCACAGATGCAGATGTCATGTTAATGCACACACCTTGTACTCTGCTTATGACGTTCACTCCACTCTGTGCCGCTGTGAACTGACGAATAAATAACTCACCCTGCCACTGTTTTCATAATAAGAGTTTTAAAGAGGACTAAAGCGATCTCGAATTCCTGTACAGATGACATAATTACTCACAATTTTTAGGGGGGCTAAGCTAGAACTTTAGGGTGGCTAAAGCCCACCTAAAAAGGGCCTAGCGACGCCACTGCTCTGGATGCTGTTGGTATTAATCTATCAACTCTTCTTAGTTAGAACATCACACTACACACTAAAACATCACGCTATGCATGAAACAAGATTAGGAAATGCTCAAGGTGCATAAGGTTTGAAAGTTTTTAAAACTGTTGATTCGCCAATTTTCCCTTTATCGTTATCCCACCTCGTAAAATTTGTGCGTTTTAGAATCCAGGTACAGTACATTTAAAGTATATGAAAGAATGACCCTTAATAGTGGCAGATTTACTCATCCATCATGTCACACATCATTACACTGTGAGTTTATGACGTAGATGAGGCTGTTAAATCATATCTATTTAATGCTGTGCTCACTTTCTCTATGTTGTGATAGCCATTTATAGTTTTACATAATCTGTCTTTTACATAGCCTATGTTCTGTTATTACATATCCGTCAGCACACAGCATCACAGATATGTGATGTTTCATTGGTACCAATAATTAGTAGGACATAAAAGTCCTTGGCATCAGATTTATTTCCACACCCTACATCATCGCTTCAACGTGCCATTTTCAGATGAGAGCAAGTCTGTGGCGACGTAATTGTCCCTTTAATTGCTGAGACGCCAACTGATTATCTTCACAGAAAAATGCATAGATCACCTTTGAACACACATGAACAATAAGTGAACAGATTTTCAGTATTGGCACGAACGGCAGATGTTATTTAGCTACAAAGACAGCAGCTTTGTGTGCCACTATTTTTTCTTTTTAATCACAGAGGGAGTTTCCCTTAATTTGAACGTGTTGTACTAAATTCATATGGAATGATATTCTTCTTCTTCAAAGAATCACAAGCATTGTTTATGCTGTAAAGAATACAAAGTATGTCAAGTTTGGCGTTGATAAATAAATCTCATATCCCTTTAAGTATTATAATACAACTTAGTATTATAGTATTTTTTCATTACTTATTTTCAATGTATTTATGACTTTATTTAACATTTGAGAGTATGTGATGTACCAGCTGTCCGCTTAGTTCTACCACCATCTGCTGTGATCTTAGTTTACAGAGATTGAAAGACTGCACAAGATCGCTCACGTACTGTACAGTTTTAGGAGGCAACGGCACAATCCCAATAACAGCACTGGTGTACTTCAGCACTGGGAATAATTGGTGTCGAATATGAACATCCAGGGTCACAAAGGTCATTTCTGTATTCAGCACAAGTCACTCTCCTGCCAAATGATATAGTTCATTATTGGTCGATGTGGCTCACGGGGAACACATGGAATTGGACTAATTGACATTAATTGCACGGAATGGCATCCTGACTAAGGTCAGATTTCATCGGGTTTCTGTAAATGCGTCTGTATTGGCTAGTGTTTAATTGAGGATGGAGACGGGGGGCAGAGAGGCAGATGGTCTCTCCCCATATAATGCAGTCTGTAGATCTCTTAACACGGTTCCACATTACATGGTGCTCTCTACAGTAGAAATAATGGCTGTATACTGTACATAACAGAGCGTATTGGGGAGGAGGCAAACCACTCACACTTCCTGAATGGTAGGAATTGCAACACTCAGTATAACAGATTTAAGTTTAGAAGTCCAGACTTTAAAGGAAAAGTTCGCCGAAACATGAAAATTCTCAAATAATTTACTCACTTCGTTTTTCCATTTCAACAAAACCAAAAAAATGATAATAAAATATCTTGGGGTTCAACATGACAAAGCACATACAGAAAGAAAATACATCCATCATTCAATTTATTTCAATGACTTTAGTGGGTTAATAAATGTCTTCTCAAGTGGAATGATACATTTGTTAGAAAAAAAATAATATTCTGAGCTTTTTCAGTCCATATGCTGTGTATCCATGGCAATACGAGGGTCCCGTTTAAGAAGATAGCTTGATGACATGTTCAACTAAAAAACAAAGTCATATGACTGGAAATAGCATTGGGGTGAGAAAATGTCTTGTTTTGGTGAACAAATAAAACAGTTTATTTTAGAAACTGTATGTGTCTTGAACACTGTTTTAGTCTGATTTTAGCTAAAATAAAACTTATGATCAAATTTAGCATACTACTATAAACCAGGCATCGTTATCATTTGAAATATGACATTAACTTTAAACAGCTTGTGTGAAGTTAATAATAGGAGTTTTGTGTATCTACATAGGCCTCCGATGTTATTGACCAGTACAAATTTGTATTCAGAGTACATTGGAAATATGTTTTTGTTTTTCTTACAAATGTCCAGATACAGAGGTCACAAAGTATAAAGCGGAATGACTTTTTCATCACACGCCACACGTTTCATTTCAATTTAGTAAGTCTGTGCATTCTCTGATGTTTTATTTTCTTTGAAAGAATCTCATCAATGTTGATTCCTTCCGCATTGTAGCTGAAGGATGGAAACAAGACATGGTTGTGGTTGTTTTGATGAGTCATAGCATAGGCTCTACTTAAGGGTTTTCTTTTTGATTTGGGAACTTGGTTATCTGCACTGCCTCTCTGACGCTTACATGGGAAGCAATACTGAGAATCTTTTGAATATCAATTGCTCTCTGCTTTATTGTTTCAGGTATATGCGCAGTCTCAACTCAGCTGTTGTCATGGGGCCATTTGGATTTGATTAACAGCCCAATCCACTTCATTTTAAATTTGGTATTTGTCTGAGCTGAGGCATTGTTGACATCTCTTCTCAACTCAAGTAGACACATGGAAGATGACTATAGTGCATTTTATTGCAATTTCAGGCGCATTTTTTCTTGTTACAGTCCATGAGAATGAGAGTTTATTTGTAGACTAATTCTTATCTCTCTGTTGCAGCCAGTGAGCCATGAAATTCTGAAGATCCTTTTAGATAGATCATAACCACATGGCATTATTGAATCGTAGTGTGTGTGCGAGAGCATGTGTGTTATGTGTGTCGCAGTTTCAAATCCATCTGTATTTTCGAAGTTATTTGCCAGATCATAATCCAAATCCTTCATCATTATTCCTTACGATAATGAAGACATCTGTCTGCTTTGTGAGGAGCAGAGTGGCGTCAAACGCTTTTACGTTCGCACGTGGCCTTCTGCTGCCGCTCGGCTGCCAGGCGACAATATGGGGTAGCATTTGGGCACTGAGCCCTGCAGACTTGAATCAGCCTCCCTGTATAATGCCAGCAGTGCCCTCCAGTGCTCCCTCCTCATACCGCCTCCTGCCTGCCTCCTCGAGCTCAGCCTGCAGGAAAGGTGAATCTCCTGGAACAGCCCCACCACACAGCACTGATGAAAAGTAGGTTTACACCGACAAACTCTTCCTTTGAGGTGATAAACAGCAGTTTTGCTCTGACAATGCATTGTTTATTCAGCTTGTGGCATGGCCAATGTGTTTGTTTGTTTTCTTTTCATGGAGGATTTAGATGGAAGGGTGCGCAGGTCGGAAGGAAATCTGTTTCATGTGACTTCCTGTGGACAAGAGACTTCACTTAATTCATTACTTTTTGTTAGTATTGGTCAGGCACAGATGGGCAGAAAAACCCAACAGTCAAGTAAAACTCAGATTCAATTCACATTTATTTATATAGCTTCTTTTTACAATACAGTATTAGTATTTGCAGCTTTGCAGAAAAAAAGCATGTCTCTATATTACCAGACAAAATCGTCTTTCAAAAAAGTATTTTAGAAGAGGTGATGTTGGAAAGAAAAGTTGTAATTGGAATACTCAGATGGTTCCTAAAGCAAAGCATATTTGGCAAGAATCTCTCTGAATTCTGATCTAATCTTATCCCCCCATGTTTTTAATATTATGCTAATATTTTATTTGCCAGTTCATTTGTTTCTTTAAAATGAGTTTACAGCAGTCTCCATAGTAACACTCAAGCATACAAGGTAGGCCCTTTGTATTTCAATAGGAAAACACCAACATCTCTAAGAACATCATGATTATATTTCAAAAGTAATAAAATCGGACAACAACTTCATAATTTTTAGGCTTCCTTGCTCAGATTTTAGCTCAAATATATCTTAGGCTTGTCCAGCTAGCACACATTACATTCAAAAGTGAATAGAAATGTCGTGGCCTCTTTTAACTGAAAGGCGGGACTTCCATTCATAATGTTATTTATTGTCACTGCAATTTCTCCCGTTAATGTTTTATAAAAATAGTCCATCTACTTCCTTATACTGTCTCTGCTACTAGTTTTAGTTTAAATTTAGCCTATAAATGAATTACTCTAGGAAGCTTTTCACTGGTTTGGTGATATTTTTTGTCAAGTATAGACGACATAGACAGGCAAGAAAAATATATGCAGTTGAATAAAAGGGTCCCTTTAAAAGCCCATTTGATGGCACCATTGATTTTCAAACTTAAACAATAAAACATTTAAATGTATGGTTTTTCCATAGGAGATCCAAGGTCTGTCACGCACTGGCAGAAAGAACCCAAGCGCAGGCAGGCAGTGAAGGGGTTATCCCACGAGGGGGCAAAACAAAAACAAGACAAATAAACTAAACTCAAGAACACGACAAAACGTCTTAAATCAAAACAACAGGGTAGACCACAAGACTCACGGAACAAGGACAAGGCTGAGAACAGGAACACTGGACAAGGCACATAAACCATACACAACGTAGTACACGCAATACAAGAGCACAGGACAAAGAAACAAGAGGGTATATATAGGGAAGACAAACGAGGGATAACGACATGGGGCAGGTGTGGGACATTAAACACTCAGGGAAAGATAACGAGGAAACGAGAGGAATGGGGCCAATGACAAGACACTGGAGAGAACGTATATTATTGTCAAACGGACAATAATACGTTTCTCTCCACACATAACCAAAGACTTTGCCATGGCTCTGCTACAGGACCAAGAAAAACATAACTAAGGAAGCAGAGCCATGACAGAAGCCCCCCCTTTAATGAGCACCTCCAGGTGCTCACCAAGGGGTAGACGGACAAGACAAGGCAGACCGAGACAAAGACAAAAACCAGACAAACATGGTGAACATGACAAGGGGTAGACAGGACAACAAGACTACAGGATTGGGGTGGGATAACAAGAACAACAAACATGGGAGGGGGGGTGGGGCAAAACAAGAGTTCACGGGGGGAAAACCAAAAGGGTTGGGGGGAACAGTCCCAGTCCCCGGCTGCGCTCGAGGGCGCTGAGTCCTGGGGGACTTAGGAGGAGTCCCGGGGGGAACAGTCTTTGGCCCTGGGAGTCTCCCAGGGACCGGCTGGACAGGGCTTGACGCCGGCTGGAAGGCCGGCTGGACAGGGCTTGACGCCGGCTGGAAGGCCGGCTGGACGGCCGGCTGGACGCCGGCTGGACGCCGGCTGGATGGCCGGCTGGATGGCCGGCTGGACGCCGACTGGACGCCGGCTGGATCACCGGACTGGACGCCGGCTGGATCACCGGACTGGACACAGACTGGACACAAGACTGGACACAGACTGGACACAGACTGGACACAAGACTGGACACGACGGGACACAGACTGGACACGACTGGACACGACTGGACACGACTGGAACGACTGGACGCCGGCTGCACCGGACTGGACGCCGGCTGCACCGGACTGGACGCCGGCTGCACCGGACGTGGACGCTCCTCCCTGCCCTCTCCCTCCTTCTCCGCACCACCGGATCCATAGCCGACCTTGGCGAATCCGTGGGGACCGGAGGGAGTTCCGCAGCGGAGGAATCAGCCGACGTCATCCCCGGATCCCCTCCCTCCCGCTCGCTACCGGCGCCACCAGAGTGAACGGGGACCGTGGAGCTCAAGCCGGAGGGTACCGAGTCACCCCCCGGCAGCGGCAGTCAGGTCGAGGCCCTCCGGCGTGATCGACCGCGAAGTGGAAGTCCCACGTGGAACCCCACCCCCGGGATCGTCCCGGTTGGCCACGAACCTGACCATTGCCAGCGAACCCTAGGGGACCCAGCAGCCTCTTCTCAGACGGGGTGAGGCGCTGAGTGAGGCAGCAGTTGAAGATCGTCTTCAACTCTGCCTCGTTGAACTCAGCCCTCTCAGCCACCGCCGAGAATGCCCCGGCGAACTCCCGATTCCCGTAGTTCCCCTGGCGGAAACCTAGCAGCAAGCGGGCTTGAGCGGACCGTGAGGACGA
The DNA here is from genome assembly GCF_024868665.1 of Triplophysa rosa. NCBI lineage: Eukaryota > Metazoa > Chordata > Actinopteri > Cypriniformes > Nemacheilidae > Triplophysa > Triplophysa rosa. The sequence goes on along the minus strand of NC_079904.1, from coordinate 13,995,665 downwards.
CGCCGTGCCGTCCATCTTGCTGCCCGCTGGGTTCTGAATTTGCTCTTGTATTCTGTCACGGACGGCAGAAAGAACCCAAGCGCAGGCAGGCAGTGAAGGGGTTAACAAATATATTTATTTAATACAAAACAGAACAGAAACACCCACAATGGGGGAAAACAGAACTAAGAAATATAAATAAAACAAAAGACTTCCCACGAGGGGGCAAAACAAAAACAAGACAAATAAACTAAACTCAAGAACACGACAAAACGTCTTAAATCAAAACACAACAGGGTAGACCACAAGACTCACGGAACAAGGACAAGGCTGAGAACAGGAACAAAGACAAGGCAGAGAACAGGAACAAGGACAAGGCAGAGAACAGGAACAAGGACAAGGCTGAGAACAGGAACACTGGACAAGGCACATAAACCATACACAACGTAGTACACGCAATACAAGAGCACAGGACAAAGAAACAAGAGGGTATATATAGGGAAGACAAACGAGGGATAACGACATGGGGCAGGTGTGGGACATTAAACACTCAGGGAAAGATAACGAGGAAACGAGAGGAATGGGGCCAATGACAAGACACTGGAGAGAACGTATATTATTGTCAAACGGACAATAATATGTTTCTCTCCACACATAACCAAAGACTTTGCCATGGCTCTGCTACAGGACCAAGAAAAACATGAATAAGGAAGCAGAGCCATGACAACGTCTGTCCATGATTGGTCACATCTGTTTTAGTTCAGATATGAATCGAGATCCACCTAGTGTATATTTCTATCGCCTGAAATACATAATCTTAAAATGACATCATTGCCTACAAGTCTTAAAAACATAATGCCATTTTCTTTTTCTTTGATTAAGCTTTTTACGTAGAGAACAGTTTTGGTTACTCTTAAGGCAACGTATCAAACCAGTATTAGAGCTCGAGTAGATTACAGCAGATCTTAATACTGTCTAATTTAGTCTAAAATAATAATTTTATTCTTAATATATACTTAATAATTATCATTTAAACCAATTTAAATCATTTTATTCAAGCAGGGTGTGTGAACACTTTTGTTATGAAACACTCACACCAAAACAAGCCAGTGTCTCCTAACGCACATGTGAGTCACGACTCATGATGTGCAGTTATCATTGATGTGTTTCACCATTTGTTCCACTATGTGTTGCAGTCTCATCCCCTTTACAGCGGAATAAGAGGTGTGTTGAATGAAGTGTATGAATGAAGCTGAACCCTGTAGAGAACAAATCTGAGTGAAGCTGCTAAGGTTACGCTGAACGCCGGCAAGCTGTCAGCTACAGGGACATGTGCCCATGCTGGGGATGCCAGACCTCCCCAGAATCCGCTAAGCCGGCACTTATCTCTCTCTCTTTTTTCCACTCATCCTCTCGAACTCTCTCTCCCCGTTCTCTGTCAAAATCTGCAAGGCGTGCCGCAGCAGTGCATGTGACAGTAACCACGATACGCCTGAGCTGAGATGTCCGCTGTCCCTCCCTCTGGCTTTGAGGATGGAGTGAGAAGCATGCCAGGATGCCGCATACGACAGATGACGGAGCGCGAGACGGATCCTGCCCACGGCAGGGAGACCGGCAGAGATTTGTGTGCGCAGACGTTTTGATGAAGTAAATGTGAGTGGCATGTATAGAAGCCAAACAATGCTGATAAATAATGTAGAGCTGAAAATCACATTTCAGCCGGACCAAATGAAATTCTAGACCTTGTGATTACGTTGTGGTACCAAATGTCGTGTAGATTTGTGCTATGTAGTCAAGTGAGATTACAGTTTTCTTTCTGTTTGTGAGTTGATAAGTATCAACCTTTGTTTTGATTAATATGCGAATACATAACATAACAATCCCATGACTCCACAAGGCATTAGATAATATTTTGTTGGCCTCCAAAATGTTTTTATACGCATTACTGTATTCTGTACTGTATTCTATGAGCAACTCTCATTTTTCAAATAAAAGAAAAAACATTATATTTATGGTAACATTTTCATGTGTGTTATTGTAACACAAAACTCTCCCATTATAATTATCAGAGCTGTCTGCAGTGCAACTTTGAATTTGTGATCTGGCTGAATAGATAATTTGGCAGAAATGAGACTCAACACAAACACTTTGCTTGCTGCTGAACCCCAAAAGCCTGTCGGATGCCTTGTCAACCTTTGAAAATGTTGGTTTGAATGTTTGCCCTTCTTATATACACTGTAGAAGATATAAGAAATTTGTAATGTCTTTTAAAATAATATATATTTTTTAAGGAACTTGTCACCCTGTTGCAATACATGGTAAATGAGGAAACCATTTATTTATGTCATATAAAAAAAAGAGCAATCCGAGATTATCAAACGCAGTGAATTATTACATTCACCGGATACTACACAGCCACAAGAATAAACTCAATCAATGTTTTTTTCTGCACAGTATTGGAGAACACTGAAAACATCTCAACTGCTACATCATACAGAACATGCACAATGAGTCTTTATACAGTATGCACCCTGCTGTGATAAAGCCTTGCTCTCTGTATCCCAATAAAACCATGATTCATCTCCTTGTGCATGTTAAAGCATTTCGGTCCTATATAAAACACAGCATTACAACCTTTGTAACCCACATGCAAGTATACTGAAAACGGTCACAATATAAAATTAGAAAAAAACAACAAGAAGAAAAAACAAACTGTTAATCACAATATTTATGGTCTTAGAAGTGAACAGCTGAATTATGATGACAACACATCATCACAGCACTAAAGTTACAGATTGTCATACATGTATGTGATTTGTTTTGTATCGTAACATACAGCCTCACATTGAAGCCATGTAAAAAAGACTGCAGCTATTTTTCAAACAATATATATAAAACGCAAAACACATCTGTGGACTTAAATTAAACAAACTCAATTCGCTACACGAGATGGATGTGTTTATTAGTGTGTTTACGTATAACATTAAATTCAGACATCTAACAATACAATGAAAACTTGCATGCCCTGTTCAAACAAACAAACAAACAAACAAACAAACAAACAAACAAACAAACAAACAAACAAACAAACAAACAAACAAACAAACGCTGGTGTTCGCTGTGCGCATGAGCGGCAACAATGCTTATAAACAATTCATTTTTGTTTTCTGCACTGCAACCATTATAACATTATAAAAAAATATTCCCACGATTTTTTTCGTTTCGTTCACCTTGCGAGGAAAAAAATTGCGGTCGCTGTGCCTTTAAGGTTCAGCACAGGCCTCCTGGGTTCTCAAGTCACCCCGGCTCGTGCTCATGTGTCCGCCGCGCATTTCATTTTTACAAATCCGTAAATCGGCCTGAATCGGTCGATGGACTACCCGTTGGTCACATCGGAGTCAAATTGAACTAGATTTTCTCTGTCAGTTTAGCAGCCAAACAACTAAACTTAAGGTGCGTTTGGCGTCATCATTACACCTGCGCTGTTTAATTAGCATTTGTTGATGTAAATGCAAGTTAACTGAACAACAAGCAAAAAGTAAAAGCGTTAAAATATGAAACTTTGTACTTGAATTGTTTGTTATTGCAAAAAAAGATGGAAGTTACTCAAATAATAATGGTAAATAGCGCTTATCCTGTTATAAAAAATAAACAGAAGATTGGAGGGGACTAGAAACTGTATTACACTTTGTAGTACTTAATTAATTGGGTTGTCTAGCATAAAAGTAAACAAAAAACCTGTTTCAAGGTACCTTTATTGCTTTATCTATTTTCATGGGTCAAACTGTACATCGTTTTGAATTAAACAAATGAAGGTTAATATAAATAGATAACTCTTGAGGCATGAAAAATTTGCTTTCCATAGGCCATAGCCTTTAATAAATTTGGGTTTTACGTGTCATATAACCATGATTAAATCTTCAGTTATTTTCGAGAATATACCTTTAATATATCTCTATTGTTTGTTCCTCTCACACAGGTTTATGTCTTTCATAAGCACAGACATGACTTCCTGTTTCCCGAGATGTGCTGACTGTCACACAGCCAAAAATGATGAATCTGCAGCTTGATGGTGTTGAAAAACTGTCGCTCCAGCGGGTGCGAAGCCCCTAGGGCTGCTGTTTGGTCATCTTTCACTATCTTATGATGTACCTTTACTACATCATTTATCTCTATGACTTTGTTAACGTAGCTGTGTTTCCAATCTGATCTGTAGGAGTAGCTGTTCATACTGACATTAAAGGGATAGTTCACCCCAAAATGAAAATTCTGTCATTTACTCACCCTCTTGTCATTTCAAACCTGTATGACTTTCTTTCTTCTGCAGAACACAAAAGAAGATATTTTGAAGAATGTTGATAACCGAACAGCGGTGGCAGCCATTGACTTCTATTGTATGGACACAAAACAAATGCATGTCATCGCTGTTCGGTCAACAACAGTTTTCAAAATATCTTCTTTTGTGTTCTGCAGAAGAAAGAAACTCATACAGGTTTGACATTACAAGAGGGTGAGTAAATGACAGAATTTTCATTTTTGGGTGAACTATCACATAAATATTGACGTGATAAACGTTTGTTCATGACACTGAACTTGCGTCCCAAATCACATACTATACACTATGCACTTAAACTATGTATATGAATATGGAATCAAATGGAATACTAGCTGGGTTTTACTAGTTTTACTATTCGGAATCGGAAGTCGAAGCAGGGTCCCAGGCGAATGCAAATTCAATGTGTCAAATATGAACACAAAACCAATTGAATGGGTGCCGTCGCTGTTCGGTTAACAACATTCTTCAAAAATCTTCTTTTGTGTTCTACTGATGAAAAAAGTCATACAAGTTTGAAATTCAAATTTTTTTAGGTGAACTATCACTTTAAGTTATTATTTGAGGCGCAATCTGAATATTTGTATTAAAATATGAATATATTACACCTGACGTGTAATTTGGCGTGTAAATGTTCCTCAGCACTTAATAGGTTTGGATGTGTATGGGTGGGATTGCGATGGTCTTACATGTGAGGTGGTGCTGGGTAAAGATGTGGGGTTCAGGTGGTTTAGAAGTTGACTGATGTCTGCAATAATTGAGAAAAAAAAATACCCAGAGGCAAGATGAGCTTTAGGTGGGTAAGTGCACCAAAGCTGAAAATCGGCTGCCCTGGGGCCGCAGCCTGGTTTGACAGAAGCAGAGAATTGGCATGTGTCAGTGTGTCTAACATGTACTATACACTTATAATGAGGAAAGCAGTCACACTTACTCTATCTTTAAACCAATCAATCTGGCTTCAATGGGGAAAGACTCAGACGTTTACTACTCTCACAAGGATAAGGGTTGTGTGATGTGTCTGAGCTTGTTAGATGAAATAAACTTAAGCATAAGCTGTGATCTTATATTTGACATGTTTATAAACCTTTCCGATCGTGAAATCAGCCCATTCAAAAATGTTCTCCCTTCTAGGCATTTGTAGATTTGACGTGTTTTTTGTTAAATATACAATATTTAGACAAATGTACAGTACCCTGATGTGAATTAAGTATAGAGCAACCTGATAAATATAATATGAAGCACATCTGTCATGTACGGTATGTTATTGATTCTGCATTGGTGATAAAAGAACCTTTTTCGGCACAGGAAGTTAGCGCAACACAACAAATGCCGTGTTTAGTTTGAGACATTATGCAAGAGAGGCCGTGTCAATAATTAATGTGTTGCTTCACGTGGTGTATAAAATATTCATTGATTGATCATGGGGGAGAAAAACGAAGAGATGACCTGTTTGTGACGATGAAAGGAAATACGTCTTTTACACAGAGGAGGTTAAAGGGATAGTTCACCCAAAAATGAATATTCTGTCATGAATTACTCACTCTCTAGCTGTTCCAAACCTGTATACATTTCTTTGTTTGGTTGAAAACAGAGAAAGGTATTTGGACGAATGCTTGTAACCAAACAGTTCTTGGACCCATTGACTACCATAGTAGTTACCACGGAAACAATTAAGAGCCCATTTCAAATTTGAATTTAATCAGCATTTCTAAAGTGAAACATTTCTTAACCTTGTCGTGTCGCTAGACACGCCCCATCTGGTCGCCAACGGTTGCTAGTGCTCATGTCACCGGATGTCGCCTCTCCATTGAAATGAATGGCATCATGTCGTTTTATAGTGTGAACGGGCATAAGTTTTAATTATATTATTTGACTGGTCATGTGATCTTAACATGATAGCAATCCCAACTCAGTTTACTTTTAAACGCTCTGGTGGAATAATTGTTTTTCGTTGTGGCCCACAGTCTTCATGTTGGAGGGATTCTGTCAGTGTTTTGAATCTTGCAGCAACATTGAATTTGTTAGATTGCTCCCACAGCAATCAGATTATGAGGTATTGGCCATCCTGAAAGCCTGTGGGCAGGACTTTGCTGATGCTATTCCTTATTTGATTGTTTGGCCAGTAACTGTATTCCCTTGCCAACTTATAGGTTCACTTCCATTATTAAATGGATTTAGCTGAGGAAATGAGTCATTTTCCCTGAGAAAAGCTGTGTTTTTGAGTGGACCCGGGAGGGAATCTGTTAAGACTAAAAAACATTTCAATTTAATATGTCATTGATGAACAACACATCTAAAAAAAAATAACAACCGTTTTTTTACACAAATACCTAAATATGCATAGACCTTTTTATTGTGTAGGATTGTCAGCCTCTGTTAAAAAGGACACCGGACAACTGTCTGATATAAAATATGAATGTGGGTGTGTCATCATGTCACTGCCAATATTTTATTATGCCTGATGTCAGCTTACAGTGTTTACAGATGCAGCTGCTGTCATGTGTTATCTCTGTCATGCATTGATAATAAGAATAGATGATGTAATCATGTCCTGTGATAAGGACCTTGTGCTGGACATTCAGCATAGTCCGAAATGGATAAATAAGGCTAGCAATATTCCAACACAAATGAGACGCTATACGGGTTCTATACGGGTATCTCAATCGGAAATTAAATAAAAACAATTACAGTCCATTTATTAGGTACATACATTACTTCCAGCTTGAATGAATTTGATACATTTTTTTTTTTTTGTCAAAAAAATAGGCTATCTTGTGGCTCAGTGGTTAGAGCATGGCGCTAGCAAGGTCATGGGTTCGATCCCAGGGGTTTGCACATAGTCAGAAACAAATTTATAGTACAATGCAATGTAAGTCGCTTTGGATAAAAGCGTCTGTCAAATGCATAAATGTAAATGTGAGCTTGACAACAGACATAGAGTCCATTCACTTTCATATGGAAAGGAGTGGCCAATATATTCATTAAACCAACTTGACCTAAATAGTTTATTCAGAATTATCTTGAATATTTTTCATTTTTTTATTTTTTAGAAAACATCATAATTTATGCTACATTTTATCGCCCATAAACTTAAAGGCCTTGTTAAAATGCACATGTCCTTCTCCTCCATGGTGTAGGAGGGCTTCTGTTTACGCAACAGTCAGATAGATTACCGCTCCTGTCCACTCTGTCCCATAAAACACTGTGATTAATAGTAAATGGATTGGTTCTTAGGCATTGAGTGATAGAGAAGCCTTTCATTAGCATCTACTAAGGCAAGATAGTAGTCATAGTGACATCCCTGGTCTTTCATGGGAGCTCGTATGTACTCTATATAGTGAATATACAGATTCTGTACGATCATTCCTGACCTTGGATCTAATGGGATGAGACATATTTAAATCAATAATGGTCCAGAGAAGAACTCTGGTTCTTTAATGGTTACTGTGGTGTGGTGATGCAAAACAGTAAAGTGATGCCGCAACAACATTATTGGTTTCACGGCTAACACCAGTCATCACACATGATCCGTCACACCCTGTCACTCACCTTTCTGCTTATTTAGTACTACCTCTTCTTAGTCAAGTTATTTTTGTTAAAATATACAGCTTTAAAGGGGTGGTGCAACGGTGTGTCATGTATTCTGACTTCTTTACAATGTTAAACGTGTTGTCTTCTCATGCTTAACATGGTCAACTTGAAACTGATATATGGAGCCGTCCCAGCGCTAAAAGATGCCGGACATGAACCGCATGTGGTGAGTGAAACTGATGTCTGTGTTTTGTTGGCAATGGATGCGCACGTGCTTTAGTTCAGCCCACACCTCGCATCCCCCCCCCCCGCGCGCGCCGTATGCTTTCGGAAATAATCGTACAGCTGTATCTGTCTTTTATAAATGTGATCAAACTAAATACTCTTCGAAGATAAGAATTATGCAATACTACTCTATAGGTACTCAAGATTAACATGAGATTGGCAGAAACCGCATGTGTTAGGGCCGCTTTAAAAACAGAGTACAGTAAGGGATGCAACAATACAGCTCACCCACGGTTCAATACGAACCTCGGTTTTCACCCGCGGTTATCGGTTCGGTTTGGTTCTGATGGCTTGGCACATTAAAGTGTTTTTTCATTGTTCTATGCTTATGTGATAGGAACAGTAAAAAGTTAAGAACTATTTTGCTGAAATTCTCTTTATTTAACTTTACTTATTTGATTATCTTTAAGCAAAAATCAACTTGTACAAATTCCTGGCTCACAGCAGTTTTTGGTTTACTGTTCATCAACATGCCAGTAAAATAAGCTTCTTGAAGAGGTTTTGTACATCAGAGTATTTAAAATAACGTAATACAAAACTTGCGATTGCTGTAATGGAAGTAAACATGCGGTTAACACTGCAAACATTAGCGCTCAATGGGAAAGGTCAAAGATAATATATTAACAAGGTGCGCCACTGCGATTGCAATAAATTGGAAGAAATGCAATGCTAAATAGCTTCCTGGAGGTGCTCTTGCTATGACGTAAATAGCTGTCCGAAAGGCCGCCGAGTGGCATGACTTTCATTAAACGTACTTTGGCATGGTTCTGTATACGCTCTTTCTGCATGTGCTGGGTGAGATGCAACGTGATCGTGCTGTTTTCGTATGCAGTGTAAAAATACATTCTTGGTGTGCCAAATTAGGAGATTATCACTTTAGTACTGCATACAATAAAGAGACAGGAGTAACTGCAGGTCAGAGAACTGGGCGTGTCGAAAGGTTTTTCATTGGTCAAAAGTGCTCTTTCTTCCCAACTTAGTTGACCAATCAGCGTTAACCACACACATACGTCATTTCTTTTAAACAGGAAGAAGATCGCAATAAGGTGTGTAATGCAAAGGTTTCAAATTGTGAATTTGTGATCATAAGCCCTTAAAAACGAAATAAAATTTTATCAGACAAGTCTGTGTTTTTGCTAAATTGCTTAATAATAAATTACAGAAGGTAGGCCTAAGTAAATAGCTCTTACTCATCTAGAAGCAGCTGTCGTTATGTTTTATGAGTATTTCAGTCTTTTTCCGCATGTTTTTGTTTACATATACTAAATCATAGTTGTAGTAAAACGGTAGAAATGCCTTTTACAGTATGACATGTTGTTATTCTATCATGACATCAAGGAAAGTAAATTATTATGAACTTATATAAAACGCTAGTGCAGCTGTAAGTGTTATTATTTTAGAGAGCTTGTACCACCCTTTAAATAATAATTGTAATTCACATTTGATTGTGACACTTATCAGCTGTTCCTTAAATATCAGTTATTTCTAAATAGTTCAAATCAAATATGTGCACCCCCTGTACCTTCATTTTACATTTACAATAAAACGCAATATGACATTAACACCTGCTTTTTTTCGTTTTCATTTTAAATAGTTAAGGTAATTTGATTACTTTCATTTTAATCAAATACAAAACACATTTTATTGTAAAGTATAAGTATAGGGAATAGAGAAAAACATTCAGTCAAAAGTACACAGGCAGTGCTCCAAATACATACAGCCAGGCTGTGTATAGTTATGAAACTCTGACTGACCTCAGTCAAAATGATTAGTCTCGAAAGATTCATCAGACCAACGATTGCCCATTATGAAATGTAACCAAAACTAGGCTAATAATCCTATTACCACTTAAGTGATATTAGAGACAGCGGCCAATTTGAGGTGTATTTGCCGCCATCAAGATGTTCTTGGCGGCGCTAACAGCCCGGTGATCACGGAGAACTCACACATTAGATTCGCGTCGAGGCCAATTTTAAAATAGGCACTAGTATCTTTATAAATCATCTGCAGATTATCGTTTCATATTTAAAATCTTCGATACAAAAACACCACAGTGAACAAGTGGCTTTAGATGTAGGCCAATAGCGTTTAAGATGATGTTGAACAGGCAGCATTCGTGTCCAATTGAAAAGACCTTTCGGCACTCCCCTACCTTTCGACACGCCCCCACCTTTCGACACGCCCATTTCTCCAGCCTGCAGAGACCCCTACTAGACAAAAAGACAGCCCGCGTCTCTCAACAGCACATTGCTTCTCGTGTTTCAGGCAGCCTCGCTTCACCGCCCGACCACCACTCGCTATTAGATACAGACAAACACAGACAGAGCCAGTTCAGAGTGTAATTGAGCGCACGGAAATAATTTAAAGCAAAACCGGAAAACCGCAGTTCACTTACACGTATTGAACCATGGAGGTCGTACCGAACAGTTCAATTATTATATTGAGTATTGTGGCATCCCTAGTATACAACAGGAAACCGTTAAAGGGGGCATGCAACGGTGTTTCATACATTCTGACTTATTTACAATGTTAAACGTGATGTTTTCCTATGCTTGACATGGTCAACTTGTCAAAAAAATGACTTGGACGTCTGACGTAGTATTTCTGTGCTCGATACACTCGTATAGGTTTCGGAAAGTTTTTTTTGAACATGAAAATCCGTTTCGTAACAACTTTTCTTTGTCTCTTATTGGGCAATTCTCGGCAAGGAGAAAGAAATAGCTCGCCCACGTGTCAACCGATGAGTGAGACCCGCTTACCATCAAGATTGGCTGCGCTGCGTCAAGATTGGCTGCACTGTGGGCCTGCAGCTGCAGCTCGTTACTCTTGCATAATGAGAGGTGTGTGTTTGTTTGTTCACGGCATTTTAGTGATGGGTGTTAAATAAACGGTGGATATAACGCTGGATTTGGAGATCGTTTGAAACTTATAGATGGAGCTGTCCCAGCGCTAAAAGATGCCGGACATGAACCGCACGCGATAAGTGAAATTGAGTCATATGTCTGTGTTTTAGTCCCCTTTTTGCAATAATAAGATTATAATAATGAATTAAAATGATGTAAAATTATGCAGAAAATGTCAATTTGTCATCATTTGATATAAGGTTTAGAAAAGGCCATTTTAACAGATTCTCAGCATGCATCGTGCAAAAGTAGGTAATATGTCACATGACATATGAAATGGACTGAGGGTCACCCTTTATATCCCTATCATCCCTTTAGCTATCCATTAAAATCACATCTTACAATTTCCATTTAAATGTTGTTACAGTAATAGCCTAAAAAGACTGTGTGTGTGTATCACTGCCCCTGGCCTCATAGGCCAGCCTGTCTGTGGATGATAAGAATCTCTCCATGATCCCAAGCGTAATTGCTCATGATGAGGAAGGGTGGAGATGATTATGGCTGTTTCACATGCCAGCTGCCGTGTGGCGAGGACGCAAAGCTTGTTTTTCACTCTCTAATCGTACGAAACAACTGCAGCCTATTGATTTGCAATTAGCCCCTGCTCTCAGCACACACACGCCTGTGATACTCACGAATGAGAGGGGGCGATGAGCACGCATATCAAAACAAAAACAAACTAGCTCTGTTAAGCACGTATCTTCCTGCTGTTAACATGAAATTGATGAATGTATTGGTGAAGAGCGTGATGCTACAGGTACTTTCAGTTTGTTTGGGAAACCTGGGACTGCATCCCTAATGTCTGAACTGTTTGAGGAAGCTATAGGACAAGCAAACACCAAACAAAGTGTCTGTGACAGCTTTTCAACTCAACGCTCTTATGAACACTATAATTCCTCCTGGAAATGCATTCAGAATGGCCGTGCATCTTAGATGACGTCTTTATTTCAAATGTTCTGGAAAACACACTTATTTCCTTATTACTCCTGGGTGTCTTTTCTCCAAAAGCCTACATTTGCAACAATTTGCTGGGAAAGATTAGTGTTATCTTTTTGTAATGCGTAGCCGCCGCGTTGGCCGATAGAAATCACTGTGTGGCGTCCATGGCTCAGAGTGTTTGTGCATTGATTTTCTCCAAAGTGGATGCTTGGCCTGGCTTCTTCTCTCTCTTTTCCCATCCAGTCAGTCAGAAAGACTAGATACACACTTCCTCTTTTGGTTGATGTTAATCTTCTTAATTGAGTGTGCGAGGCAGTTTCTGAGAGAGAGAGAGAGAGAGAGAGAGAGAGAATCGGAGAGAATCAGATGGCGTGGGATGCTGGGATGGGATTGATTAGATGCATGCAATGGTGGCCTCTCACAGTTGGATATCTACTTATTTGAAGCCTATCTCTGAATTCTGTTGTGTTTTGATCTTATTTGTGCACATCTCATGGAAAAGGAAGATGTTTTTGTTGTTTTTCTTGGGAATTTGGAGCTGGTATTTTATGAAGCACTTTAAGCACTTTATCATTCCCCAAAACTGCATTACTTTCAAATGCTTTGGTCATAAATAGACTCATCATAATCATCACATACGTTGAACAATTATAATGATATTCATTCATTTTGAAATTCATTCATTCTTTTTCACGTTACTGTCACTTTAAAGGGATAGTTCACCCAAAAATGAAAATTCTGTCATTATTTACTCACCCTCATGTAATTTCTTACCTGTATAAATTACTTTGTTTTGATGATAGAGAAAGCTATTTGGAAGAATGTTCAGTTCTGGAACATCATTGACTAATATAGTAGAAAAAATTAATGGTAGTCAAAAGTGCCCCACACTGTAAAAAACAACCTATAAAATCTACTCGATAAAATTGAGGTAACAGTTTGCACTCACTTTAAAGGAGTATATTCTACCCCATGTTTTTGAGTAAAGAGCACCTAAATTTATAAGTTATAACAAACTAAATTAAATTGGGTAAATTTTACCTTATATATTATACAAGTAATTACTTAATAAAATTGGGTAATTTTTACCCTTTGACAGCAGGTATTGTTCATCTACCTAATTGTTATTAGTAATATATAGTTAAATGTCACTTATTCAAAGATGGTTGAATTTACTTAAAAATGGTGAAAGGAGACTGTAATTACATTTTTCCAATGAACACACTTTATTTTTTAAACACTTAAATCCTCTTACATTCAATTTCAAGTGACATACCACTTCACTTTTACAAATCACTTCTTGAACATCTTCCATTTTAAAATAAACATGGACTGCTGACACAAACATTTCATCTTTAAAATATTAAACCCTAATGCAAGTACAAAAGAGCCCTTCTATTCAAGTTCAAATACAACTATTGCTCACATTACAAATTCTTGAACATTTTCTATTTAAAAACAAACCAATGTCTTCGCTGAATGTCAAAATATACACTCAAAGCTATTTTCTTATTCTTAACATCAATTTCAATTGACATACAAGTCCCGCTCAGCTGTGGGATTATGCATCAGCAGCACTTTCACTTTGTTTGCCTTTCAAGTTCTCCTACCTGTTAAAAATAAAATGCATGTCAGTTTTTACATTAGTTAAATAAACATTATTCACATATCCTCTTATGTTGTGAGGGCTGTCTCTGTGACAAATCCACGACATTCACCACCTATATTATCTAATATCTGCGACTCGCCTCACTTGTACTGATAACAAAACAGCGTAACTTCTTTTAACCCAAAGGAGAATATAACGGTAGAGCTCACATTTAAGTAAGTCAACATTTGCATTCATGATGATATAAAGAAGTTGAACAAAAACTTACCGGCTGCTCCACAAATCCTGTCAGCGAATCTGAAGAGGATGCGTCTCATGATTCCTAATTTCCCGCCGGAGCGTTGATGCATGCGCGCGCACTTCGCAGTGTCATAGCAAATATTTTCGGGTAAATTCTACCTTGTTTTTTTAAGTTGCCATTATTACTCATAAAAAGTAGTGTAGGTAGAATGTACCCATTATTATATATTTTATTCGCTAACCAATATTTTTAGGTAAAATTTAACTGATTTTAATGGGTTGTATTTAACACGCTCCAGAATCGTGTTTTACAGTGCAGAACTGTTTGTTTTCCTAAATTCTTCAAAATATCCAATTTTGTGTTCAACAGAACAAAAATACACAATCATTTTTTTCTTCTATGGGAGTGGACGATGTCCCAGAACTTAAAATTGCTAACATTCTTCCAAATGTCTTTCTTTGTGTTTAACAGAACACAGAAATTTATACAGGTTTGAAACAACTTGATAGTGAGTAAATGATGACAGAATTTCCATTTTTGGGTGAACTATCCCTTTAAGACCTAATGCTGATCCGCATTCACTCGAGACACATTCACATGCCGTTAACATGTACTTAAGACAACCAACTGGGTTGATGTGGATTTGTGTTTTTGACACAACCTTGTAAAATGAACAGTTTAAGAGCAATAAGATGTGAAAAAAGTGCTTTGTTCTGTACTCTCAAAAAAAGATTTATGATCTGTTTATGATCCAGAGACAGTGCATGCTTGAGGGTTGTTCGCGTAACCAACGTTTATGTGTGTTTATGAATTTAAATGGTATACTTTTAAGCTTTATCAAGTTATTTTCCATCGTTATTGATAAAGGTGTACCATTGATTAATACTGATAACGTTTCATCTTCCAGCCCTAATAGTAGCAACCACTAGACAATAAAATATTCCTCTGTGTGTGTAAATAGTATGAAAGACCCAAATAACCTCTGAATGCTGAAATAATTCTGCATTGTTATTACAACAACAGCTCTGTTGTTCTACTGAATCACATTCTCTATATAAATAAAAGCAACCTTTTGCTTTTCATTCCCTCCCCAGCCTCTGGAGAGGCATCTGTGGGCCCTTCCTCTCTCGTGTGATGAATCTAATAAAAGCCTCATTAACCGATCCAGAAGAAGAATGTCTTTTGGGGGGATGGCTGAGCTGCTGTCACTCAAAAGGTCTCTTTCTCCAGTCTCTTCACTTTCATTGCGCTGACGGACCCCTGTGGGAGGGCCACACACAGTTCAGATGAAGAGTGAGCTGACTGTCTAATTACGAGCCGCCTCTGCTTGACTGCAATCTCGGGAAGAAACAAAGCACGGAAAGCAAATCAACACAAATGGGGAAAAATATGAAAAACGTTTATAGATGCTTGAGTGACTTTGACTTTGACCCCCTGCTGAATATGAGTGTTTTTTTAGAGAGAAAATATGATTTCTTTGCTTGTGGGAAACACAATCATTACTTTCATATTTCCTTTTTGATTTTTCAGAGTGGTTCTCAAATGGTGAAGGATTTTAAATGGCACCGGAGTTTAATATTGGCAGAAACATTTTGTGAACATTAAGTGGTCAGATCAAGCAGAAATACAGTTGGTTGATAATGCAGTGCTAGTATAACAATACACTTGGCTTATAATTCAATAAAATGCTTGATACAGGGTTTACAATAAGATCACAGTAATATTTTGAACAAGATTGAAAAAATAAGACTGTAATTCAAATAACAGACTTATTTAGAAACAGGGAATGATTTTCAATTACATTTTTTGTGCTACAGGCTGTACAACTGAAACTGACAACTGTTTTAGCCTTCTGTAATTTAAATAAAGAAAAACTGAAACATGAAAAGGAATATGAACATAAAATTAAGGCAAGAATTAAGAAAGAGAGAACATTTAATATTGGTTAAAGCTCCCCCCCAAAAATCGTATTGTCATTGTCCTTCTGAAACCTTGGATGTCTAAATTTGCTGTTTTTCAGATAATAGAAAGACACTGCACTTTTTACATGATTAAACACTGTTTTGTCAATGTTGACAAGGACTTTAAAAATACTTTTTATTGCTTTGATATTTGCAAAAATAATGATTTATGGCAAAAAAATCACGGTTTTGGAAGGACAGCAGTATATACATGTGTGTATATATATATATATTGTGGGGTGGTAAGAGAAAGCACAGACACAAGACAGCAGATATTTAGATCCCCGGAGGGCAGTTTATTGACAACTGTGTGAAAACGTGCACGTGGGAGATCTCCGGTGTCTGGTGATGGTGCTGTGGTGACAGTGCTGATTAGTGTTTCCCCTTTTCCCAGTCTTTTAGTCCTCGCTGGTATCTGTTCAGATGGAGAAAACATGTAGTTAGCTCTTGGAGAACAAGCTCACAGTGTTCTGTGTCTGTGTGTGTTTTATGCCCGGCAGCTCATTGCCATCAGCCGGGCTGGTTGTCACGGCGACGCTGATCCTGGATCTGTCCCTCCGCCACACCCCCCCCCCCCCAGCGTCGTCCTGGATCTTCAGTCGCTCCTGCGGGAACATAGGGGAGAACATAAGGGTGGGAGGGGAGTGTTACCTGACAGACCTGCCCAGCCAGACCACATCCGGGACAACCCGTCGGCGTTGCCGTTGGAGGCTCCGGCGCGATGTTGGATGGTGAAATGGAAATCCTGGAGGGCGAGGAACCACCTCGTCACCCGCGCGTTGGTGTCTTTGGTTCTGGCCATCCACTGCAGTGGCGCGTGGTCCGTGAGGAGGGTAAACCGGCACCCAAGCAGGTAGTACCGCAGCTCCAGGATTGCCCATTTCACCGCCAGAGCCTCCTTCTCAACAGCGGCATACCGCTGGCGTGAGCTTACGGCTGATGTAGGTGACCGGGTGCTCTTCCCCCTCGTGGATCTGGGAAAGAACGGCTCCCAACCCGGCCCCGGAGGCGTCTGTCTGCAGAATAAAGGGGCAGCTAAAATCTGGAGCGTGTAGGACCGGAGACGTGATCAGGGCTTGCTTCAAGGTCTGGAACGCCTCTTCGGTCTCCGCAGTCCAGCACACCTTCTCCGGCCGCCCCTTCTTGGTGAGGTCTGTCAGGGGGCTAGCTATCGAGGAGAAATGGGGGATGAAACATCGGTAATAGCCCGCCAACCCCAGGAATGCTCGTACCTGCGTTTTGGTGATAGGTCGGGCTGCCGTCCGGACGGCTTCCACCTTCTTCGGCTGGGGTCTGATTAGGCCCCGGCCGATCTGGTACCCCAGGTACTTGGCCTCTGATAGTCCTAGGTGACACTTCCTGGGGTTGGCCATGAGTCCAGCCCTTCGTAGCTCGTCCAGCACCGGAGCCGCTCAAGATGGTCCTCCCACGTCTCTGCATGGATGATCACGTCGTCTAGATAGGCGGCGGCATAGGGTTGATGGGACCCCAACAGGATATCCATCATTCGCTGGAATGTCGCAGGAAACCCATGCAGGCCGAAGGGGAGGACCCGGTACTGCCAATGGCCACTGGGAGTGCTGAACGCCGTCTTCTCTCTGGATGTCGGGGTCAGAGGGACTTGCCAGTAGCCCTTGGTTAGGTCCAGCGTGGTGATGTACCGGGCCCGGCCCAGCCGGTCCAGGAGCTCGTCGACCCGGGGCATGGGGTACCCGTCGAAGGTGGATACCTCGTTGAGCTTCCCGGAAGTCGTTGCAGAACTGGAGGGTGCCATCTTGCTTGGGAACCATCACCACGGGGCTGGACCACAGGCTACGGGAGGCTTCAATAACCACTAGCTGGAGCATCCGTTGTATCTCCTCCTTGATAGCTTGCCGGCGGGCCTCAGGGACTCGGTAGGGCCGTTGCCGTACAATGACTCCTGGGGGTGTGCGGACGTCGTGCTGGATGATGTTAGTCCGCCCGGGGAGCTCTGTGAACACGTCGGCGTACTGACGGACCAGGGCGTTCAGTTCGGTCTTCTGGGGGCCGGATAACTGCTCTCCCACATCAACGACTGGGTCCTGGGTGTAGGCGACCAGCTGATCCCGGGGAGCGACCCACCGCTTCAGTAGGTTGATGTGGTAGATCTGGTCTTCCTTCTTCCGGCCCGGCTGATGGACTCGGTACGTGACCGGCCCCACCCGTTCCGTGATGGTGTAGGGGCCGTACCAGGAGGCCAGGAACTTGGACGTGGCGGTGGGAATGAGGACAAGCCTCTGGCCTCTGCCATATGCTCCTGGACGAGTGGTATGACGCGGTCTATCCGTTCTCTCATCTCCCGAACATGCTCAATCACGGTGCGATGAGGAGCCGGTTGCTGTTCCCAAGCTTCTTTGGCGACGTCCAGTAGCCCTCGCGGTTGCCGACCAAAGAGCAGCTCGAATGGGGTGAAACCTGTGGATGCCTGGGGCACATCCCGGATCCCGAACATCACGTAGGGGAGCATCAGGTCCCAATCTCGCCCATCTTCGGCCACCACCCGGCGCAGCATCCGTTTTAAGGTCTGGTTAAACCTCTCCCACCAGGCCGTCGGTCTGCGGGTGGTAAACGGAAGTTCTGAGTTGTTTTACTTGGAGGAGCCGGCAGAGGTCCGCCATCAGCAGGGACATGAACGGGGTGCCCTGATCCGTCAGAATCTCGGTGGGAATGCCGACCTGGCTGAACATCATGAAAAGCTCCCGGGCGATGTTCTTCGCGGTGGCCTTCTGGAGAGGTATGGCCTCCGGATAGCGGGTGGCGTAATCCACGACGACGAGAATATGCTCATGCCCCCGGGCAGACTTTGGCAATGGTCCCACCAGATCCATGCCGATGCGACCGAAGGGTACCTCGATGATGGGCATCGGGATGAGCGGGTTAGGGGGAGGACAGCTCTGGCAGTACCGCTTGACCTCGCCGTCGATTCCAGGCCAGTGGAACCGGTCCCGTATCCTCTGGAGGGTGTTTTGCGCCCCGAGGTGTCCGGCCATCGGGTGGGAATGAGCCAACTCCAACACAGTTTCGGTCTTTGTCTTTGGGACCACTAGGAGAAGTTTCTTCTCCCCCCGCCGCTGTGCCGCGCAGTAAAGTAGGCCGTTCTTGACCACGAAGTGCGGGAGAGGGTGAGGTGTGGGAACTCGGTCTTCGTCTTCGACCACCCGGACCTGGCTCCAACAATGTTTGAGACGTTCGTCCTCCCGCTGTTCCTGTCCAAACGCTCCACCTCCGGTGATCTGTTGGAAGGGGTCGATATAAAGATTAGCGGAGGATGGTTGGTACTCACCCTCTCTCTCGCTTCCCGTGGCCAGCAGGACCGGTTGGCGCTTCTTTGGTCTTGGAGGTCAGGTCTTCGGCGGCCCCCAGACCCCTCCCTCGGCCAGCCGAGGGTGGCCAACAGCCGCTCAAATCCAGGCCAGTCGCGGCCCAAGACCACGGGGATGGCCCCGTGCCGGCATGTGTCGAGTGTCTCCATGCACACACGTAATTGGTACGCAGTAGTCATACAGGTTTAAAACGACAAGAGGGTGAGTAAATAATGGAAGAACTACTGTATACCTTTAACCAGTAGGATTAAAAAAGTATGGTAAAAACAATTTTGCAAATTGTTTGTAATGTGCTATATCGCTCCACAATAGATTGTTGCACCCCTAGCTACTCTTTCTGTTGGTAGCTCACAGGGACCGAAGCTCAAGTGACCGTTCTCTGTGTTGTGACAGTTCAGTATTCAAATAAAAGGTCCCAGAAGTTCCACACACTGTCTGTTCTGGTAAATGTTGCCTCGCGTTAGCGCAGTGTCATATGGCGCGCGTGACCACTGACACTGAAAAATCGAGTCTGTCCACGGGAAATGAAATCTTCTCTCATGCTCATCTGCAGAGCGCTGGAGGTTTGAAATATGATATAAAGGTCATCAGAACATCGGCCACTTTGGGTGTGTGTGACTCTAGCTCCAAGGTCGAACTCTTAACTGCCATACTTCACTGTCAACACTGCGCATTATACCCCGAGACTGCCACCCATCCCCAAGAGAGAAAGAGACGGGGATGGTAGGAAAATAGAAATGTCTAATCGAAGAAGGTCAGAGCTGTCAGCAAATGGGAGCTCTGCTGGCTGTCATGTCTGCTGCATTTTGTTTGGGAGATGAATGGGCACTGTCCCCCACAGCTCACCTGTCTGTATAATATATATATATATATTACATTACAATAAAGCCCTCTGGGGGATATAAGCAATAAGGTCCGAATGGTGAAGCTGCTATGCAACAATGCAAAATTGTAAAAAGCTGTACAGAAATAAATTGAATCAAATAATATTGTTACATGGTAGTTCAGTTATAACTCAAGGCCAGTCACCGCTGGTAAGCCAGTGTCTATGAACTTCCTGACCCATGTGAGGTCATTTGTGTCTTCTAAATGTGTCTTCTGTCTTGGAACAGATTAAAACCGCAAAGTAAGAATTGTGACATGATTAAAATCTCAACTTCCAGATCCAAGAATCTGACTGGTTGGGTGAAATATTGAGGTGACATCATCATTAGGAACAAACACAGTCATAGATATAGTAGACCCCGGGGGCCATGTATCCTCCTTTAGACATATTCTGAGAAGCTGTGCCTCGGCAGAGCAGATGTTTGTCTTTTGGCCTCTTCTTTAAATCTCTTTTATGATCATTTTAGCAAATCAGGATATGTGGGAGAGCTCTGTGAATCATCCCACCACAGCACAATGATAGTCACCCACATACTCCCAGTAGGAGAGTTTGTGTGTATTTTGTGTTTGTGTGTGAGTGAAAGGGAATAAGCGAGAAAGGCAGAGAGACAGGGTGAAAACCTCATTCATCTTAGGCCATGAGAGCTGACATCTGTGAGGAACAGCATGAGAACACCTGCAGATGGACAAGAAGAAAGAGAGAAGACGCAGGGATTCCGAGGATGGGGGTGCTGATGAATTATTATACATTTGTGATAGCTGTCATAGAATAGTATTCAGTTTCATTTGTCACCTATAGTCTGAACTGTTGACTTTTTAGTGGCACAATCTCATATAGTCTTTTTTATTTTGAGTTGGTTGATATTGCAGCCACATTGGACTTAAAGTAACACCATTTGATATTTTGCAGCATCAGGCATGAACAAAAATAAAAAAGAATTTCTTTAATTATTATTAGTACCATTGCAGATATGCTTTATTATCAGTCAGACAGGATTTATTTGGTAATTGAAAGTGTCCAAATATTGAAGGGTTATTGAAAATGAAGTCTCTGCTCGTGTGATCTCAACATGGCAACCCAAATGTGCAGCCCAATTTAATGTAAAATAAATCGACATTTTTTACGCTACTGATTTGACTGGATTTTTAATCCCATGTGTGTGTCTTGATTTAAAACATGTTGTTGAAAAGTACAATTCATTTCTTTGGGGGCAAAACTTTTTTAATGAGGGAAAAGTATTGAGTGCACTTCTAAAATCTGAAAATATTTCATTAAATATGAAATAGAAAGGCCGTCAGAAGGGATTAGCACCTAACATCAGAAAACCAGATTCTGTCAGTATGATTACTGTAAACAGATCATATCAGTCAGTCATTTAGGACTTTCAGAAGACTTTCAACACACGGAGACTAATTATTTCATCCCTGCAGTTCTGACCGTCGAAACTGTGTGCCTCTCCATACATTTACTGTAATAGAAAACTCAGGCTATGTTGTGTTTGTGGTTAACTCATTTGGCGTTTGCAGTATTGCACACCAGTCTCTGTGGATCTTGAAACATTGCCCCATTTGTCAGGGCTGTCACCATTGGCCCACCTCAGCATACAGGAGAAAAATGCAGTCTTTCCATGTTCACAGACATTATCGGGTCTGACACCGCTCATAGAGGTTAGCGGAAGGTTAATCGCTAGAAAAAATATTGAACATGCTGTTGACATTCTAATTAGTTTTAGTTTACCCCATACTAGGTATGCAATTAATAGAACGATTGAAGTAATAAGGTCACACTTACTGTTTATGGACGTTCTTTGTAGTTCCTGCATGGATTAAAATGGTTAAATTTATGTTAGGCCAATAAAGTATTGATAGTCAAATGATTAAAAAAGTGCTCTTAGGCCATGTTCACACTTGACTTCTTTTTTGATGGTGCTAGCGTCTGTTTTAAATTATAATCCTATGGAGTAAACCGTGTTTTCAAAAAAGTCCTGAGCGCTTTTTTAAACACAAGCGGCAGCATCTTTTTCTGCAGCTCAGAGCGTCTTTTGAGGTTGAAACAAGTTCAACTTTTCTGAAAAAAAAAACGAAATGATTTTGCTCAAAAAAATAAAATGCCGGCTGAAACGCCCATTGGAGCATAGTTTTGTATAAATGTAAGTTTAATTTCCACTTTCAATAACTTCTGATTGCATTTCTAGCGAGAATAGTTTTTAAATATGTGATTAGTTATTGCAAAGATGCTCTCTGTTTATAATTCAAATAGACTTCCGTTACGCTGCCTATGAAGCCTGTCTCTCTGAGCTGCCTTCGTGCACAAATGCTATCTTGAACATTGCCGGCTGCTATTTGTAATCACAACGTTTGTTTTTTACTAAAATAGCGCCATTGTCAACTTTTTCTTGTCATAGAAGAAGTCAAGTGTGAACACGGCCTTAAGCTGACTGTAAGATTAAATGTCATTCAGAATGGATTTTCAAATGTGACATATTCCACATTTTAATCTCCAGACCTCATCTATTATGATCCCTTTAAAAAGCTTTCTTGTGAGCTTTAAAGAAACTTTTGTCATCATTTATCCCCTTATGTCATTCAGAACCTCTACTGTATATGACTCTTTCATATGTGAATCACAAAAGGAAATATTTTGGAAATGTCTCAGTGATATTGTGTCTACACAATGGACGTCTGTTGGCTGTAAGAAATGAAACCTCACAACAATATTTTTAGGGACACTTGAGGGACTGAAAATCTTACTCCACTTATCACTTAATCGTTCCATTAATGATTCTTTTAGTACTTTTTAAGCAACGTTTGTCTGTTGTTATTCTCTCTAATTACAATAATTTACATGTATAGATTTTTTAATTACATACATTGTATTCAAGGTGTACAATGTGTAATCAGAATCAAACCCAGCTCAGCTACAGGAATGCATATTCACAGCTCAAAAATATTTGTAGTTTTATTTTATTCTGTAAATTCATGTGAAGACAACAAAGTCAGAGTGTTTTAATACACTGTTCCATCTTTTTTTCCGCATCTGCAGAAGAATGCAGACATTGAAGAAATTGATATAAGAATCATTCTTGTCTGAGTTCTTCACAATACAGACAGACCGCCAGATTTAAACCGGTTTGAGCAAGAACAGGTTATTGATTCCCGTAACGCTGAGATATAAAATTCTCCTCATGATCCTTAATGTCCTGCTTAATGTTTTCCACAGATCGGTCACCTTATTGTATTGTCCATTTATTGCAGAGCAAAAGCTTAAGCATTACTGTGCAAATACTTCTGTTTCAAGTCAGGCTAAAATGTTCAAAAGCGCAGTTTTTCTCTCAAAAATGCTTTGTTCTGGACTCTTGTGGCTGTGTTCACAGTCCCTGTGAAAGATGGAGGGCACATGTTTGAGTCAGGCTTTTGATCAAAGTCAGACAGCAGATCTATGGTTGAGAACGGCTTCTGCCCTGGGCATGGCCTTCATTCTTTTTACCCTCTACGTGCTGCACGGGACAAGTTCTCTCCATTACACACTGATTTATCCGTGTGAAAACTGACACCTGGCTCAGAGGGCCAGCTTCACACAGCTGGTGATGTGTGCGTGTTAGAGGTGAGTAAACTCCTGACAATGCTACTCGCCCTATCGGGTTTCTTTTTAATTGGCTGAAACCCTGATGACCAAGTGAACGTGTGCATCTGTGTGTGATGGGGATGATATGTGCCTTTCGATGGATAGTGGGTGTGTTCGGTTTGCTGCTCTTTCAGAAATCACACAGAATCCCAGCATCCATCAACACTCGGGCCATCTCAAGCCCCCCTTAGAAGAGATGAGCTCGCTTTACAATCTTTTGTTGTGTGTAGCTGACCTCAATGCAGAGAGGAGGATGACAATGCTGAATAATGTGATGGAACCGATGATGTCATCAGTATATGTCGTTGTGAGGCTATGTTGACACTGGGTCAACAAAAACAGCCTCAACGCCACAAAACCTGTGGCACATGACACATAGGCATGTCAGCGGGAAAGGTTTAGAATGTGAATGACATATTACATTGCTTTTCCTGCCACAGCAACAGATTTATATAACAGTTTGAGCAGCGTTATGTTGATGACTTATGTCCTTTATGTGTCCTTAAGCTTTCATTATGTGCAAGACAGTTTTTGAGTTATGGAAAATATATGTTTTATTAGCCACAGATATAATGCTTAATGTAAGTAAATGTAAATGTGTACACTGCTGTTCAAACATTTTGAAACACTTTCTCGTTTTCCTTGGATAAAAGTGTCTGCTAAATGAATAACCCTGTTGAAAAAACCAGCATATGCTGTTTTTTTCAACAAGGAAATGTATACTATACTTCACAGAAATATTTCTAATGACCTTAACATCTAATTTATGTTTAATGTTATATTTTAATGGTATGTTTGATTTTACTTTGTACAAAAAATAGAATTGTGACAAATTTCTTTCATATTTTTTTTGCGAATAACTTGGACCAAGTAATGACAAAAAAGCAGCCAATAAGTATCCCAGGATGAGACCTCGAAGATGTCTGATAAAATGCCAAGAGTACAATTTTACAAAACATCTGCAAAGGGTTGTTTGCTTTAAGACGCTACAATATAGCAGTTTTGATTTCTTTTGTATGCTTTTAGTCACAACACAATTCTAATATTTACAATTGTGTCATTCAATAGTTTAATTGAGTTACTACCGTGTAAAATCTGGAAATGTATAAATAAGTTTCAGAACCTTTAAACAGATGTGTATACTGTATGACCAACTTCTGTGAAACAAACAATGTCACCTCAGTCACCATTCACATTGTATGAAAAAAATGCAATGCATGTGAATGGTGATTGAGACTGTTAGTGAAGTCACATAGGGGGCTACATGACCTATTATGGTTATACCAAGCAGCAACCTTCCGATCTCTCTAGTGAAGCCAACACGGAAGTGACTTAAACTGCAATTCATCAACTGGCCGCTAGAGACTGGCTCCAAAAGATAGCAGAATCTCATTGAGCCCCATGTTAAAATGGGCAACTTAACAGCAGAAAAAAAACATGTTTACAGCCTGGTACAAAAAAAACAATTTTGGTCTAGATAGCTAATTTTATCCTTCATGTGAGGGTGAATTTTTTTATATCTCACCCGTTTAACTTATATTAAGCCTTAAAATTCTGCAAATAAGGTGCGTGGCCACTTGAGTGATAAGTGGTTTCCGCAACCAGGCGGCTCAGCTCCAACCACGTCCCGTCTCTTTGCCCATTTTCTGTTATCTGGGAGAGGTGTGCTGCGAGTGGCGACGGCCGGCTCCTCAGAAACCTACAGGTGACGTCACGGGCACTACGTCCATATTTTATACAGTCTATGGGCTGTACAGTACATCTTTGAAGATGATGATGAATGCAGTAAATGGCAGAGTTTTTATTTTTATATACAGTATCTTTAATGAAAAAGATCTCTTTACGATCATTTATCATCTATGTAGCGTTACTAATTTAATTACAACGTGAACCTGTGTAAACAAACACTGCAAACACAGTGTTTGCTTTTCTGCAGTCTGATCCAACCTGTTTAAATTATAAGCCACTTTCTAAACCAGCAATCCACTCAAAAGCTCAGCTGCAAACCAGATCTGACCATTTTCTTGGCCTCGTTCACACATAGATTTGGTGAACGTGTGTTTCTGAACCAGACATCATATCGTGTGCATTTGTGCATTGTACATTTTACATCCAAATTGCAGATGTGGCTCTTTGGTAATCAGCTGTATCAGTCCTGGTAGTGTTAAATAAAAGATATTAGTGAAACGTCATGCTGAATACGATTTGGCGTTGAAAAAAATTGGCTCTGATTGCACCAGTAATCCCCATCTGTGAACATGTCGACCCCGACTCCCTCTGATCTCCTTTTAGCTGTCTGTCACTTTTGCCTTTGTCTGTCTTTTTCTTTCGGTCTCTCTCTTCTAGTGTCTGTGGTTGGTTTTAAATGCAATTACATTGGTGCCACATGGCCTAACGTGGTACTTTCAACTTTTGTAATTATTAAATGATGTGTGTGTCAGTACTATGCGATTTAAAAAGTAAAATGCCTACATTTAGTGTTTTCCCTACACTGGATATGAAACACGCTATGAACATTTGAACATTTAATCATAGTCGATGGAAATTTACATAATCCCAACATGGAAGATCCTCACAAGGTTTGGAGATGTCTCTGTGTTCTCCTGCTGTCTTTGTTCACTGGTGAGATACAGCTGCCTCGCTTTACCTTTTGGGAGGAGGAGGGAGATAATTTTGCCGGGCTTTAGAAGGCTTATCCTGGCGGAGGTTTTGAATGAGCACAGATTTCTCTCACAGGGACAACAGAGGCACCGAAACACTCGCTGCCAGCTTCTGCTGTCA
Source organism: Triplophysa rosa (assembly GCF_024868665.1). Classification (NCBI taxonomy): domain Eukaryota; kingdom Metazoa; phylum Chordata; class Actinopteri; order Cypriniformes; family Nemacheilidae; genus Triplophysa; species Triplophysa rosa. The sequence continues at coordinate 13,969,249 of NC_079904.1, read as the reverse complement.
AAGTCTTGAGCACTAAATGATACATTAGATGTGCAATTAAACAATGCTCTCATTATAGATGATATTAGCTGAATACGCCTTTCCAAATGGCTCCCATTAGGAGAAAGGGAGACAATTGGGCACATTATCATTTAATGGCGATGCATGCGGTTGCATGCTCTATTTATTGTCTCTTTATTGTAAAGAGGGGATTTTAGGTTTTTTTATTCACTAACCCCGATTTTTGTGTTGCTCTGATCTTGCTCTTGTCACTCAAACTCTTATTCTGACAGGAAATGGTGTTCTGGGTGCATGTTTAATTAAATACTTCTGCTCACTTCCTTCTAATCAGCCTTATAAGCTTTCCTTACTTCTCCATATCTGAGTGGAGGCTCGACGTGCAGAAATTCTCGCAACGGTGCTAATATCCTGTCAACCCTCCCCCCCAGAGCTCTTCCAAGGGCTTTGGGAACCAATCAAGCTGGTCGTGAATGCCACCTCAATTAGGGCACTTGCTTTTTAGTGTAGTGTCAACGGAAGTCCCTTTAGAGCTATGAGGATTATGCATCAACATTCATTTGCATCTCTCTAAATCCTCAGACCATTTAAATATCAGCTCTCGCATCTCGCAAAACGTAACGTGTGTTCTGGTGCGCTAATGCGGAAAACTGCATGTGAATAATTGCGCCCTTTATCTGTGTTATAAGTCACATGCTTTTTGTATGATAAGCAGTACAGTGTGCCAGGGGCAACAGCAACCTTTTACAGGCAGGTAAATGAGATTTGATCAAAAAAGAGATTTGGTCAAAAAAGTTTACTGTTGCAGTTTACTAAAACTAAAACTATTGAAACATATCTGTTTATTATAATCAATTAAAATATTGGCCTAAATATTATTTGAAGCGTGTCCTTAAGAATAAACTAAAATAAGTTTAAGATGTGGCACTAAAATTACTAGCAAAAACTAAAATAAAAGTAAATGTACAATAAAAAATAAAAATCCCCAAATTAATCTAACAATTAAATGAACAAATAAACAAATAAAAGCTAATTAAAAATATAAATAAAACTGAAAACATATAACTCTTAACTAACAATTATATTGGTTAACTACCATTTAATCAATCAATATTGAATAAATCATAGAATTTAATAAATGCTGACAATGACAAACTATATTGCTCGTTACTAATGGTAACAAAGTCAAATCTGTCAATTTCTGTCAAATCTGTCAGTGTCAATTTTTATATTGATTATATAATAAAGATTATTGAGATTATTATATACAGCCACAGAGAAAATTAAGAGACCATTTTAAAATTATTTTTTCTGAATTTTCTATTGATAGGTATGTGTTTAGGTAAAATGATCATTTTTGTTTCATTCAGTGAACTACTAACAATATTTCTCCCAAAAAAGCGGGTCACAATAACAGAAAAGATTTTCTCAGATCTCAAATACTGCAAAGAAAACAAGTTCATATTCACTTTTAAGCAATAGAACAGTGATATTTGAACATGTATTTAGAAAAAGCTCAAAAATATTTTATTGTGATAATTATAATTTTTATGTGATAACCTCTATTTTTATCACAGTTTTCATGTGTCTTGCTGTCAGTCTTTCACATTGCTGTTGGATGACTTTGCCACTCCTGAGGTTTAATTTTGTTTAAATTTAACAGACACTGACTAGAATGGCCATAATACATTTGGAAATACTGACAGGGCTCTCTAGACTAACATTTGAGAGAGGTGGTGCTGGTGCTACCAAGTCATACAGTTGGCGGCACCAGCCCTTAATTTGGTAGCACTAGAGTTGGGGGTGAGGCAAGAAAAAAGAAACACTAAAACTACATCCAAACGTGTTTAATACATTAATAAATCAATTAGAAATTAATACAAATCATTATTGTGTATAAACTCACTCAACACTTTACCATGTTTAAAGCACATCTTTAACAACTAAATTAGTGTATGCAATTTTTTTTCCTTTATTACGAACAACTCATATAAGGAGTGCACAATTCCTTTAATATCGGTGAGTGTTTTTGGGCCCGTTCTTTGTTGTTTGATGAACATTACAAGATCTTTAGCTGCTGCCCCTTTAAGAGCGAGTATACGGATCTAATATACTGTGACACAAACGTTCATGAAATGAATTACTATTTTTACAAGGATACTTGCTAATATGGGAATTTTGACATAATTTTGTGTTTATATGGCCGTTTCAGAGTAAGAAGATGTGAAAGAGAACTCAGTTTAGTATATAGTATAGAGAACTCAGTTTAGCTCTGACTCTCTGGGCGAGCACATATCTCAAACAACGCACGGGAACTGAAGGATTTTAGTCCTTTTTCTCCATGAAAGCTGCATTGATACATATATTTATCTTTTATCCATAACTACTAACAACAGATAAAACGTATTTAACGTTGTGTCTAACATTTTGTATGCTTTGCAGTATTGTTGGAGAGCTTAATAGTATAGTGCTTAAAGTTTAAACACAATGTTTTTTTCGGCATTAGCTTCACACTGCATCAGTAGCGAACCCCCAGGGCCCTATAGGTCCTCTGTGATGACCTAAACTATCTTAAAAAATTATATTTAAAAACTTTAAATTATTATTTTCAAATAAAAGTCGGACGATTTTCCCTATTAGATATGTATATTTGACTTCCTGGATCGATGCAGACTGAGATTTCCAAGTCTCACGAGAGTAATTCAAGATCACGGAGCGGTCGCAGTTCTGTGATGTCCTACGCTGCCTGCGCATGCTGCAAGAAGTCGAACGCGTGCTTACGCTGGGGGCCTTCGATGAGGCTACCGCTGACAGTACAATAGTAAATCGATGAGAGAGATTAATTTTGAGTTGTGAAAATAGTGAAAATTGGCACACTCGTAGAGGTGGTACTCATTAGTCATGTGACCAAGTATGGGGTCTCTAGCACTCACTCTATAGCGCCACCAGCAGTTCAAAAATGCACTTTTCAAACGGCTGTAACTTTTGAACCCATTGATGTAAAACAATTGTACTCGTCACGCTTATCGCATTCCATGCATTACACTAAGACTCCGCCCATTACAGTAGCGGCAATCTTAAAAAGTACAGTATTGCATTTTTTTGCTTCTAGTCCTAGAAATTGTGACTGATTGTCACGAAAATCGACTGAAACGATCTTTGGACTGAGCCGCAGAGAAGAGATGCTCCGGAATGGAGATTTTCACTGTTGCTCAAAAGTTACGATGCCGCAAACTTTTCAAAGTTGACCCCAAAATGGATCTTAGGCCGTATCAAAAACATTTATCGATCTTTTGGTAAGAAACTTGGTACGCTTCATCGACACCTCGGACTGGGGGTCCTTGCCAAAATGGGGAACAGCGCCACCTATGGGTCACGAGAATTGAAAAATGGCTATTTTTGCTCGTAACTTTTGAAATGTTTGTCAGACAACCAAGATCTCGGTGTCTACGGATTCCTACGATTCTGTCACGATTGGATGATCGGTCTGTCCGACATATTGAAATTTGTCATCAATCGTGATATCTTTTGAACCGTATGATATATCAGAGCCACCTAGAGTTCATGAGATATTACTCTTTTATTTATTTTTTTATTACCCTTGAACGCTGCTGGGTCAAGCATGCCAACTGAGTGGCACACCTGATAAATTGCAAGTCTCGGGTGAAAGAGGTTGCTGGTTCGAACCTCGTGGTGCGCATTTATACATTTTAATTGGTGCAGTAGTAACACAAATAGCGCAAGTAAGTAAACAAACGAAATGTAATGTCATTTTAGTAATGAAATAAAATAAAGTGTGATGTATGTAGTGCAACTTAAAGTGGTTTATAATACATACATAGTAAATATATTCAAACACAAACAAGGTAAATGACATTCTTTCTTTCATTGTCACTTCAAACATCTGTTCCTCCTGTACACTGTATTTCTGCTACTTTTGCTCTACACTCTTGATTCAGCCCCTTCGGGATTGGCACATGTCAATGTTTGAACCTCTGAAAGCTCTCCTCGGGATGCTGGGTCAAGCACGACAACTGAGTGGCACACTTGATAAACCTGCTAGCTTGTGGTACAAGAGGTCGCAGGTTCGAATCTTGTGTTGTGCATTTATACATTTCAATTAGCAAGTATGTGCAAAAATAGTGCAAGTATGTAAACAAACGAAATGTAATAAAATAAAGTGGTTTATAATACATGTAAATATATTCATTCATTGTCACTTCTGACATCAGTTCCTCCTGTACACTGAATTGCTGCTACTTTTGCTCTACTGTCTCATTTCAGCCACGGGATGGCAGGCAGAGTACTTTACGTCAACTGAGTGGCTCATCAAATAAAACACACGCCTCAGGACAGCAGTCGCGGGTTCGAATCACAAGTGACTCGCGTGGTGCTTGTATCTATGAAGTGTACATTGTGATCACGTTCTCGGCTGTTGTTTAAACATATCCGTATTAAACATTTCACGTACATATTGTTCTTGTAGCTGTGCGCTCTCATAGCTGCAACTTTGGTTATTGTTACATATTGCTACTTACACCTCTATCAGCTTTGCTCAGCAGCCCGGTTGTGGGATCACCGGCGTGGAGTCTTTGCATGCTATGGCCGTATTCCATACTTTTATGAAAATTGTGTGGTTTTACTTTGTTGACACCTATTCTTCTCGACCTGTGTGGGCATGCTGTGGGTACGCTGGGGGAAGTGTGGGCATACAGGGGGAAGTGTGGGCTGGGTGTGGGCATGCTGTGGGTACATTGGGGGGATGTGTGTGGGCATGTGGGGGAAGTGTGGGCATAAAGGGGGAAGTGTGGGTGTGCTGTGGGCATACTGGGAGAAGTGTGGGCATACAGGGGAAGTGTGGGATGGGTGTGGGCGTGCTGTGGGTACACTGGGAGAAGTGTGGGCATGCTGTGGGCGTACTGGGGGAAGTGTGGACTGTACGTGGGCATGCTGTGGGCATACTGGGGGACGTGTGGGCTGTGTGTGGGCATGTGGCGGAAGTGTGGGCTGGGTGTGGTGGCCCCGGTGGTGCTGCTTGCAGCTCTTGTTTGATCATCAAATTGTTATTTATGTTTTATTAGGCCGTCGCGCCTCAATTCATTCTGGTTTCTGATGTGCACAGTTGTTTATGTTGCTTAGCTTTATTTGAGACGAGTGATTTTGACTCTGAAAATTTGATCCCACTCTGATCATTCTTAAATTTAACATATTGTGCATATTTGCTGTTATTCTGCAGAACAGTGACATTTGATCAGATAAATGGTAAATTTCCTACGGCCAGTTCCATACGTTTAGTTCACTGTACCAGTTTAATATTAAGATTTATTATAATCATAGTTTATTCGCTGGTGAATCTCAGTTTACTATATGCAAGTGTAGTCACCGGTTTTCTTTGCTGAGAGCGCTCTCATGAGGTGTTGCTTTTTAAACTGGTATTGTGTGACTGCATACAATACAGGCAACATATTTAGTTATCGTTATTGTTTTGTACCTTAGCCATGGAAATTCTTACATTGCAGGCGAAACATATTTGTTTTACTTGCAAGAGTGAGTGCTTCACTCGTCTGCTGTGGATAGGGTGGATAGGGACCCAGGTTTAAATCCTGGTCTGATATATATATTTTTAGAATGCTAAACCATGCAAAATGATAACTTGCAGAAGGGCAATGACAGCCAGTGGTCATCATGCATTTTCGTTATATGGAAATGAGCGGCTTTGACATTTTGATAATAGCTCCTTTTGTGTTCCACAGGAAATAAAACAGCTTTGAGGTGGAACAATGGAAAGCTTAATGACACTGTAAATTGAAGCAGAACAGTGGCCATAACTAAGATCAATGAGGGACACATGCGAGTGGGCTCGAAGCTGTTATTCAGCTGTAATGGCTGATTGATTGAGGTCTAACGCAGGCTCATGCGGTGTGTCATTTGTTTTGTCAACAATGTTTGCCTCAACACATGTGAGAATAATAGAACTGGTTCTCTGTCTTACAGCACCACCACATCAATTAGCGCCGTTGACGCTGTATCAGTGTGATCAATAAAAACCCTTCACCAAAGTCATTCACAATATCCGCCCGTATTTCTCAAATAACTGGATAAATATGGACCTTATTACTGGTTTCACAAATGACCATATAGAACACTTGACACGCATGTCAATCAAACCCTGAACCAAAAATTCTAGTAAACCTCTAACCAATGAGATGCAAAGTCAATCGGGGGCGGGGTTTATCACTAACCCTGCATTGCAGATTTTTTATGCTATAAGGCTGGGTTGGGTAAGAATATTTTGCTGAGGACAGCTTTACTGCAACCTCGCTCTCTTTGACCTGGTGTGCATGCTGTTTGATTTGGCGTCATCATCGCTGTCCACAGATGTGCCCACACAGAGAACAGCAAAGTCACATTTCTACAAAGTCACATTTGCACACACAAGTTTAGAAAGTGTATTAACAGTGGGTGCCGTAATGGCATTTTCTTCCTAAAATGTCTGTTCCAAATGTCATCTGTCATTTAGAGACCAGAAAGCAATTCTGTCTGTAAATGAAGCCATTAGTATTGCATGATGAGAAATTTAATACAATACGATACAATTTGAAATCAGTCTATGGAGGGCTGTATTTTCAATTTATGACATAGCAAATTGAGCATAGAATTAAGATAAAAAGGGAAAGAAAATGTAAATGTCAGTCTGACTCGTTTGGAATTTAATTATTGTAGACGAGAAGCAGAAAATTTAAACGTGCATGTTAACTAACTGCTTAAGTGAATTTAGATCTTTGGTAAACAAAACATGTGTTTAAAGGAACAGTTCGCCCAAAAATGAAAATTCTGTCACCGTGTATTCAACCTGAATTTGTTCCAAACCTGTATACATTTCTTTGTTCTGTTGAACACAGCGAAAGATATTTGGAAGAATGTTAGCAAGTTTCAGTTCTGGAAAATCATTTACCACGGTAAAAAAAAAAACATTTTTTTTTGGTTCTGTTAAATAAAAGAATTTAGGAAAGCACCTCTGACTACCATTTAATTTTTTCCTACTATGGTAGTCAATGATGTCCTAGAACTGAAAATTGCTAACATTTTTCCAAATACCTTCCTTTTTGTTCAGTAGAACAAAGTAATTTATACAGGTTTGAAACAACTTTAAGGCGCATTTTGTAACATTCGCCGCTAGAGGGCGCACATTCAAAACAGATGTTCAACAACAACGGCGTAGCTTGATGACACCGTGAAGGAGCGTGAAGGAATTAGACGTAATTCATGAAATTAACTTATTTCTATTTAGTCAGATGATCTAAAAACAATTACAGCTTGTTCAGTAAATACAGTATATACATGACACTCGTGCTAAATGAAGTAAAAGACATTCAAACAATACAAACTTGTTGATCGATATAATAATCATACGTTTTCTGTCAGTAAAGTATTCTAAACAGTTGCTCACCTGTAAACACGTGCAAGATCAGCTTCTCTGTCTAGTAAAATTGTCTTTGTTTTCAGAACCAGCTGCAAACAGTAAAGAATAATTGTGCTACATAACAACTGAGCAAAACAAGATAGTTGCTTGATAGACGCTACAAGCTAATAGTTTCACATTTGTCCACGACACTGTGTGTTGTCATGGTTTCACGGCAGTAAAAGCTGAAACCGAGGGTAACGTGTTATTAGGGAGATGCAAGGTCTGGAGAAAGCATAAGGGCATACACGAATCATGTGAGGCACCTCAGCCAATCATATAACAGCCTCTAGTCTCCTTTCTTGCGTTCCGTTGAAGGTTGCAGGCTTTCCATCTCGTGTCTTTGGTAACACGGATATGACGCCATTGACAGGCAACTGCCAGACACGGCCACGATTTACAAATAGCTGGAAACATTTGAGATATTGTAAGTACTCAAATGAGCAAAATATATAACACTGGCCTAGTGGTTTTTGGATATTTTACTGCAAAAAAGTTACAAACTGCATCTTTAAGGGTCAGTAAATGATAATAGAATTTTCATTTTTGAGTGAACTGTCCCTTTAAGATGCTTCTAAATCCTTAAATATATTTTTAATGAATCATTTTATTGAACATCACAGTTGATCAATCTTAATTTTAAAAGGAACATCATTGTATCAGTGGGTAAAAATGAGCAATGCTGGGTTATTTTTATCCCAATTGCTGGGTTGTCTTTACCCAACAATGAGTGGAAACAACCCAGCAGTGTGTTTTGTCCAATATTTGCCCTGCATGGGTAAAAAAACAGCACTTTTTTTGAGTGAATGAATGAGGACTGAAGAATTTAATGTTTTAAAAGGAAACAAAACCAATCATGTGTATTATGTCAATTAAATGATAAAAATATGAATAAGACATCTTTGACAGTTCATCTTTGCCTATAGCTTCATCTCTGGTCCTACTTGAAAACATCATTTTTGTTAGGTCATTTACAACATATGAAATGCCCTCTCATTTGTAGTCACATTAGATAAAAGAGTACAAATGGACCATGATAAGAAATTGTGCTAAAATGACCAGACGGGCGCCAGACAAGAGCACAAAAAGACGCGACAGCTTCTTGCATCATGACGCGATTATAATTCATCATCTTAACTGTTAATTATTGTGGGAATATTTTTCAGATAAAAGTATGATTTAAATATCAATATAATCAATAAGTGTTTTCTTTCATTTGTTTCATTGGGCTGTGTGGTTTTGTCGTGTGCTTTCTGTTTCGCTCAGTGGGGGGTTGCTGTGGCAGGCAGGGAGAACAGAGAAAGTTGGGGGTTGGAGTCATAAATTATCTAGATAAACACACACACACAAAGAGTTATAAAGAAAAGAAATAATATGAATTAATCCACTACATATGTTTTAAGTATAATCATGAGTTGTGATGTGTTTTAATGAATCATAGGATTAAGAAACAACGCTATATAATTAAAAACATTAGATGATTGAGTGTTTTCTTTTTACTGGAAGAATGTTGGGAATGTTGGTATATTGTTCGGCCACAGGAGACTGTTTTTAGGAGACCACTCCTTGGGGGAGGGTGTCCCTGGAGAACATTCCTCAATACTAGCGACTGACCACAGGATGTATGTTTTGAGAAGGTTTTATTTTTCAGGAACTAAGCAGATAAACGTGGCGTATGGAGATTGGTGGAAAGAGAACAACACTCCTTAAAAGGCAAAGGCGGATCCAGAAGATAGAACGACGTCAAATACTTTATAAATATGGGTGTTTTGAATATGTTGGCTGTTGTTGGCTGTTGTTGGCTTGTGGTGGAGTGAGGAGATCATCTGACAACCCAAAGCTTTGTTACCTTTTTACATCTGATAATAAAACCTTATATTACTTTTGAGCAAATTGTCTCTTCAAATTTTTGAACATGCAGGACTGCCTTTAAAGTCCAACAGTATGTTGTGTTATTAATATGTGAACACTGTGTTATAATGCAGTTTAAAGAGATAAAAGTAGTGTTATTGATGACTAATAGAACACATGATTTTTAAAAGTGTTACACTGCTGAATCAATTAGACATGAATAAACAGTGTATGAAACTCAACAATGGCGACAATCAACAAAAGAAAACTTCACGCTGCAATGCATGCTGGGTAACATCATAGTACAACACTCATCCATGACTCCCAGCATGCATTGCAGTTGATCTGTTTATCTGCTTTTGGTTGATGATTGTCACCATTGTTGAGGTTTGTATGATGAGTGTTGATGTCTAAGTGTGTCAGTAAAGTTTTCTGTTTACTTTCTTGCAGTGATTTTACAAACATCACAATTTTCATCAGTACAAAAAGCTTAACCTCCACTTTACTGAAGCTGATTTTTCAACTTATCAGAACTAATATTATAGAAGCAACCGCCAATGATCATGTGTTAAAATATATTTCATTAAAGGCGGGGTGTCCGTTATCTGAAAACGCTTTAGAAAGCGTTAGCCATGTAAACAACAAACTTGTAGCCAATCAGCAGTAAGGGGCATTGCCCAGGAAGGGAAGCGAGGAAATGCTTGCATTGCACAGCACGTTTACAATTTCAAATTACAACAGCCCAATCAGAGATCGGATACCCTGTCTCTAAGCTTCATAGATGTTTAAGTGTTTGTATTAAACACCATTGCAAGTATCGAAAGAAAATTCATTTAATGAAAGTCCAGAGTCAAGAGCTCAACTAAAGCAAACACTGATCACAATAATGGTGATTTGTTGAAATTTCAATATTTTTTCTACATTAATTGTAGGTGCAAAAGTGATATTGATTCAATGCAATTAACACTGACAAATCAACAGTTTTTAACATTGATTCAATGATTTGTACCTGTTAGCTTGCTGTCTGGGTAAGTGGTTTTCTGATGTAAATGAGAATTGTCACAGTGTTTACAGACTCTTTTCATGGTTGAAAAAAAAAGAAAACACTAAGACAAATGTCAGTGTTTTATTTGATACCATTGTTTTGTGGAAAACAACAAGAACTGCTTCTTTAAAGCAAATGGTCAAATATGGATTTTAATCTCTCTATTATGCTCTTTGTTTTTATGCATTTCACAGGGAGCTTGAAAAAAAATGCCCTTACAAACCAAATAAACAGAAAAGAAGCAGAAAAGGCAGTGTCGAAGTGGCTCATTGGTGCCAGGGACGGGAGGAAACCGGACTGCGAGAGCACGTGGTGCAGAGCAAGATGGGTAAGCGATACAAAAAAAATGATAATAATAATTTATTACAATCTGCACTCTTAAACCCAATTTATACTTCTGTGTCAAACCTAAACCGTAGACACGCCATAGGCTGTGTAGTACGCGCAGCCTACGCAGTTTCCTGACATGCACCTCTAACAGCGTGTTCTATGCTGTGATTGGTGTGCTAAAACTCCTCCCTCTCTATGTATTTGTTTAGTGTGTGATTTTTTTCACTTTAATATACTTTAATGTAATATAAATCAAATCAAAGAACAAGTGTCTTATGTAAGGGATAATCCACAGCTTAAAGGGTTTTAATGCACGACGTGGAGGCCAAGAACCACCCGACGCGAAGCGGAGAGTGGTTGCCTCTGCGAAGTGCATTAAAATCCTTTAACGCACGGCTAGCTGTGGATTATCCCGCTTATACCATGGTCATTTACCAAGTTAAATCTTTTATTGATGTTTACAGTGAAATTTTAGATCAAACAGGTGAAAATTACAGTGATTTTGTCAGTTAAATTTCAAATGTAAACAAACTTGGAGCTACCTGTGCGTTAAAGGGTTTTTATGCACACCTTCTAGCCAATCAGAATAGAGTATTCAAAAAGACCATGGTATAAAATTGATTATACAACATAGCATTATACATCACTCACACTTATGGTACAATTCTTGTGGAGATTGAAAGAATGCCATCTTCTCCTGTTCCGTTGTAGTCTCTTTTTTTTATAGTTTTAAAGAAATTATCTGTTCTTGGATATTATTTGCCGCCGTCACGACTGATGCGTCTCTGACAAGCCGCTTTTTCTTCTGCTTTTGCCGTGGTACTGCGGGCTACGCAAACAACATGCCCATGGACACTGCAGACTAGCGGTCTTCATGTGTACTGCACGTTGACATGGACAACGACGCAGAAGTATAAATGAAAACCAATGCACAGCCTAAGTCTGACACGGAAGTATAAATCAGCTTTTAGACATATTGCTGTCACTTAGTTGTTTTTGGTGGAGTTGTTTAATGGAGTGTCCCTGTAAATGTATTCTACATCAGTGGATCTCAACTGTTTTCCTGGAGCCCCTTTAATGACACCCGTTGCATAAACTGCTTAGACTACTCTGAAAAGTTAGTCATCTGTTATTGTTGTTTCTCTTTCCTCAAAGAGGAACTAACTTTGCAAAGTTAGTTTAAAGTATAATAGCCTTATTTAAACCAAAGACAGACAGATTACCACACTTTGATTAACTGTTAGTTGGTTAAACTAGTTAAGATACGGTCTTACAATAGTGGCAATGTTTATGCAACCTACCCCAGGTCTTGGATTATCCACTAAAAAGCTGATGACCTAAATCAGGTGTGTTTGATTAAAGAGACATGCAAAATGTGCAGTTTTGGGGGGCTCCAGGAATTTGGTTGAGAACCACTGATTAACAACTGATGTGAGGTACTAAAGGCTGATGTGACATGTTTAAACTAAACATAACATTTGTTTTATATGTATTATATAACATTTTAGATATTTTAATATAACGAGTTGTGAAATATATTAATTTGTTTTATCTTTTCATAGGGCCACCGGGAGAGTGAGAACAGAGGACTGAGGAGCTACACTGTTGCTTTGCCTTGTATTGTTTTTGGAACTCTTCAGTTTAAGAGGTTATTCTAAAAATATGTTGCTGGAGCATTACTGCACTTTGTGTTTGTATTTGAGTTTTAAAAAGTTCTTAATAAATGAAAGCATGAGCTACTGGTCTTTCTTCATTGAAGCAATACATTTCACATTTTACTTTACTGTTCAGTGGGTTAAATGTAATATTTGTATTTAGGGGTTTACTGTAAAGTAAGGTAACCCAAACAAACATGTTAGCCCATATATATAGCTGTTGTGGCCCATAACAGACCTACATAAAACCTAGCTGGGTCCCATCATTAACCCATGTAAGTAGTCTCCTATGGGCCCCACGTGGGATTACCCAAATGGGCCCTATTTGGAGCCCATCAAGGTCCCATCATAAACCCATCTGGGCTTGCAGACCCTTTGGGCCCACATGGGTGTGTTGGCTGGGCCATTTTAAAGTGCAACTGTTAGGAACGACTCAAGAGTCAAGTGCAGAGTAGTTAGAGATTTTATTAGATCCCCTACGGAACACACACACCGCGACAGGGAGGAACAAAATAGGCAATGAGTCCAGGGATGTCAACAGAAATTTAAAAAGGCTCGAGCACTCGGCCGTAGGAACCAGGGCAAAAACTGCCAAGAAAATAAAATGTAAATCCACCCAACGAGGGACACAAAAACACTAGTTGCAGAAAGGACGAACAAATAATAATCCGCCCAGCGAGGGATAGGAGAGAATCCGTCTGGAGTAAACGACAGTAATCCGCCCAGCGAGGGAGAGGAGAAAATCCACCTGGAGTAAACGACAGTAATCCGCCCAGCGAGGGAGAGGAGAAACTCAGCCTGGAGTAAACGACAATAGCGGAAGTGAGTGGTAACGGCCCCGGCAATCCTACTGGACCAACAGGAGAAGTCCGTAGCTTATGCTCTCGACCCACAACCGGAAGAGAACCGCGGCGTAGAACAGCTGGGCTGTGGGAACTTGTGCAAATAGCCGGAGGAATCCACGGGAAGGCAGCGATCCGCCGTAATCCTCAGCAGAGGTGTCTCTTGTGTGTAGGGACCGGTAGTCAGTGATGCTGAGATAAAAGAGAGAGCAAGGCAGAGGCAGACACCAGGTACAGTCAAAAATCTCTGGAGCCTAGACAAGACAAGGAAGTTTAAATGCAGTGCATTCTCACGACTAGACTAGACTAGACTAGAGTAGACTAGAGTAGACTAGAGACAACCTTCCGGTAATACACCAAAACAGACTGACAAAGAACAACGCAAAACACAGGGAATAAAAGGGGAAGCAATCAGGAAGGAAAATGAGACACCAGTTGGGGAGAGGGAAAGTTAAGGGGAACCCAGGTGAATCTGGGAAATCAATAATGAGAAGTAGATAGGGTAACAAGGGGGCGGGGCCACACTCACGCGGATTCCGAGCACATGGCAACTGTCAAGTGCTCAACAAAACAAAAACAGAGGACAAGACAGATAAAACCCAGAGGTACTAGACTCGAGCCCTGACAGCAACATTATATAAGCAAGGTGTTTGTCAGCATTTATGAATCTGTGCACAGCTGGAACACACAAACTGTTAAAAACATATAGCTTGAATACACTAAGTTGCTTTGGTTAAAAGCGTCTGCTTAGTGTACATGCAAATGTGTTGGAAAGTTAAATAAGTGCATGCATGCAAACATTACTGCTGATTGTTAATTTGTAGAGTCTTTACTTGTAATTAATGTTTTATGCAATGTATAACCTGTATAACTCAATGTACAACTCATTTGCTCTTTAATTTGATCTGTTCTTTGTATATGATTTTTCTTTAATAAAATAGTGTTGTGGAAAAATATCAGTCTTGTAGTTCAAAAAATCTCTCAGACAAGGAAGGTCCGGGTGTCAAGGAGTTAACTTTATTTGCTCGAGCCAAACAAAGTGAGATGTTCCAAGTCATCTAAAAACCAAGTGTTTTCAGTCTACAGTTATAGTAAAACTTCTGAAAGGTGGTCTCTTCTGAAACCAATCAGGTACTTTCCTGTTATCTCTTTTTTTTATTAACCAATTGTTAATTGTCTGCCACCAATAAGTCCCAGGCAACAAGGTACGTATCTAATGGTGGTACGCTGGCTATTACATCATTTTTAAAATAATTTGCATACAATGGTTACCACACGAGACCACCAAACAAGCCACGGTCTCCATACGAGACGGCGTGGCGTACGTGCGTAATCATGGTTACTTTTAAACAGTGGAAAATCCCCAGGTTTCAGAGAGAGCACAACAGGCTTCAAACTTTAGGCCTCTAAAAACATCACTGGATTTTACCTTGTTACATTGTGCTCAAATGTGCTTTAAACATGCTTAAAGTGACATTAAGTGCATTTATATGAACAATCATTGGTTACAGGTACAGATTGTGTCATTAAATCATCAATTCTTCTTCAAATAATAAAATTATCATCATAAACCTACTTATATGTAATTATTCTTATTGAATATGATTTCAGATCAACCCATCTGTATACTAATGTTCCTATGAATACTTCTCAATACTTTTTAGGTATTTTATCAAGTGCATTTATAACTGTGGTGAAAAACAGTGCTCAATACATGTAAAAAACATATCTATATTTATATTTGTGCCCAGAAATTACACAATAATAGCTGGTCAGATTGCAGGGCTCTCAAGTCTCACGCATTGAGCGTGAGACACACGCATTTCAACCCGTTCACACGCTCACACCTTGTATTTCTCACGCAGAGAAATGTCCAGGATAACGCCCACCAAGTTGCGCCGCTATAAGAAGAATCAAGTGAGTTCCCCATAGAGTTCAGAAGGCCCTGCCACGAACCAGCTAATCAAATAAAAAATAGCTACCGAACAGCCAATCAGAAAATAGCATTGCTGTATCCGGGTAAGATTTAGATATTCCCGCAACAACAACGCTTACATTCTGATTCCAACGACACATTGTGTGATTGACAGGCTCGCTTCACACGACATTAATTCAGATGGATCATTATCACTATAAAGTGCCTTTTGGTGTCCTCATCAGAAACACTGAGCCATCGTGAACATAATGTAAAATAATGACATTTTGAGGTTTTATTATAAATGTCCTAATATTTACACACATACAACTGCAATAAGAAGATTCTTAAAATGTGTTTTATCATTTTATACCATTTTCTTTGATTCGATGTATGTGATTTTGGCATGTCCCTCACATTGCTAACCTAACTTAAGTGAGTGTAAAAAGTGGAAACATTGCACAAAATTAAAATATTTTTTGAATGTTCTTATTATCCTCAACAACGTATTTAATAAAACACATAATTTGGATAATTTATATTCTATTTTCATAATAATATTAAGCTTTTTGCATGCGTCCCTGTAATTGCTGTGTACCCTGTCATTTTGGGGTAATCGCCCCTTTAAGAAACGGTCTGATGTCCTCAGTGACAGCCCCTCCCCCAGTCTGCCTTTCCTCAGTGGAGAGGTTCAAACGTCTGCAGCACACACAGTAAGTATCTGCATTCATTTTTCCTAGTTTTCAACATAATGTGTCTGTAGTTAAATGTTGTCAAGCTTCACATGTCCACATTGTCATAGTGACATCTTAATTAACATAAAAACTTTTCAGTAATTGAAAATATATATCTTAAACAGTATACAGTCAGCTTTAACAGTGAATCCCTTTGCTAGCTGCAACTACACCACGTGTTCATCCCTGCTCATTTCAGCAGCTATTCTGACACTTGTTTAGTATTAGTTCTGATTCAGAAGGAAAGAAAAAGGAAAGAAAGGGAAAGAAAAAACTATTATACACATTTCACATTGTGAAAAGTGTAGAGCAGCCACCTATAGGTGTTTCTTTAAGAAGGAGTGGTCAACCCGATGGCCATACGTCACAATGGGAACCACCAGCTCCTTCTACTGGTGCTCAGTCTGCAGACAAGAGAACTCCTGTGCCCATCAAGGCGTGAGGGACATAAGCAGGCATGTTGGCAGCCAGTTTGGGAGGCTTTCTAAAATAGCTGCATTAGTGTTAGTGCTCACTCACTCAAATGCAGACGCTGAGAGGGTTTTCTCCATGGTTGGACTAAATAAAACCAAAACCAGGAACAGCTTGGCACTGGATGGAACTCTGTCATCCATCATGACAGTGAAAATGGCTGGCCTGGAACCACAGTGTTTCAAGTGGGAGCCACCAACCCCTGTGCTGAAGGCCTCAAAACATGCTACCAACACCTACAATAAACAACACTAACCATTATCTCTCTCTCTCTCACACACACACACACAAACCTGCACTAAGAAATGATGAATTAAATAAATATTTTTTATTTGTACAAATTTATGTGTCACATTTTTCAGATCAGACCCCCGTCCCCACCCAAACCCCCGCCGCCACCAAAATCTCACTTTGAACTCAGTTCAAAACTTGAGAGCCCTGAGATTGATTGCTGCTTTTTACTGGCATTTATTCATATTTAAAGTACAATTAAAAATGTAAAATTAGGAATAATGTAATTTTTAAATGTTGATCTTATATCCCTTAATGCTGTGTATGGATTTTGTGGATAATCATATTTTAATTTAATTTAATTAAATGTTATCATTTGACATAAAATGTAATGCATACATCTAGTGCCCTTGGAAAATATTGCTACTTCATTTGAAAATATTGACTGTTGACTTTTTTTGTCAGTAGCACTACATAAAGGTGAACGTTAATTTAAAAGTATATTATTGTTTGTTTAATTAATGACAATTTTACGTTGTTTTTTGCAATCCCTCGCCCCCGTATTTGGAAAATTATTCCAATTAACAGAATAAAACAAAATCAGAAAAATGTGTGAGATTTGTACCTTTAGGGGTACAATGGTTGTCACTGGGGCAGTACCCTCAAAGGTACACATATTGTACCTTTCCACATGGATACCCAGACAGCAAGCAACCATTGAATCAATGTTAAAAAATAGCTGATTGGTCAATGTTAATTGCATTGAATCAATATCACTTTTGCACCTGCAATTAATGTTGAAACAAATCACCATTATTGTGATCAGTGTTTGCTTTAGTTGAGCTCTTGACTCTTGAGTTTAATGTCAAGTTTTCTTTACTGTCTAACACATATGTTGGGGCAAAGAAAACTAAGATCCAGTGACATCAGAATATGATTGTTATTTCATCACAATGAAGTTCTGTATGTTATTTTTGAGTGTAATTTCTTATTAATATGTGAATGCGGAGTTATGAGACAGTTTATAGAGTAAAAAGTTATTTATATATTTTATGTGAAAAAAAATGTTACTTTTCTGAATCTGTGTATGAATCTCAACAATGGTGACAATCATCAAACTAAATCAGATTAACAGATCAACTGCAATGCATGCTGGGAGTCATGACTGAGTTTTGTACTATGATGTTACCCAGCATGCATTGCAGCATGAAGTTTCTTTCTGTTGATTGTCACCATTGTTGAGATTCATACACTGGTTCTTCATGTCGAACTGATTCAGAAATGTTTTGAGAAAGTTTTGTGAAAATCATTTGTTCTGTAAATTGTCCATAAAACTGTTTAAATATTTTTAAACTGTGTCATAACTCCACATTCACATATAGTGAAGGGAGGACCCCCCTCTGATTGGCCGTGGTCCCGATTTTCCTGTACGTGTGTACCAGAGGTCGCGTTAAACGAAAATTCTGTCATTGACAGATTTTTTTTTGCCAGTGACGGAAAAATCTGAAGGCCGTTCGTCCGTCATTTTGACGGATTACAATGAGGGCAATTTGTAACTCCCCGTTTCCCTTCATTAGAGCGTGATACGCTCGCGAAGGGACGTGCGTGTTTTCACATGTCATTGTTACTGACTAGACATATGTGATGCAATCTGGGAAAACCCGTCGGATGTCGCGCTGGGACGCCTATCAAAGTAAACCACATAACATGAAGAATGAAGGAGTATCAATGCTGATTGGAGGTAGCTGGGTGGGTGTTTGTAGGGGGTGGGGGGGCTTGTTGGTTGTGGTTCGGGGCGTTTCATTTGTTGGGACTGTGTGGGTGTGGTCTGGTTGGTCTTGTTTTGTGGTCGATGTCGGACAACAGAGGAATAAAGTTAATTATGCCATTACTACTTTTCCCTGGTTGTTCCTCTGTTGTCTGTTGTTGATCGCGGAATGGGACCGGGTTGGACCTGCACGGTTTCGGCGGGTGGGGCTTCCTGGGTCGCGGCTCGTGGGCTCTCCCTGTTCTTCGTGGACGTTGCTCGGTGGCTTTGGTCGGGGTCACTGAGTGCAGCTATGACACGTCAGAGGAGATCTGGCCCTCCCGGCTGAGCCTGGTTTCTCCCGAGGTTTTTTTTTCTCCATTATTCAGCATTGGAGTTTGGGTTCCTCGCCACAGCAGAGCAGTGCAGTGTTGGCTTGCTCACCGGGAGACTGCATTTATTTATTCATTTATTTATTAGATATTATTTATTATAATGATCTTGCTTGGTCTATAAACACCATGCACTGTGCTGTGTTTTACCTTTCTGTGTTTTTCTTATTTGCTCCTGTAAAGCTGCTTTGGAACGATGCACATTGTGAAAAGCGCTATATAAATAAAATAAAATTGAATTGAATTGAATTGAATGTTTATCTGGAGAGGTTGTTGATTGTCACCATTGTTAGGGTTTTTATGATAAATAAATCTAACAGTATGAATAAATTGCCCTTTAAATTAAGATCATGTGGCAGCGACCGGTAATGATAAGACTTTAAAGTAATCAATTGTCCTTACCATCTTGTCCTGCTTTCATGTTAAGAAATATGCTTACTTTTATGCTATACTGAGCTGCATTTACTAGAGACCCCAGGTGTAGGTTTTTGCTAATGAAAATAGCACATAAGCAATTAAAATACTGTAATTGTTAATTTACAAAAGTATTTGTAAAAAGTATTTATCATAAATAATTACCATCTGACGAGATATCATTTTCAGAGTGAAATCTGCTTGCACTGTAAAAAATGTCCATAATTTTTTTTACAGAAAACAACAACTGCCAGCTGTGGTTACCTGAAAATTCTGTAAAAATATGGAAAAAACATGTAAACAGTTTACAGTTTAAAACAGAAATTATCTGTGTTTTCAATGCGTAACTGTACATTTGCTATAAATGATAAAACTGCTATTTTGTTGGAACACTTACATCACCTAAATAACTTTCTTAAAATAAATTGTTTTAAAAGCACATGGTATTAAAATTATTGAAAATCAAATGTGTTTTTATTTATCACTATGACACATGTCTGAAGTACTGTGTCTACACATTACACTGCAGAAATTATTTGGAGATTAACTGTGATTTATTTATTCTATTTCTAGAGGCAACACAAAAGAACTTCAAGACGTTGAAGGCGATTGATGTAGAAGACCTGATCGCATTAGTCCTGAAATTTGCCCCACACAGGAATTTAAAATGGTAATCATGCTTTTTTACAATATACTTTGATATTACCTGTAGTATTAACTACAGGTTAAAATATGATACAAACATTTATAGCACAACATTTTTAGTAAAAGACAAAAATACATTGTGTGGGTCAAAATTATCGATTTTTCTTTTATGCCAAAAATCATTAGGATATTAAGTAAAGATCATGTTCCATAAGATATTTGTCCTACTTATAATAACTTTGTGATGTGGCTCCCTGCCTGATTATCAAAGGCATTTTCTAAATTTGACTCAGATCAATTAACGGGCTGTATCTCAGCAGATATGCCTATCTACAATCATATACAGAAATTTCAGCTAGTTAAACCCATTTCAAAATGACCTAAGACTGTTTTCAGGTCCATATTACGCATGTGTTATAATTATCATTAAGTTCAAACCTGCGAACATATCCCTATCCGCGCATCTAGTAATAAATAAATTTTTCTGTTTAAAAACTACACTAATTACTAACAACTGTTATTCTTATTCTAAATTATTAAATCAATTGATGTGTAAAAGAAACGGCTATGTTTGCGAAGAAAAGTGGAGTTATTAACATTTACACTTGCTTATGCAAACGATACTTTAAATATTCTTTAGATATTTTAAAGTATACTTTAAAAAGGTAATTATAATTTTGTACTTTTTGTGCACTTTCAATATACGTATTTGATTTCCCCGCTTATTAAACAATCCAAATCTGTTGCATACATTTTTAAACTCCACTGTCAAATCAGTCCTTATCAACATCACTTAATATTGTGACGCTGCACTTGAACTGATTATATTCAATATGCTTGTTTTTTTCAGTAATGAAAATACACAGAAATACATAAAACAGTTTAATCTGCAAATTAATGTCTGCTTTTTACATAGGCTAAAAGGAAATATTATAGGTTATGTTTTTAATCAAACCATTTGATGCGACCGTGCACAAACTTTTGCTAGTTAATTATAACATTTACATTTAGTTCTTTTACATTTTTCATTAATTTGTTCGTCTAATTGTTTATTCTAATTTGTCCATGGAACTTAAGTTGCTTTTTCTTTGTTACTTTTGCAGATAACGGTGGTGGCAGACATTGATTCCAGAGTTCACACCGACGAAGAGTTCAAGTTAATCCGAGGATCGTTTTTGTAGTTCTATAGTTATATAGACTTATTGTTTTTGGCATACAGTATTTTTGCACGTATTGATCTAAATTATTTTGTTATTTAGATTTAATTATATTATATTATTATTATTACAAACTACCGTTGTAAGCCGTCGATGTGATTCGTGACCGTCCTTGTGTCCGATCACTCTCTCGCTTTCTTCTTTGCTTTCTCCGACAAAAACCCTCTTTGTGACCTCTGTTCAATGCAATGTATTTGGTCATTTGCACTGTGTTACATTAAATATGATCGTGTTTGCATCCTCAGTTGTGTCTTTCTACAAGCATCTGCTCTAGGCCCAAACCTCATTTCACCTCTGACCTCTGCACAATCCAACTTTTGTGGTTTTTGCAAGTGTCATAACATTCTGCACTGTGTTACATTAAAGATGATGTGTTTGCATCTCACTTGTGTCTTTTACAGCATCTGAGGAAGGCCCTTTGTGTGAATGAGCTCATTTTGACCTGTGACCTCTTCATAAAGCAATGTATTTGTTCATTTTGCATATGCTCATCACACTCTGCACTGTAATACATTAAAGGCATGTGTTTGCATTCTAACCTGTGTCTTTAACAGCATCTTAGGAAGCGCCCTTTGATGTATATGAGCTCAGTTTGACCTGTGACCTCTGTTCAATGCAATGTATTTGGTCACTTTGCATATGCTCATAACGCTCTGCAATGGACATCATTACATTTCAAATGTGTGAATGTAAAACTTTTAAACGTGTGATTCTGTTTATTAAAAACCGCACAAATAGACATTTTAAATTTTAAACGACACCTTAAAAGGTAAATATTGAGCTACATTTACCAATGGACTTGAAAAAAAACATTGAAACAGAATGAATGGGCTTGAACCAAGCGTTTCCACTTGCCCATTCATTCTGTATTCACATGTTTTTAGTTTCAAAAATACTGTAATGTCATTAGTCAATCATCATGTAAATTGCCTTGCAAATGAATGCTACAGCGGTGTAAAGTATTGGAGTAAATGTAATTAGTTACTGTACTTAAGTATCTTTTTGGCTACTTTGTAGTTGTACTGAGTATTAAAGATATTAGCAACTTTTACTCTCTTGTTACTTTACTACATTTTTGAACAAGTATATGTACTCTTTACTCCACTACATTTGTAATGACTAATGCAATTACACATTACATTTTGCATGGCACCTATCTTTTTGCAGCTGTTTATTTTTGCTACAGAAGAATTAATATTGCCATTTAAAGGGCATTGAAGGTACTTCTTGTGAATTTTGCCCTAACTTCTTTATGTGAATACGAGTGCATTGTCAGGTAGTTGACAATCGCTGGCTTTGACTTTTTAATTTTACTTAACATTATTTTATTTATCGTCATATTGAAGAGACCTTTTTGGAAGGAGTTTGGTTTACCTAGAGCGCTTGAGCTTAAATGAGACTTGGGTGTTTGTAATAGATGCTATGGTGTTATAAAATGGTCTATATGGTGTTATTTGTTATAAAAGTTATGGTGTAGGCCATGACTTGTTGCAATTTTGAGGTGTTCAGTCTTATTATGATTTAAGAAAATAAATGCGATTGCTCTCCTCACGTATCGACTGTTTCTTGTTTTTCACTGACATGTCTCTTAAGTGTTGAGGACTATCAGTGCTGCTTTGAGCCTACATTCAGTATGAGTAAAATACTTAAGTACTGTTAAAATCAGATACTCGAAGACTTTTACTGAAGTCGTTTTGGAATTGGTGACTTGTAACTTGTAATGGAGTAATTTTCACTGCAAGGTATCTGTACTTTTACTTAAGTATGGTTTTCAGGTACTCTTTACACCTCTGGTCAAATATCAGTTTCAGTCTATTATTGCTACCTTCTATTATAACAGACTGTAAATGGATGAGCTTTACGTTTTCTGTCTATAACACATGAACGTGGACGCCCGGAAGCCTATAGACTAATGGAGATCGTGGTTTTTTTGTACGAGGGTCCGGGGTCCGAAATGCATCTCGTACAGCCGCAATCCGCCGACTGACATGCCGAAAGCACCGACTCCAAAACGAAAGAGAAAATTATTGCCCTTCTTCAAGAAAATGCCCTCGTGCATGTTGGCATGCGAAAAGGCTTGTTCAAGCTTTTGCCGTCACCAGACCGAGCGGCCTTCACTCTGCGATCTGGCGGGTCGGCAACCGTTTGACACCGGGTTCCATGTTGTAATGGTTAGCACTCTGGACTCTGAATCCAGTGATCCGAGTTCAAATCTCGGTGGGACCTCTCACCGGAACTTCTCCCTTTTTCGGGGCGTCCATGCAGAACCCCGTCAGAGGGGTTGTCAACGCCCCACCGTTTGAGCCTTTCTCCTAGAACGTTTGCAGCTGTCAACGAAGCACGAGTGAAGTTCATCCATGTTTACGTGCAGGAGTAGGGTTGTACTTGTGGAACGCATGAACCACATAGAAGATGGAGGGTACAGCAGAACAAATTGCCCATGTCTGAGACGTTAATGTGATTGCAAACAAACACACTAAAAAAAAAACACATTTGGGCAGAGAGATTTTTCATGCCCAGGGCTAAGGACTTATTTTGACAATTGCTCAACACTAAGGGTGGATAACGCTTTTCAAGAAACTACAGGAAAGCGCAAAGAGACGCACCACAGCACACGTGCAACTGGCTTACGTGACAGTAATAGGAGTAAACTGCACAGAAAGCGTGAATGGAACTGAAGTGAGCAACTGCGCATTTCCTTGCGTGAACCTCTCGCATCACGTTGCTCTGGTAAAGCTAATTCCCTGCGTGTCTGACCAAAGAGACGCGTTGTCGTGTCATGACGGGTGCCACAGCGTGGAACCTTCGCCCTGATGGCTTTGGACATAATACAATCACTGGCTGTCAGGATGATCTGAATCCGGTACAATCGGACGAGCACCTTTTAGTGCCTTCACTTAACGGTACGACGCTCAAGAGCGCTATGCAAATCCAAACTTGAAACATGAGCCTCGTGGCCGAGTTAGCTCAGTTGGTTACAGCGTGGTCTTAAAAACGCCAAGGTCGCGGGTTTCTTTCCCCATACGGGCCATTGACTTTTCTCTTGCATCCTGTCCATCACTCATGGCTACTGCGCCTAGGGTCCTTCGCGGACAGGCCTGCGCAAGTCGACGTGGCCGAAATGGCGGTACCTGACAACCACAAGTCTGTAAAATAAATCCAATAGTATGCCGAGTTCCATCTTTAAAAAACCAATTCAATCACAAAGTCCATTTTTGGCCGTCTAATGAAATTGCAAGGTCCATTTTTCATAAACCAATCACCGCACGTAGTCCATTTTTATCCATCATTGAGCGCATTCCATCCAATCTCCGCTCTAGGAATGTTATTTGCTCGGGTAAGTTATGTTATTTATATTTCGCTCGGGAATGTTATTTATATTTTGTTAATGAAATGGCTTATTTTATGAATAGCAAGATTGGCTCCGTAAAATTAGCCTACGATTAAAGTTACCTCAGCTGTCAGAATTCAGTCAACTGGATCAGGTAACGTTAACTGTCATTGATCCTAACAGCTAACAGTTATATATTTGTAATGTAAATAATTTTAGCCGGTGTTGTCTGACTTTGTGTAACTTCAGTTAGCAAACCTTATTTTTTGATAGGTAACGTTACCTAATTTACTTGTAATTACATAAGCATATCTGATATGTTAACCTTACTTCATGGGACATGGCGATGGTCTGTTAGCAGTGGGGGTTGACGTAAATCTTATTGTATATCTTATTTTGTTTATTAGCTATAGGCTACTGTAACATCACCGTTAAATTAAACTGGCACAAAATGTAACTGTTAACCCTCTTGTTGTGTTCCAGTCGAATTTGATCGATTTAAAGTTTTCTCTCTGAAAATGTAGTTTATTTAATCTGTCATGAGGTTCCATGACTTTGTCCACATAGGGCATCTGAACAAACAAAATAAATTTGGATAATGTTGATCAAATTTTGGGTGTTTTGTTTACCTTGTTTATCACCTGTGGAATTCCTGGTCAAAAATGACCAGTCATTAGAAGTGAATGGAGGAGACTACAATAAGTGTATAAAATTGAGTTCAGGCAAATGTCCTCATTAGAT